>NW_022589712.1:18220792-18529331 GCF_004348235.1 Phoca vitulina | reverse complement strand
GCCTTTCTCCTAACCAATCAGGCAGCTCGCCTTTCTCCTAACCAATCAGGCAGCACGCCGTTCTTAGGATTCTGGGTTCCAGTTTAGCAGGGTGTCCCCTCCAAGTTTCTGCATTCTAACCATCCCAACCTCTTTCCTAGGTTTCCTCAACTTTTAGGGATAATAGCTACTTCCTGGAGTTACTACATAATGATACTGCAGGGTTTACTTTTTGTCTTTTAGATTCAATACTTGGTTAACAGTTCTCTTTTAATTAGATAATGTGAACTTTATTTTTCTGAGTCCAACTAACATAGAAGCTTTACCATCTTGCATTTTTACTCTCAATCTGTGAGAATGTCTGTTTCTCTACAGCCTTGGCAACAGAGTTTGTTCCTAAACTTTCAGGTTTTTGCTACTCTATTAGGTAAGCCATGCTTTCTCAGTATAGTTTGAATGTGCTTTTCTTTTATTGGGGGAAGGTAGAGAATAGGTCAAATGAATATCCATTTGCATTATTACTCAGAATTGTCTGTCCCATTTTCTCATAGGTCTTCTGCCTTTTTCCTTCTCTATTTTTAGATTTTTTTTTTATATTAAGTATATCAGTCCTTGATTGCCATCTAAGTTCTAAATATTTTTCCACAGGGTGTCATTTGTCTTTTTACTTTGCTAATGACAGTTGATTTTTTCATTTTTATTTTGTTTGCCATGCAAGTATTTTTTTATATTTAGGTAACCAAAGGTATTAGTCTTTTCCCCATTGCTTCTGGAAATTGAAGCAAAATTAAGAAAGTTTTCCCCATGCCTGGGTTATAGAGGAATATACTTATGTTAAGTTTCTGATCCATTTGGAATTTCTCCTGGTGTACAATATAAATAATATGTCATTTGTATTGTTTTCTGGGCAGGTCCCTGAAGACCCCCTTTCTTTGCTCATGACACTAGCAAGCTCTCTGAGGTCAGAACACCCTGACTAAGAGCATGCTACCAAGACCATGACCATCCAAAGGGGGCTGGGCTCACTCAGACAAGAGAGCTGAACAACCCCAAAAGAGAATCTGAAACATGACTTTGGTGAAACTGATAAACTGAAAAGTTTTAAAGATGTAGTTAGAACATCTACTATTCCTAGATTTGTCAACCATTCTTTTAGGAATGGGGGCTTTGCTATTCTAAGGATCTGATGCTCCACTCAGGTTTTATGGTGACATATTCATAAATAAAAGTCTGAGATTTCATACACATATCACAAGTGATCTCAAAGGTCGGAGTTTCAAAACTGCAAAGAACACTACTTATCTCCAAAGCTGGAAAAGTGACAAGAAGTTCTAATTATGTGCCAATTTCTTGTAAGTCGAGAATTTAAGAGTTTTAGAGTATATATTCCAATAGCAAATTTTTTTTAAAAAAAATTTATTTTTCAGTAATCTCTACACTTGACATGGGGCTCAAATTCACAACCCCAAGATCAAGAGTCACATGCTCTGCCGACTGAGCCAGCCAGACGTCCCCCAACAGCAAACTTAAATCAAATAAGAAGGAATAAAGATTAAAAAAAAACACACACACATGAAATTATTTTGCCTCCAAAGAGATGACCTACAACCTCCCAGTCATCTGGAACCAAGTGGATATCAGGAAGTAGTCTCCAACAAATTGTTTGTCCTAAGTCCTGAATGGAAGGCAACTGTTAGATGGGGACAACTAATATTTATTCAGTTTGTACACCTGGTCATAAATGGAGTGATTCCATTGTTGTGATTCCATAAATAACTTGCACTTGTCTGAAAGAGCTTTTATCAATATCATTTCACTTGTATGAGATTCTCCAACCTAACTTTAAGGTAATTTTGCTGACTTAGATTAAAAAAAAGAAGAAGAAGAAGAAATAAAATCCTAAGAGCTGCCTATTGTTATCTAACAAAATACTCCACCTATCATTTTTACCTTAGGAGACACTGGACTAATACTTTCCCCCTCTTTGTGGGTGCATTAAAAAAAAAAAAAAAATAGACTGTTTGGGGATTACCAGAGATAAGAGGATAAGAATTTTTAAAAATGAGTCTCATTTTATTGTCTATCACTATGAGCTTCTTGCTTGGCTCTCTTTCTGTGAGTGACCTCCCGGTCTCTGACTTTGTGAACATTTTTTCTTTTTACCCTTTGTTCCTTCCTTAAAGAAAGAAAGGCCTGTTATAATAGAAATGAATAATCTAATGGTATCCAGCTGCTACTCCCCACAGCTAGGCTCCTTGTCTCTCCTTCTTGCATATACGTGTTGTCACACACAAGTATAATGTATACAGCTCAGACATCTTAACAGACGCCTCTACCAGCCTGCCCCGAATGTAGTTGCCAGCCCAACACCTCACTCCCGGTCACTGGAGAACAGATTGCTCGTTACATCACTCAAGAGGATTGTTCTCATTTCTCCCTATGGCATATGTTCCTTCTGGATGTTTTTGAGCTCATAGTTGGGGAGAGGCGAAACATATTCTGCCTTTTAAGATTAATATTATATATAGTCGACTTTTACAAGCTTAGCACACCCTAGGGACTGACGTTTAATAGATGTTAATGGAATTTAATTTTTACACACCCTATGTGAGAACATTTATCTTTGAAATAAAATGCTATGAAACCTTACGTGGCACCAAGAAAATTTCAAAACACATTATTTTTTACTCTATATCCTTAAATCAAGTTACAGAGTCTGAGCAAAGTGGAAAAGCTGTTTCTTGATATTTAGAATTTAAAACCTGAATATAATTATCATTAATTTATTACACTGAGAGTATCAATAGGCATTTTGCCAGACTTATTACCAACACAAAACAATTCTAAAATGGTGCCTAAAAAGAAAGTTTTTTCACAACCTACTTTTCCATTGATTTTCATTAGGCGAGAAGTTCTTTCTGCAATAAATAAATGAATAAATAAATAAATCTGGCCCCAAACAAATTAAATAATTAACAGCATGATGAATGTTGCATAAATTTCTATGTAAGGAAAAAAACCTCTAATAAAGCAATACCACTCAGAAGTACTTGTAAAATTGTAGGTACTTGACAGTGCGTGTTGAGTAAATTAATTTGTTCTAAGGCTATGCCTAGGAGCATAATAGCCACTTGTTTTTATAAGTACATTTTTGTCTGGATGTGAAATATAGTTTAATTTTAGATTTTGGTTAATGTTATAATTCATAGAATTTGGATAATTAATTAAAGATATTAGAAAATGTCACCTTTGTAATCTTCCTAATTCATGAACTAATATATAAAAAAACTATCCACTTATTCTCTACATATTTAAAATGCTGAAATCTCTCCAGTTCCAAGTAATGAAGAAAACTCTTCTCTTTTTACTTCAGTGACTGGCACTGGAATGCCAACCTAATAAACATTTGATGAGTAAATGAATGATTTTGACAGGAGCCAGGCACTTACAGAAAAAATGAGGTAATACAGCAACCTTGCAATGAGCATCTGAGGAAACAGATCTGGTTCTTATCCTGCTTCTGTCATGGGCTAGCTGTGTGATCTCAGGTAAGTAACTTGACCTTCTTGAGCCTTGACCTCCTCCACGTAAATGGGGATGTCTGAGATAATCTCGAAGGGCCTCCTACCCCTCAAACCCTAGTTCGAGATCTTAAAATTAGCCAATCATTCTTGCCAGTTTGACTTTGGACTTTAGCCATAGGTAGAGACACATTTAGGCTAAAAAACCTCTGCATTTGAAATCACATGTAGTAGCCTCTAGAACTAAATCTGTTTAGGTTCACTATGCTAAGGCAAGTAGTAGGACAGGAGCCCGGGTGCCTGGGTGCCTCAGTAGGTTAAGGGTCTGCCTCCGGCTCTGGTCATGATCTCAGTGTCCTGGGGTCGAGTCCCACATCGGGCTCTCCGCTCAGTGGGGAGTCTGCTTCTCCCTCTCACTTTGTGTTCTCCCTCTCTCTCTCAAATAAATAAATCAAATCTTAAAAAAAAAGACAGAAGCCTGAGGTTCACACATAAGAGATGTGAGCAAGTGTAGGAGACAAGAGAAGTAGAAGAATATCTAGAAAAGGCATCATAGTTCACAAGTCTCCAGATAACAGGTTTTCTTAGAGGTAACAGCAAGTTTTATTTATGACTGATTAACAACTGATTAATTTATAAAAGGCTTCCCTTCCAACGAGAGCACCAGAATGCTTTATTTCCTAATTGGATGGTGACTTTGCCCATAAATAAAAGAGAATCACTGCTTCCTGTTGGGGAGACAGTTTGACATGGCAGGTTTGTTCTTGTCTCTGTCCTGATTTACTGTATGACCTTGGGCCAGTCATTTATCTTCCCCCAAACCAGTTTTACTAATTATAAAATGGAAATAAAAATACTTGCTGCCTTCACAGAGGATTAATGAGACAAGGTGAATGTCTCAGCTCCCAGGGGGTAAAAGGCTGTAGATAAGTAAGCGGAGAACTGCTAAGTAGAAGTGCAGGACTTTCCACACCACTTGGGAAAGAAAAAAATCCACAACAATAAAACCCCGGAGCTTTACGTTTCCTAGTCTAAAAAAAGGGGGGGGGGCGCCCCTCTTACAAATGGTCCAATTTTCCCTCCAGCATACACTGGAGCCTGGGAAGGTCAGCTGCCAGGAGACAGGCGCGGAATTCATTCCTCCAGAGTTCTAACCCTTGCTCCATCGTGAACAGTGACATCCTGGGGGGAAAATTAGTGCTCTGCTTCCTCAATTTCTTCTTCTGTAAGATACTGGTTATCATATTATGTAGAGACATGGAGACACAAGTATAGATGCCTGACATACAGTGAGTTCCAAATAAATACCTCTTCTGTCTTCAGCAGCATAATTCAAACTGCTGGAATATTCTCCTCCTAAAAATCACAGGTTCTGATGAAAGACCGTTGGGGAATAAAGGTAGACGTGATGTAACATCTCTGATTTAAAAGGGGCGCGGGGAACTAATATAAAGCTTTGATTCAGCTCACTTTCTTATGCTGAATAAAATGTGTTTGGACAACGCCTTAAAATTCGCCAGCGCGACCGCAAGGGGGCACTGTGAGTCTGCTTTGTCGTGGGAGAGGCGCCCTCAGCGCGGGGCGGAAAGGGCTGGACGCTTCTAGCATCCCAGCGCCCAGGAGAAACGCACCCCGTAGCTCGGGCTCCGGAAGGAGTGGCCTTGATGACCCAGCCGGGGCGGAGGACGGAGGGGGCTACAGGTAGCCCGACAGCTCTACGCGCTCGTTCCCCTCCCACTCCGCAACAGGTTCCTTCCTGGCAGGTTCTTCCTGGCGGCTAGCTGTTCTTGATGTGGGATCCGCTAGTGCCTGAGCTTGGGAACCCAGACACCCTTCCTCTGCCATCCCCCAAACTGTAGGGAACATTTGGGGTGTACCTGCGTCGGGTGTTTTGTTAAGCAAAAGGGGTCAAAGCTGTCTGTCGTTTGGTTCTTTAAAGGGTCTGTGTCCCTAAAGGGGTTAAGCTCTTCTGATTTAGGAAAAGAGGACCTCCTCTCCCTAAAACCAAAAAAAAAAAAAAAAAAAAAAAAAAAAAGCCGACTGCGCGGTTCTGGAAACGACTCTGAAATCACCAGTTGTCTGTGGCCAAGGTCCGGGCCAGCGGATGGCACTCCCCACCGGGACTCCTTCAGGAACAGCGCCCAATTTAGGTCCTGAAATACCTCAGGTGCGAAGTTGAATCGCCCTTCTGCGAAAGGGGAGAAGACGGTGAACTTGCCCTACCAGGTACCTGGACCAAAATTCTCTCAGCCCCAAGAAGAGGTCAGATGATTAAGGAAATTTAGGCCATGTACTCGATCTGTCCCTCTGCCGCTCGGGTCCCCACCCCCAGGCGTTTCCCCAGCCAGGCACCGGCAAGACGGAGAAACTCGATTGATCCTGTTCCCTAGAGAGAAAGTGCCGCGGGCAGAGATGTCCGAGCGTCTCCTCTAAAGCGAGCTGGGTGGTGGCGTATCCATGTCCCCGCGATCCCGGGCGGGAGGCGTGAGCTCTGCTTCCCAGACTCCGGGACGGAGCGCCTGGAAGCGACCCTGGGGACAGCTGCCCGGCGAGCTCGGGCAGAATTCACGGTGGGCGGACCGGAGTGGAAGCACAGTGGAGACTAGGGTGAAAGAACCCGGCAGATAGTAGGGTGGGGGGCCGGGTGGAACGCGCCAGCCGAGGGGAAAGTGTGACCCATCCCAAACTTTCGCAGACTCTGGGGCCCTAGGAAGGAAGAGCCAGGCAGAAGCACCAGCTTCTTCCACCGCCCGGCGCGCCCAGCTGCAGCGAGAAGGGGCGGCACGCAGCGCCGGCTGGACGCGGGCGGTCCCCTGGTCGCGCCCACCCGCCGGGCTAAAGTGCCACCGCGCGGGGCTCTGGGCCGGCCTCCACAGAAGAAGCCAGACCGCTCGGCCTGCGCTTCGGCTCCGAGGAAGGGGCTGTCACTCGGCTTGGGCCAGGAGGAGGGAAACTTGGCCTCGCAGCCTCGCCCGACCAGGTCGGGCGGGGGGACGTGCCCTTGGGCGGCAAGCGAGCCCGCCGGCTGAGGTCGGGGAGGCTCGGGAAGAAGGGAGCGCAGAGATGTCCACGAGCTAGAGAAATCGGATTAAAAAGAAATGTACAAAGCGATCCAAGGCCACCGCGCGAGCCCGGCAGCTTAGAAGCCACCCCCCTGCGCACCAGGAGGACGGCAGCGACTCGCACTCGCAAAGACGAGGCGCTCCTGGGTGGCCGCGGGTCTGCGCGGAAGAGCCGCCTCCTCAGCGTGGGGCGCGCATTCAGACGCCGGCGGCGGCCAGAAGCCGAGATGCGGCGCGCGGCTCCCGGCCGGTCCCGGCCCAGCAAACTCCGGGCGCGCCCCGCGCGCCGCTGACCCCGCGCGAGTCCAAGGGCTGTGCCGGCCCCGCCCGCCTCCGCCCCCTCCCGCGCCCGCTGCGCGCCCCTCCCCGCGGCGGCGGCGGCGGCGCATCCAGGGGCGGCGCGGAGAGGCTAGCCCAGCCGCCAGTGCCTGCGAGCTCCAGGCTGCTTGGGGAATTCACTTTGCCGCTTCTCCGCTTCTCCCTCCTAGGGCTTCTCCTGGTGGCTCCCTGGCTCCGGCCCTCTCCTTTCCTCTAGACGGAAAACTTCGCTGCTGTTTTTTTCCCCTTGGAGGAGAGGATTAAAAGTTCCCAGAACTGGTGCCGCCCGTGCGACTCGGGCGCTGGGACGGTGCTTGCCGGTGGGGCTCGGGTCCCACCATGTGCACCAACATAGTTTACGAGTGGCTGAAAGCGCTGCAGCTCCCGCAGTACGCGGAGTCCTTCGTGGATAACGGCTACGATGATCTGGAGGTGTGCAAGCAGATCGGGGACCCGGACCTGGACGCCATCGGGGTGCTGGCGCCCGCGCACCGCCGCCGCATCCTGGAGGCCGTGCGCCGGCTGCGGGAGCAGGACGCCGCCGCCGCCGGCCTCTACTTCACGCTCGAGCCGCAGCCGCCGCCCGCGCCGCCCGCAGTCGCCGTCCCCACCGGCCGCCGGGGGGAGCCGTGTGGCAGCCCGGCCCCGGGCACCCGCGGGGACCCCCGCGGCCAGACGACCGCCCCCCGCAGCAGGGAGCTGGTGAGCTACCCCAGACTGAAGCTGAAGATCATGATCAGGGATAAGCTCGTCCGCGACGGCATCCACCTGAGCAAGCCCCCGTACTCCCGCAAGGTAAGCAGGCGCCGCCCGGACCGCGCGGGGCGCGCGGCGGGAGGGGACTCGGCCCCACCGCTGCGGCCCGTTCCCGGTGACGACGGGGAGGCGAGGATGCTTTGGGTATTTGGGATTCTCTACTCTGTTCTTTCTGTATTCGCTCTCTATTCCTTCTTTCCTGGTGTCACCAGCGGTTGGTAAGACGAGATCCCACACCCAGATGTCAGTTCTAAACTAGGACCAAGTCTCCGCTTAGTGTCTGGTGCTCTCCTGTCAAGAACTGGATGAGCGGCCCTTCTCCAGGAGCAGAGGGCAACTCCTGATACCCCCGGTAGTAGTAATTAGGTCTGAAGGGTACCAGAATGTTAATGCCACATGGGTTCCCTCTCTTTTTGAGAAACTTCCAAAGGGGAAATTGGCTAACTCTTTAAAGAGTGGGAAATCACGCCCTGTTGCTCTCAGTTCCATACAGTCGAATGCCTTCACTGCTGCACATTTGAAAAGTGAACCACTGACATGGCCATTCTGGGGGAAAAGTTAAATGTCAGTCCTTGGGATGAGTTTCTTAAGTGCAGAGAGGGAATCGGTGCTAAAGACCTTGGGGGTAATGGGGCCCGTGAGGGTGTACTGCTGAGGTCTTTGCTGGGTCACCAGTTTAGTTTGCTATTAATCCAGATGAGACGAAGGAGGTACAACTCAGGGTTCTAGAAAGTCTGAGTGGACTCCTGTTTGGGAGGAGAGAGCACAGCCCAAGGAAGTGTGATTTTCAGTGGCCAGTGAGGGATCCCCAGGGAGAAATCACAGGGAAGGAGCTGGGAGGTTATGGAAAGGACCCTGTGAGGAAAGCTGAAATATGGACTTGGGCGTGGAATAATTAAGTAACAGAAAGTCTTGTTTTCGTACAAGGTCTGTCCCTCCAGCTGAGTGTTCAGTTTAGGTTTCTGGAGCCATCCAAGTAGACGGTCCTGCCTTGCAAGGGAGAAGTAGGCAGCACAGGTAATCCCCAAGCCTGCTTGGAGTTACCCAGGAAAAGGAGCCCCTCAGCTGGAAATCATGTAGAGAAGCCCAGAGGGAAAAGGTGGTGAAGAAGCTGCAGCTGGGGGTGGGGGTGGGGGTGGGGGGACAGCTGTAAACAGCGCCTGAACAGAGAAATAGGGGTTATCTAAATGTTTTGTGCTCGGGCGCCTGGGTGGCTCAGTTGGTTAAGCAACTGCCTTCAGCTCAGGTCATGATCCTGGAGTCCCGGGATCGAGTCCCGCATCGGGCTCCCTGCTCGGCGGGGAGTCTGCTTCTCCCTCTGACCCTCCCCCCTCTCATGCTCTCTCTATCTCATTCTCTCTCAAATAAATAAATAAAATCTTTAAAAAAAAAAAAAATAAATAAATGTTTTGTGCTCATCTTAGTCACTTGAGTTGCTTTATATTTTTAAGTAAAGATCATAATGTCTGGATTTAAGGAAGGGCACGTGAAAACTTTCTTAAAAAGTGGATAGGTAGATGGGAATGAAGGGTTTAATATTGTCCGTAGGTTATCTTGCAAGAAAGATAGGCAATTCAGATAACGTGCTTGGGAGTATAAATTTGTTTTATAAGGCAGGTCTGAAGGACAGTTTGCCTCAAATTAAACACATATTTCGGTTACCCACGCTGTGTTACCGATGTGTGCCCCAGACAGAGGAATAGAGAGGAAAGCACACTTTTCCCAGGCAGGTAGCATTAGTCCTGTTTGGTGTGGATAGATGGACTGGACCATTAGTATAAAGGCTCATTCCTGGAGATAGCGGGTCAGAGGAGTTCAGTCGGGTCAGACTCTTCAATTTACATCCCAGGAAGTGAATTGGGTGTGAGCTGAGAAGATGTGAGCACGTGGGCACGCAGTGAGGGTGAAGGTCAAGGTCTGGCCAGAAAGGGCTACCGAGAATAAGGTGTGTCCCTAGGGCTTGCTTATTCTTCAGGAACAGAGCTGAGTCCAGACAAGAGGGTAGAGGAGAGGGTGGGTTGGAGGGGAGAGTGGTGTGCAGGAAGTATCATATTTTGGTTCTGATACTTAAAAACACAGGCATAGATATCAAACTTTAGAGGCTGAGAAAGATTCTTGTGTGGACATGAAATGTGTGGGTGTAGGTTTTGGACCTAGATCAGTGTGGGATATGGTAGTGCGTTTGAGCAAGTGTGATTTACAGAAGACAATTTCACCTTATGTTGTAATACTGTTTACTTTCCGTGTAAATGATTACTTCAGTCAACTTCTATATAAATCCTCTAACAATGTTTGAGAATGAAGATACACCCCATTCACTTCCCATACACATTTAATTCTGGTTCTTGAACTGATGAAAGAACAGAGTGGGGGCAGAAGTGGTTTTGTACCTTCATTGATACTCCGCCTGTGAACCAGAAAAACAGAGATGACAAATTAAATGGTAAAGAAAAAGTTCTATTCCTGTATTTTTATATATTTGTTACAAGAAAAACACACAATAGGAACTGAAATATAATGACTGTATCCCAAACGGAGCATCTCAGTGTATAGTGCCAGATCACGTTGGTCATTCTGAATTTGTTGCTTATGTGTACATTGCCTCTAAAGTTTTGGGTTTTAAATTATTTGAGAATTGTCTTCTGACGCAGCTAGTTTCTGTGCAGATAGCTCTAGGACTTTTCTTTAAAATGTGATCCACGTTATAATATCTCCAGGTTCCTTGGCTCTGTCATGATCAAAATGCGTAGGTGTTCATTATGTGCATTTGGGATTCTGCTTTTTGGAGCAAGCCTCACGTCTCCTTTATAGTCCTTTGCATCGTTGATCCCTGTGATTTTTTTTTTTTTGTATATTGGTAAGAATGTTAGATGGCTTGAAAGTGAGTTTATACCATGGATGGTCAAGGCAGGAATAGCAAATCTTTTATAGAGGAAAATAAATTGAGGAGTTTTCCTAAGAATACCAGAAAGGGCTTCAGGATTGTAGGATTTGCTTCAGGAACAGTTAATGTTTGGGGTGCTTTTCTGGCCTCATCTTACCAACTGCTGCCACCTTCCCCTCTTAGGTGAGTTGCAGTGTAAGTAAAAGGTAAGTTTCTCTTTGTTTTCCAAAGACAGTAATTAAAATATAAGTTCAAAGTAAGTTTCCCTTTGTTTTTCCAAAGAAAGTAATTAAAATGCAAGTTCAAAGTAAGTTTCCCTTTGTTTTCCAAAGCAAGTCTGCAGCTTTGGAAAACCAGGAGCCTGGAAAGAACACTGCTTGAAATCAAAAAGCATTGGATGAATCCCTCTTCTGTCCTGTATTTAACTTCTGTGACTGCTGTGATTTCTGCCTTAGTGGGATGGGGATATGTTCTCATAGGGTGGGACTTAGATATAGCTTTGTACATGAGATCTCAGTACTTCACCAGGCTTCCCTACAAGCCCCTAGGCTCCAGGTTGCTGTGCTTGGCAAGATGCAGAAGCCCTGCCCTCAAGGAACTTGGGGGTGAAGCAGGGAAGACCTAAAGTGGAACAAACAGTCATACTAAAGTGTGATGATTGCTTAGGTGGGGAGCACAGAATGCCATGGACAGGTGCATCCAACTTCATTTGCAGGGAGGTGGGTTGGGGCAGTCTTTCCAGAGCTGGCGTTTGGTCAGAGAACCAAAGGTTGGGAGGGTTTGGCCTGAGGAAGGGCAGGGTCCTAAGGGGAAGAATGTTCTAGACAGAACAGTATGTGCAAAGGCCCGGAAGGCAGGAAGTTGAGCATGCAAGAGGGCAACAGGAATTGAAGGGAATTCAGTCTGACTGGAGTACAGAATGCTTGGAGGAAAAGGCAAGAGATGGAGAGACAGGCAGTGGCTGGTTCTGGATGGCCTTGAACTCCTATGTAGGAATTTGGAGTGTATCTTGAGAGGGGGGCTATTGATGGATCCTGAGCAGAGACAGGGTGAACAATTAGGTTGTTGCAGAGTGTGGGGAGATTTGCTGGTGGCAGGGACTGGGTGGTGACAGTGGGGGAGGAGCAGTGGAGGTAACTGATGACTCTCTGGCTGCCAGGGGTGCGAGGGGAGAGCTCGGGGTGACCTGCAGATTTCTGGGTTAGGATTACGATGCTGTTCCCTGACGAGGTAGGGGACCCGAAAGAAGAGCACGTTTAGGGAGAAAGATGTTGCCTTCGGGTATAAACATACAGAGCATTTTCACTCCCTTAAAAATCCTCCTGTGCTCCACCTATTCAAACTCCCCCAAAACCCCTGGCAATCACTGATCTTTCTCCTGTTTCGATAGATTTGTCTTTTCTAGAACATCCCACAGTTGGAAGCATATAGTATGCGGTTCTTTCAGATTAGCTTCTTTCCCTTGGCGGTGTGCATTTAAGGTTCCTGCATGTCTCCTTCTGGCTTGACAGCTCATTTCTCTGAGTGCTGAATAACATTCCATTGTCTGGATGTACCACTGACAGCCTTCTAATGAAGTACGCTGAGAAGACAGAAGTAAGGCAATGGAGAAGAAGGGAGACTAAGTCAGGGAAGGGTTTTGCGGGATTATGTTTTTTTTTTTTAAGGATGTGAGGAGATGAAACATGTCTGAGTGTTGGTGGTGGGGAACCAGAGATAGGGAGGCGTCCCGCAGGTCAAGGTCTTAGAGGAGGTGGGAGGGAATTGTGCCGAAAACACTGGAAGGAGAAGGTGGATTTGCTTTGAGGGGGAGGGGGTGCCTCCTCCATAGTAGGAGAGAGCAGAGGAAGGATGGCTGAGGTGGGGGTGACATTGAGGAGCCCTCGTTTGTCTGTTTGACCATCTGATACCAGTGAGGGGGGGTAAAGTGGAGGGATTAGAGGTTTATGGAGAAGGTTGTGTTCATATGCAGATATTGGGTGCTCTGATCTGGTGCTTATGGCTCTGCATAAACATAAACATCACACAGTAGTGTTTATAGGGTATACGTAAGTGCACGAATGGAGACGGCGCCCTTGTTGTTCATATGTACGGGGTGCAGGTGACAGGCTGTGCATGAGCTTGTATGGCGCCCTGCGCAGTTTGACGGTGCTGGGAAATGCGGTGTGCTGGGTGGGAATGCGAGAGGGCTATAAAGGTATTCTGTTCACTAGCAGACTTGGCAAAGCCGAAAGCAGCCCTTAGGGTGGATAGTGGATGGGGCAGGCGTCTCGACTTTTTCACTTGAAACGTATCTCCTTGCTATACATTACCAGTTAACACTGTTTGAGTTAGTATAACCTTATTTAATAACGCTGTAAGAGTGTTAGGCCTCATTTCCACCTCCGCGTGAATCTAATTATGTGACAAGACTCCCGTGGTAATAGGTCTGGGAATGGGTGTTCGGGAGACACGGCCCAGGATGAAGGAATATGGAGACAGAGGTGGCACGAGGGCTTCTATGTCTGTGCCAGGGTGAGGATATAGAAGTATTTAGAAAAACAAGTTGGGAAAGAAAACTTTTGAGTTTTGCCGTGGGTCCTGGCAGAGCTGAAATGACAATAAATATTCCTCCCCCAGAATTCCTCTGCCTTCACGGAGTTATCAGGGACAGATAGGAAGCTGGCAAAGTTCAGTTCTCCCAACTCAAATCATCCTCAAGCATCTTCAGCCTAGGCAAATGAAGATCCTTCTAGGCTTTTGTTGTTCTTAGTCCCTGATTGGAACATGGTGGAAAGAAAGGGCCTGGAAGGAGGCGACTTTCCTCACGCTCTTTGTAGTTGACTTTCTGGAGAGTTTCCAACATGCAGACTCTTAGCCCATCCACCTACTTCTGGAACACTGAGCACCATGTGCCCGTGTTGGTTCACAGCCTCCAGAATTGCCAGGTGAAATTGGAAACTGGCCCATGTCCACCGAGGGCAGAGAGAGACCAGAGAGAGGCAGACCAGGCCAGGCTGACAGGTGGCAGGTTTGATAAGCAAGGGAACTGACGTGGGAGGCCTGTTCGGGGCGGCTGCACAGTGAGGAGCTCTCTGCACCTGCCTGCCAGAATCTTAAAGGTTTATAGAGAGGTTTTAACCGGGTATAGTCCCGTTTGTCATTCAGATGATCTCAGTATCACATTAGGCTCTCAAGGCTGCGTTCTCGAAGTGCCTCCCCATGTGGGAACAGTGGGAGTAATACTCATTCCAAGGATAGGGGAGGAGGTGAGGAGCCCCTGATGGCTAGGGTCCAGCTCTTGGGTCAACTGGTCCCCTCACTGACCTTCTTCAACAGCTAGGCCCTTGCATAACCACAGCGAACCAGACAGACAAATCAGACAGATGAACCAGACAGATGTGGTTCCTGCTTACAGTTAATGGATGTGTATGCGGAGGGCCTAACCCCGCATCTGATGTACTGGAGGAGTGTCATATAAAAGTTGAATGTAGGATGTGAAGGTGGTCTGGCTGCAACATGTCACCCCATTGATTGCCAGGGTTGATTCGGCCGCTCTGGCTGGCGAGGCGGGTGTCCCCTCCCCAACTCACTGCTCTGCGTGCGTCCCTCCTAAAGCCACCCGCACTTGGTCTAAGAGGATGACCTTTCCTGATAGATAAAGGAGAACCGTTCTTTGGTCGAGTGTATACAAAAAGCTGCACTCCCCTGCTAGAACCTCCAAACAAGCTCTCAAGGTCCATTTGTAGGAGAAAGTAGGGTACTCAAGCTTCCAAGACTCCAGACACATCCAAATGAGGCGCTGCACCTGGCAGTCTGCCCTTTGAAACAAACAAAACAGTTGAATGTTCTTTCTACAGATGCCGAGGATTGGTGAATTTTGCACTTGTGTTTGTTTCAAATGTTAAAAAAAGATCAACTTCGGTCAAAACTGGAATGAAGATTATCAGTGATAAAATTTAAAATCAAAGTATGTTTATTCATTAAGTATTATCGAAGAACTGGGAATGAAAATGCTAGTTGGGCAGGTCATTTAATAAGCAGACCTCTGGGGGGCGCCTGGGTGGCTCAGTCAGTTAAGTGGCTGCCTTCAGTTCAGGTCACGATCCCAGGGTCTTGGGATCGAGCCCCGCATCGGACTCCCTGCTCACAGGGGAGTCTGATTCTCCTTCTCCTTCTGCCCCTCCCTCCTGCTCATGCTCGCTCTCTCTCTCCCCCCTCCTCTCTCTCTGTCAAATAAAAGAATATAAGTAAAATCTTAAAGCAGACCTCTGAAGCAGGGCCAGAACTGGGGTGCAAAATTTAAGAAGGTGCTTCTCGTTGGGAGTGTGCAAGTCTGGGCCCTGCTCGTGGGCCAGCTGCCATTAACGCAATAAATCCGTCATCGTGAACTGTCAGGTATTCGCGGGCATTGCCGACAGCCCTCCGATCACACACTAGCAGTCCCTTGCCACGCGTCAGACCTGTCGGCAGCAGCAGTGTGCTGTGGGCAGAAACGGGCCAGGCTCCCGCACGAGGCCGGCATGCTTTTCTGTGCATTATGGCAGCTCGGGGAGCTCCTCCAGGTGGGTCAGCTCTGTGCATCCGGACGAGTCCTGTCTGCCGACCCCGTGCGGCGGCAGTGAAGAGCCCAGGCTCTTCACCTGGGTATACTGCGGGGTGCAGGTCCCAGCTCTGCTCCATGCTAGGGCACCTCGGGCCCCTCTGCCCAAAGTGGACAACGCTAGTGACTGCTTTATAAGGTCCTTATGGAGATTAGATGAGCTGGGAACTTCCTAGGCTATAATTTGTATCAGATCCCTGGGGCTACTGTCCTCACATACCATGAAGTAGGTATATAAAACAACAGAAACGTATTCTCTCACAGTTCTGGAGGCTGCAAGTTGAAACTTAAGGTGTTGGTAGGGTCTTGCGCCAAGATCCCAAGGGTCTGCACTGTGATTTACCAGTAGGGGCCACCAGAACCTCCAAAGGCCATCTCTGTATCTGCACCTGCCACTTCAGGCACCCCGGGGTCTGCTGGGCGTATGGCCCACGTGGCCTTGCAGCTGTTACAGAGCCTTCTCTGGTTCTGGGCCGCACTCAAAACTAGCAGCGTTTCTAGTGTCTTGGTAAATGGGCTGGGGTAGCACATCCCAATGAGGGATAAGTTGCCTCCAAAGTCCAAAGAGGCCCATTTAGGCGTTGTGCCTCTTTTTTGGGTGGGGGGGGCAGATTCAACAACTTATCCTCACTTAAGAAAGGGTATCTCAATATGGCCCCCACCACAGGACCCCTGAAAATTTCATCGAGGTAGAAGACCCCTCAGCTTGTGTCAGATATCTCACCTTCTGACATGCAAAGTTCTTACCATTAAGTCTAGCGTAGTTGCTACTTCTTGTTCAATAGGTCCAAGCAGCATAATGTCAATGTAATGAACCAGTGAAAGGGAAAGGTGATCAAGAAGCCTCTGAACTAAATTATGACATAGGCTGGAGAGTTGATATACCCCCTGGAGGTAGGACAGTGAAGGTATCCTGCTGGCCTTGCTTGGTGCATATTGAGACATCGAGGAAATAGCATTGGCCAGATGTATAACCTGGCTCATGGTAAGTGCTCACCTGTGTTAGCTCCTATTACGCCATACCTAATCGTGTTCAGATATTTCAGCCTCCATCAGAGTAGTCTTACGTCAGCTTTGTATAGAAAAGTCCATTGTCTCAGGTTTCATTCCTGATGATAGGGGTGTTTAGTAATGAATCAGTGGCAGATTTTTTTTTTTTTTAGATTTTATTTATTTGACAGAGAGAGAGAGAGAGAGCACACAAACAGGGGGAGTGGCAGAGGGAGAGGGAGAAGCAGGCTCCCTACTGAGCAGGGAGCCCAATGTGGGGCTGGATCCCACGACCCTGGGATCATGAGCGGAGCCAAAAGCAGACGCTTAACCGACAGAGCCTGAACCCAGGTGCCCCAGTCAGTGGCAGATTTTTACTACAAATGATGCCCAGTCATTTCTTGCCGGAGGATACAATAATGAAAATAATTTTTAAAAATAAAAAAATAAATAAAAATATAAACACTTCAGAATTTAAACATTCAAAATTAGGTTGTAATCTTCAAAACAGTCACTTGGTAGATCACAGCGTTTCCGTTACTCAAAACATTTCTGAAGATCTAGTGCCTGCAGAGCATTCTTTAGAACATAGTGGGGACAAGCCTTCATTCTTCTAAGGTAGATCTGGTTTGGGGTAAACACCTAAAGTGATTTGGAATCAAATCTGAGAATTATGACTAATGACAGTTAATAAAATATGAAATGGAAGACAGAATCTGACTAGAAAATGGATATTTTTTTCTTGGTATGACTTCTAAAGTGGTTTTAAATTTTGTGATATTTATCATTCTTTTCCTACTTTTGAATCCTTAAAAATAGGCTCTTACTGTGTACCTACGTCATCCGTACAGAATGCCTCAACAAAATACAAAAGTCAGTTCCCTACGTATCTGCAAAGAGCAAGGCACTAGTCACGGACTCTCCCAATAGATAATTAGTGTAAAGGTGCTTATAGCCCTGTAGGGCAGGACTTAAGTAAACTGGGCATAGATATTAGTAAACTGCAGCACTCGATGGGTTAATCTGGATTTGGGTGGTCTCTTGGTGTTCTTACAGCTTTTCCTTTGCTTCTCCTGCTGTTCTTAGAAAGTTCTGCTCTATGCTGCCTTCTCAAGTCTTAGAAAAGTCAGAGTCCTCATTTCCCCTCTCACGCTTGAGTGCAAAAAAGATGCTAAAGGCAGGAATACCAGTGTTAAGAATGCCCTCATGAACCTTGTATGCACTTAGGTAGTTGTCTAAGGTATATATGACAAAGAAAGAAGAATTAAGTTTTGATAAAAATGCCGTTCTTTTTAGATTATAGAATTGCTCAGATTTCAGTTCATTGGAAGTATGTTCTGAAATGAGTTTTCTTTAAATAAGGTGAGTCAGATGACATGGACTTGACCAGAGCTGGTCCTCAAAAAAGGTCCTAAGAACATTGCCCATAGCGAGGGCAAGTTCACCAGGAACCATGATAGTCATAGCCTCTCAAGGTTATAGCTTGTTTAGAGTTAAAAGCAGCATTGAGTTCTTATCTTATTACTGCTACTGCCTGAGCTTGAGTTGATGGTTTTTTAACAGTTATTTTCTAAGTTTTATGAAAAAATGTTATTTCAGATCAACTGCCGATTCGGACTTGGAAGGCCTGGGAGGGATAGGAAGGAAATTCTCGTTTTCAGTCAATATAAAAACTATTAAGGGTAAATAACTGTGGATCATGCCAAAAGGCATTAAGGATACAATCTGTCTTACATAGAGACTAAATGACATCTAATAGTTTAAAGAGATTTCATTACTGTTACTAATTGAAATAAATGGTCTGATGAGCTCCAAAAACTTTACTGTTAGGTTTCCATAAAGTTATAAATACAAATGGAATAAGACCTACTTCATTTGGAACATGTTTGAAAGATAGAGAAGACAATTGGTATGTGTTTTTTGTTTGCCCAAATCATAACAAATAGCACTTCCAAGTTTTAAGATGTTTTCCCTAGAACTTATAATTCTATAATAAGACTAGAGGTATACCTACTCTATTTGACATGCAGAGTGTATAATTTTTAATACCCCCCTTCTATTTGACAATATTTTCTTAAGTAATGGTCATGGGATAAAATACAATAAATATTTTCTTGATTACTTCTTTAGTTTTAAAGCAATTAACAATGAAAATAAGGAATACATTTTAATATTAAAGTATTCAAACTTAGTAAACGTATTTTATCTATGACATAAAATTTGCACTTAACCAAACTAAAGTATCATACTTTGCAGTTTGTGCTGTCTCACTGTTTTTGAATTTTCAACACAAATAAAAACTCAAAGTGGTCACAAAAGAATAATAAAACTGAAGTACTTCAAGTTTTGTTTGTTTTTTGTAAATCATGGTTCTGTCATTGTTTATTTCAAACCTACTGTTTACTAGGAATATATTATCATACTATAAGAAAGATGTGACAACTTTCACAAACTTATTCTAGGAAAGGACTCTTGTAAACCAAGTCTATGGGTTGGTGCCAGCCGTATAACCATGAGTTCTCTGAATTAACTCTCATGCAGAACACAGTGCTTATTAAAAGGACAGGTAATAACAAGATAATTAGAAGTGAATACACATACCATTAAAACTCAGCAGTAAGTAACTACAGCATCCACAATTTAGACCAATGATTTTTTTAGGGAGGAGGGTCTTACCAGTCATATTATTTAGAATTGTCTGTAGGGCGTGTTTATAATTAAAAGGTTTATTTTGTTTTTAGGGACCTTTTTATTGCCTACAACGGGGGTGAACCATTTCCTCTGCCCTGCCCTGGAAGACATAAAGAAATGCGATCATTTTAGTTTAAGAAAAGCTATTTCTTCTGTAGAGTGGTGCTGACATCTCTCTCACAGGGTTGTAGAATGAATGAAATGGGATCATATTTATCAAGTGGTTTCATAAGTTCTAAAACAACTTTATAGATTTAAGGTATTCTTATTGATAGTGGATAAGTCATTATGTTTATCATAAAACTTTGAAAACATTTCTGACTGAAAATCAATCATACTGAATTGAGCAAATTTAGAGAACACTGAAGCAGATCTAGAAGAAATTGAAAATGGTCTACATTACAATTTCTAATGCTACAATGTATTTCTTTAAAAATAATTTATATGTAAGAATATTTGTTTTGTACATGTGCACAAATCTCGTAGTATACTGTTAGTGAATAAGGGGAAGAAGGCTGTTCCTAAGTCTCAAGTATCACTTGAAAAATGATTTTAGGGGTGCCTGGGTGGCTCAGTCGTTAAGCGTCTGCCTTCAGCTCAGGTTATGATCCCAGGGTCCTCGGATGGAGAAGCGCATTGGGCTCCCTGCTCCTTGGGAGGCCTGCTTCTCCCTCTCCCCCTGCTTGTGTTCCCTCTCTCACTGTGTCTCTCTCTGTCAAATAAATAAATAAAATCTTTAAAAAAAAAAGAAAAATGATTTTAATACTAAGACATAGTCTATCTTAGTTTAGCACCACAATTTAACTTCTAATCATTTCTTATTGGGTTGAAACCTTACCCATATTATTATTGATTATTATAATTTTTTATCATTTGAAAATGTCATGTTTGAGGAATAGTATTTCATCATTCTTTGAATTAGATTTCTTAGATTACCAGGTTACATAATTTCATATTTGTGGCTTTTAATATTTATAATTATGTATTGCCTGTTCATGGTGCTTGCCTGTTTTTTTTCTGTGGTCTCAGTCTACTCCCATTTGCTTTGCAAGAGCTCTTTATAGATTAAAGAAAATAATCATGATTGCATAGAGGTGGCAGAGATTTTTCCCAGAGTGTGGTTTACCTTAGAATTTTGTTTCGTTTTTTTTGTATGCACCGAATTTTAAAACTCTTATATATTCTACCTTATCAATAATTTTAGCAATTTCTTTCAGACTGGAGGAATAAAAGGTACAAACTCAGAATTGAATTTGAATTATTTTTTACCATTTACTTGGACAAGTTATTTAATCATTCTAAACCTGAGTTGTCTCATCTATAAAATGAGTGTAATATTACCTACTTGTTAACCTTATGATTATTACGTTCTTCTCAGGACGAAGATCTTATCTTAGATTGTTAGTTCACATCCTTAGCATTCTGTTGAGGCTAAATGTTCTTTTTAATTTCTTTAAATCACCACAACAGATGTAATTTGTTTGCCTGCTATCACCATCAAGAATATTTTGCTCAATTTATCGTTTGCTTTTTAGGTTTTCCTTTTTTTAAAATAGAGAAATAGAGTTAATCTCTATTTTTGTGATCACTTTTATCCTTATAAATCCCTTTCTTGAGTCCAAAATCAGTTCCTATTTACCTATATCTCCCATTATTCTTTTCTTGTTTGTTTCATTTCTGCATTTCACTCTCTCACCCACCTGAAAATTTATTTTGGCACATGGCATAAGGTAGAGCTCTAATGCTCTACGTAATCATACGTGACAGTTATGTGCTTTACAGGAACTCCAGCTTCTATTTCTGCGTCTTGTCTTATTCCAAAATTTAACGGAAATGCTGCAGGTATTTTGCTGTTACGCTGCCACTGGCTGTCAGTCTGAGATACTCCTCATGATGTTAAAAAATCACCTTCGTTTTTCTAATTTTGTGGGAATTTTTACTGGGAATGGATATCTGATTCTAGTAAATATCTTTTCAACAACTTAAAAGTAACTGAGAGTGCTTTTCTTCCTGGGCTTAACGGTGCAGTACTGAGTTAAGAGACTTCCTAATAGTGCACCATCCTTATGTCGCTGAGATGCAGGAAATCGTGAAGTGATGTCTTCTGAAGCAACCAGAGTTTGAGAGGAGGGATCATGTCGTCTTACTCCCAGCGTATTATGCATTCTTTTACATTCCATATCTTTTCTCTCATGAACAATGGTTGACATTTACCTGCAGTTTGGTAACCCCTCCGACGGTTATTGTCATGACATTATACATGGACTTTGTGCCCGTAGCTTTGTGGGAGTTGTGGTCTCTGGCTACATAAGCACAGGAGGTGGCCACAGTGGGGAGATGTGGGACGAGTAGCGCAGGCTCGTGGCTCAGTAGGTCGCAGCCACATAGCTGTGAAGACTAGATCTACTCCATCTTCTGGTTTGTGTAGACATTTTATGTTTGAACCACAGGGTAGAGACTCTGAGGACGGTGTGGGGGGGGTGGGGTTTAACTCAAATCCTTATTGATTTTACTGTTTTTGAAGAGTTCTCCCCTTTGTCTATTCACCGGCCCTTCCACCCCGACATAAGGCACCTGCTCCCTTCCTGCACGCCGCCCCCCCCCCCCCCCCCGCCCACACCAGGCCTTTTAGTGGAAAATACAAATGAAGGCTGCTTGCCAGATGCCATGTTAAATTGAAAACCCTTATAAAAGAAATTGCTGTGGCATTCATTTTAATTTGAGTCTTTGACTTTGCATAGAAACAACAGCCCCATGTGTAACAAAGATACAATGGGAAGATGCAATAAGAAATATTGTAACAAGTCCTTGATTTACATTTAAACATTCCTTGACAGGTCAAATAGAAGGATTTTTTTAAAAGGTCGTTGAAGCAAGAATTAACAGTGGGGTACAGGAATGTTATGTTTCTGGAGAAAATACCTCTATCAGGTGCTGAATTCAGCTGGGTTTGCAGAAGTGGATGTACCCAGCGCTTCCCAAGCTAGCCATCAATCTCGCAATAAAGATAGAGCCACTTTAAAGTAACCATGTATCAACACAGAATGGAACACTGCTATGTGATGAAATGCTCCTCTGGGAAATTCTTGATTGACAAAAGTAGTGCTGCATTAAGTAATAGCAATATTTTCATGGCCAGAAAGTAATAAAGCTATAGATAATCTTTATGAAGAGAAAATATTTTACATAAAGAACTGCCACACAATCTTAGGACTTGCTTCCTGTGGTATCCTGCTCAGGCGAAAAGTAGCTCTACCTAAATGTGAAAGAAAAAAACTGGTAATTTGATAAGTTGTTAATTGCATCCAAGGTTGGTGCTCTAGTCCGTGACACTTATAAGTCATCTCAAGAAAAGATGATATTAGGTGCTATCTGGGATCACACAAATCCACTGTATCTCTGGCTTGATTAGGTTTATATAGTGGGAGAAAATTCAAGAAATGCGTATTGCATCCATTATAGATTAGAGTTGTGCCAAAGGGTATGCAAAGTAATTTTACTCTTTTGAGATCTACTTCATTACAGAGAGGTGGTAGAGAGTTGGAGTTAGGTCGGTGGCATTAACTTTGAGTTTTATTGCTGTGTCATTTTCAATCAGAGTTTTTACTGCCACTTCTTGACACAGCAGTTTGGACCAGTGTATATTATCTCTGTTAATATGACCCCTTATACTGATATACTTATCTTGAAAATGGTGGTGAACCGAATCCTGTGATCTTTTTCTGATCATTTATTAAAACACTAGGACAGTAACATGCTTTGCCTACTGAACCCTATCAGTCCCTCTCTCTGACGGCAAGTACAACATTCTTTGTCACCCCCAGTATTGTGGGATGAACATGCTAAATTATATTAAAAATGATTTGTGAGGAAAGAGGGGGAGTGATGTTGTTCCTCTGAAGGCAGGAAAATGGAAAAAAGCAAGAGGTCCTAAGGTAGTGAATTCAATCCATACTCTGAAAACCTTTTCATTGTGCTTTGATTTCATTAATTGTGAAAATTAGATTTATTCTTAATCCAACCATATGGTCATTAGTTATGGATATTTTGATTTTACTCTTCACATCTGGAGGAGACTTCTTACTTAAACCTCCTCCCTCATTCTCCCCGTGGAGTTTAGAAAGCTAAAACATAATCTTCCATCCTACCTTACTTGTTCAGTCAGACTTCCCCAACTTAGGATAAGCTTCTTGCTGTTGGTAACTTTTTCAGATAGAACATAGGGAAACAGCTTTGAAATACACAGACTAATAATAATGACTGATCATGGTCACTATTTATTATTTTTGTTGAGTGCTTTACCATAGCATTTCATTCAGTCCTCATTACAATCCTCTGTGGTCATGTTTTTGGCATCTCCGATTTACAGATGAGGAAAATGAGGCCTAAAGAGCTTATGTAACTTGTCCAAAGTCACAGCTAGCACATCTTATCTGGAAACCAGGTGTACTGACCCCAGGGCCCATCATCATTATCACTGTGCCATTCTGCCTCAAACCTTGCTTTGGGGATTTGGCAGCTGTCTTTCAGTTGGTGAAAAACAGCTGTGGGGTAGGGAGTGGGTATGTCTTGAGATTTGTATTTTTTTAAACTTAATGGCATACTGATTAGTGTAGATTTCAAAGACGTTATGCTAGAATGAATCCATGTTTTATATTTGATTTAAGTCAAAGAGAATTCCTTCATTCTTTCAACATGTATTACAAATAGTCATCAACAGAAGGAGACTGGAAAGAAGGTCATATGTAGATTAAGTCACACCAATTTGGTGAAAAAAGTTCCTGTTAAACTTGGGTATCCAGTGTCTTGTCCTGTATTCTGTTATAGGATGACAAAGTGATTAGCAACCATCAACTATGCGTGATTGCTGCTTGTGTTGCAAAGTGCAAACAAATACTGGTTCTCTTTGGTTCAGCTCTTCAGGAGTTTTTACCATTTTAATGTCTTTGCTAAATCCATACCTTGCAATTTTAGTTTAAGATAACTTCTTAAGATCTAAAGCTTTCTATCTTTTAGATGGAGAGGAGAATAATATGGGAACCAGGCATTTAACTGAGTGGTTCTTTTCTTACACAGACTACTTCTAGAAGCTAATTGGAGTTGCTTCCTTAGCCTCCAGCAGTTTTTCAGTATCTACAATGGCATATTTGGTGTTTGAGGTAAGATTTGGAAACAGTTGAAAGTCATTTTGATAGATGATAGCTCGTGTGTAGTCCTGTTTTTAGTGCCACATCCCGAATGGGCAAAGAAAAATAAAACAAAAATATGGTTACAAAGTGATAAGGCTGGTTTTCTTAGAAGTGGGCATTTCCAGGGGGAGGTGGTTCATTAATATCTTGATCATGTAGGTGGTTTCACTGTTGTAATAAGCATAGTCTCCCAACAAAAAGTACTTTTAGAGATACTTTTTTGGCAAATAAGTCTTGATTTGTTTGCTTAAAAAAACTACTTAAACTTTTGTAATAAGTATCCCCTTTGAATGGTCTTATTTCGCTATTAAAATTGAGAATAAATATTTGAAATTCAGTGGCTAGCAAATATAAACCTGGGACACACGTTTCCTTCTAGGCCTTAATTGTGAGAGGGGGAGTAACCCTGTTCTGAAGAATTAGTTGCCATATTGTACAGTTCCAATAAGATGGAGGCCCATGTTACATCTCTGAACATCATGTGGGTTTTAGTGGAACTGTGTCTAGGATATCTTTAGATCATCTGAGTGTGAACAAAAAGGTCACACGCTGAATAGTGGCTTCATTGTGTTGGGAAGAAAGGAAAGGGGAGTTTCAAAATAATCAGAAAGTATTTGGTTAGACGGTAATGTTCTATAGAATCAATAATTCCTATAGGATCCTTGTTTTAAATGATCTTGAACTCTGTAATTCTCCTTTTGCATAGGGTGTAGAAAGCCATAAGAAGACATTGCTCCCACTTTAACCTACAATATGTTGCCTTTTTTCATCCCATCAAAGACCTGAGGTTTAAAAGGGGACAGGTGATCCAAATTCCAAGGAGAGAAGGGACATATCGTTGTTTTATCTTTGGCAGAGCCCAGGTGAGGGAGGGTTAGCAACCATTAGAACAAATATAAGGAAAACAACTAAAAATTTTTTGTGAATTTTTAAAGGCCAGGTATGGGCTGGCATGATCATTTCAAATTTTCAGGAACCCCAGACATAAAGAGGGTCTGTATCCACTTATGAGCTCTTGACCACAGGCCTCCATTAGATGCTCATGAAAGAGATTAGAAGTGGAGTAGGAAGCCAGAGAGAGCCCCTCAGTGGCACAGACTGACTCATGATGACAACTACCTTTGGGAGGTAGGCACACAGTCTGCTCGTGTCCCAGAACTTCTATCATAGGCCACAGAGGCTGTCACAGACGGGGCGGGCAAGAAACCTGCCCAGACACCTGGATCCAGGCAAAGGTTGTCAGCTGTTGGGATTGCAGTAGGAAACATGCTATTGCACCCTGCATTGACGCTAGATAAATCCCATCTGTACCAGGGGAGGGGTGGGAAATCACTTATGCCTGGGATCTGAACTGATATACCCAGTGATCTGCTGTAACTGGGGGGGAGCGGGCTTGAGCCCAACACCCACCAACAATACTAGGTAGAGACTGGCTGTCATTCATGCTTGAATGAGGTAAGAATGCTGAGAAAGCCTTACTGCTGAAGCTCAGGTCCACGAGGTCTATCAAAGACAGAGGCTGCAGCAGAGTAAAGAAAACCTCTCTGACCCAACTATGTGACTTGCATGGAGTAAAAATCTAAAGCTGAGGGAAGGACATGGGCACTGGGAGAGGCCCCCTCTGTGCTATAAGTGTGGAGGAGGAACACTAAGAAAAACCCTCTGTCACTCCAGGCTTCACACAAAACACAAGCTGGTATCCACTGCTAGATGAATTCATGGCCTTTGCTGAACTGAAGATTACTGTAGCAACCACGAAATCCAAAGCTACCTCAACTACTTTTATTTTGACTCAACCACTCACAAAAATAGCCTGACAGCAGAAGGGATATGCCCATTCCAGAAGTAAATTCAGTTTACCTCAGTCTTGGCTGTCCATTTACATATGGTGTTTTGTATTTAATAAAAAAATTACAAGACATGCAAAAGAAAAAGGAAAAAAACAAACAAACAAAAAAACAACAGTTGACCTACCAAGAGAAAAAGCAGTTGATAGAACTAGACCCAGGAATGGCTAGGATGTTGAAACTGCCAGACAGAAACTTAAACAATGGCTATGAATTATAAAGAAGTATACCCTGCTAATGTGAGATGTTAATAATAGGAGAAACTGGGTGAGCGATTATAAGGGAATCCTCTGTACTATCTTTTCAATTAAATCTAAAACTGTTTTGAAAAATAAAGTTTATTTTAAAATTATATTGTTAAGGGATACGTTTAAAATATATTGTTAAGGAAATAAAAGGTCAAGCCAGAGACCTGGAGAAAGAATTTGCTAAAGCACATATCTGATAAAGGACTGGTAACTAAAATATATGGAGAACTCTTAGAGTTTACTAATAAGAAGAAAACCAGGTCCACAGGAAAATGGACAAACATTTGGACCTTCATCAAAGAAGATTCATGGATTTCAGTTGTGCACAAGACACTCAACATCATTAGTCATTAGAGAAACATAAATTAAAACCACAATGAGATATCATTAGAATCACTAGAATTAAAAAGCCTGTTAAAACTAAGTACTGTTAAGAATATAAAGCAAGTGGAACTCTCACACATTTCTAGTGTGGTTGCAGGATGATCCGACCACTTTGGAAAACAGTTTGGGACCTTCTTATAAAGGTGAACATAAACTTACCAGGCAACCAAGCTGCCGCACTCATGGCTGTCTACCCAAGAGACACTAAAATAGATGTCGCTAGAAAGACTTGATGTGTATATACATCGCAGTTTTACTTAAAACAGCCCCAAACTGGAAACGACTCAAACCTCCATCTACTTGTGAATGAAAAAACAGATTGTCATATTGCCATACTATGAAATACTGTTGAGCAAAAAAAGGGAACAAATCACTGATATTTACCTAATGTGGATAAACCTCAAAAGCATTGTGCAGTTACAAGATATTCTAGAAAAGACAAAACTGTAGTAACAGAAAAGATCTGTTGATTGCCATGGGCTAGGCTAGAGAGAGGGGACTGACTGCAGAAGGGCAGGTGGAAAATTTTTGAGCTGTAAATGTTATATATCTTGATTGTGATTATGGTTACATGAATAGATACATTTGTCAAAACTCATTGAGCTGTATAGATAAAACCAGCAAATTATTGTGTGCAAATTATGTCAACAAACCCGTCCAAAACATACTATGAAAATATATAGTAGGCTTTCAGAAAATGATTTAAATGGATTAAAATGGAATTTTTAAAACTTTGACAATCTCGGATAATGCTGTCCTCTCTGAGTGACCTCGAATAAGTGACTTCACTTATTAGTGCTTTATTTTCCTATCTATAAAATGAGATACCATTCCTACATCTTGGTTGAATTTTTTTGAGAGCATTAATTAAATAGTACACTTAAAGGCCTTAGAAAAATTCCCAGAATTTGGCAAGTACTCAAATGATGCTCTCTGTGATGATGTGGATGTTGCTTTATAGCTTCTGTGTGTATGAGTGGGCTGAGTGAGATGCCAGGGCTCCCTGTGTTGTTGATGACCTGAACTAAAAACTTAGATGCATGTTAGTATTTTACTTCAAAATTGATGTTTGCTTGTCCCAGTGCATAGAATCACTTCTGCAATCATTCAAAGTTCAAATTAAAAAAAAGCGTTTTTAAAAAATTTTTTATTAAGCACTCTTTGTATGTCAGACAGTGTGTTAAGTGGTGGAATTACCTTAAATAAGACTCAGTCTGTGCCCTCGGGAAGTCATTGTGAAGACAGACCAAGCAGTAGGGGATTACAATGCATGGACTGTGATAAACAGCGTGAGTAGGCGTGGGAGCATGTAATGGGAGTCTATGGAATAGGCATCTGATCTGGAGGAAAGATTTTATGGGGGAGGTGATGATGTGGCTGAACCCTAAGGAGTGTGTGTTGGAGGCAAGTTGGCTATCAGTTTGGCCTGTTTGGATTGGGAATACATTTTTTAAAGTCCATGGAACATTAAAACAAAAGGAAAAAAACAAAAACCCTAAAGAAGCCCCCTGAATCTGTGTAAATAGTATTTGATCTCTTACTCAGTTGATATACAAAGTACAGGTAGCTAGAGGTTCCAAGGGATATGACTCTAACTTTTTCCCATTTGTGACTTGGCATTGTTGTTAGTCACAGTGGAAAGGTCAAACTTAAACCACAGCCATCAACCTCCTAAAGAGAGCCGTTAAGATTTTAATTGAGGTGTGAAGCACCATGGTTGGTTCCTATGGAGGCAAAATCAGCCAATCCCTGTGTCACAGTCTGATGAAGACAGAAACACCTGCCAGACTGTGTTAGAGAGAAGCACTGGTGACTGTCAGTGTCCCTGAACGTGCTCCACAAATTCTGCTTCTTGGCAGGATCCGTCTGTTGATACGGTTCTCTACAGGGAGAAGAAAACACGATGGAGAAAGCCGGCATGCCTTCTGGAAAGCTAGATGGTTTTATGATGGCGATAACACATCAATCTCTAAACCAATCTTAAGTTCCCAACAAGCAGATACAGGTCCAACCTTCTGGCCATTATTCTTGGATATACCACAGAGACCGCACCTGGCTGCTTTTTGACATTTCATTTGTGTCACCTACACACCACACTCTTCAAATGGCCTGCTAGAAATGAATTCCTGGGGCAGAGTTCAAGCGTGATGATATAGGCTTGGTGCAATTCAGCTGAAAAGCACGAACAATTGCAGAGGGAATGGGGGACAGTGTTTTGCAGAGAAAACATTGTAAACTTAGAAGTGTTTAGGCTTAGGGGCACTTGGGTGGCTCAGTTGGTTAAGCCTCTACCTTCGGCTCAGGTCCTGATCCTGGGGTCCTGGGGTGGAGCCCCAAGTTAGGCTCCCCACTCAGTGGGGAGTCTGCTTCTCCCTCTCTCTCTGCCCCTACCCCCATTCATGTTCTCTCTCTCTCTCTCTCAAATGAATAAAATCTTAAGAAAAAAAAAGAAATGTTTAGGCTTAGATTTGGGGAGTTTCATATTTTTGTCTAGTTCTGCACCTTAGCATATTACTGCTTATTCTTAATTAATATTACTAATTACATTCAGCAAATACGTATTGACCACAAAGGTTAGGTGTTACATAGGGAGTTTAAAGATAACTAAAGTATAATTGTGTCCTAATGGAATTTATAATCTGGAGGGAGATCTTTATCAGTTTCAGTATCTGTATCTAGCCACATGGGTGCACACACACAAATACATTCACAGATCCATACATAATAAATATGTAATTAAGTAAGTATACATAACATTTCAATATGGAGTGAATGCCAAAGTGAGATATAGACAGAATTCTATGGGAGCACCAGCGAGAAAACTATTTGTTTTGATTGGGGGTTTGGAGGAACTTCGGAGAACAGCTAGAAAGGGAGGGATCAGTAGGATTTCACTAGGCAGAGCCACAGTGTGGGCTAGGAACTGGAAGCTGAGGGAACTGGATTGAGTTCTACAAGGATCTTGTCTATTTTTATAAACTTTTATATATTTAGTACCTTGCTGCAAGTATTTGTTGAATGAATGAATACAGGAGACAGCATAAACAAGTCTCGGAGTAAAGAAAGTATATGATACGGATTGGTGAGTGGTCCACCATGGGTGGTAGTAGGTTGGGGGCCAATGGTTATATGGTGTAGAGTGAAGCATACGGTTGGGCTGAATTATTGAGGAATGTTCCTGTGGTGCTAGGGGTTTAGAATTTACTCCACTCACTGGGACCTGTCAGATATATTTGACCTGGAGAGTTACTTCATCCTACTTATTTTACCAAGCTCCTTCATACTTTTCATGTTCTTTGAATTCTTTCCCGTTCTCTCCTCAGGAGTTCCTAATCTCTTTTTTTTTTTCACAGATACCCCATTTATTGTGTCCCACCCAACCCACCATCTTCTGGCTTTGGTTTATAAAACTTTGGTACGTGGCTCCAGTGGTAATCAAAGTTTTTATTGGTCAAGAGCATGTACTCAGGAAGAGGGTATCCTGCAAAGGTTGAATGTGGATTTACTTGCTGACCGTATTAGTCTGCTAGGGCAGCCATAACAAAATACCATAGTCTAGGTGGCATAAGCAACAGAAATTTATTTTCTCACTGTTCTGGAGGCTGGAAGTCTGAGATCAAGGTATCAGCAGATCTGGTTTCTTGAGGTCTCTCTCCTCAGTTATGGATGACCATTTTCTTGCTCTGTACTCACATGGTTGCCCCTCAGTCTGTGTGGTCTGTGTCCTAATCTCCTAATTTCTTCTTTTTATAAAGATGCTAGACATATTGTATTAGGACCTACCCATATGACCTTATTTTACCATAAGTACCTATTTAAGGCCATGTCTCCAATACAGTCACATTCTGAGGCACCAGGTCTTAGGATCTCAACCTATTAATTTTGGAGGGGACACAATTCAGCCCATTACAGTGACCCAGCGAGTTAATTTCATGCTGTATCACCTGGCAAGAAGTCATGAGGTTGGGTTTTAAGCCAGTGGGGGTTACATATGGTTGGAATCTGAGCTTGAATCTAGGACTTAAGGGGGCTAGTTGCTCAGAAGTTGATGAAACTAGATTGTTGCCTAGTGAAGGTGGTCCCTTCTGAAAACCCTAGTCTCTACCAAATCCAGGAGCAGTCTGTATTATACTAGTATGAAGTAAGTTTGGAAATGATGAACACAAATCCATAGCATAGTTGTATGACATCTGCTAGAGAATAACCAACTAAACAAGTATGGTTGATGGGATCTCAGGCTCTCCAGTCAGATGCCCCCGGCTCCATCACTTTTGATCGGTATGACCTTGGGCAGGTGGCTTAACCCTTCTCTGCCACTCTTCACTTATCTTTAAATCGAAGATAATAATGCTTTCTACCTCATAGGATTGTTCTGAGTAATAAATGAGAAAATCCACAGTGCATAATACATAGTAAGCACTCAGTAAATTAACTAATCTAGTATGTATTCAGTGTTGGCTATTAAAGACAAAATGGTAGATCTGTTCACAATCATGTTAGCTGTAGAACTATAGCAAAGTATTAGTCTTTGGCAGTTACGTTGATGCAAATTGAAGAAATAATTTTTCTCAAGTTGTCAATCATATATTCTAGGTGTTTAAAAAATATCATAACTATTCCTCTAGTTTATTTTGTAAGGCTATTCTATAGCCTTATCAAATAAAGTGTACTTTTTATTCCTGTGTACACCCCAGTAATATTCAAGAATACTTTCCTCTGCCTTAATCCAACAGTTTGATGAATAGCAATTTAAATGTAATTTAGGTGGATTTATCTTCTAGAATTGAACATTTTCTCTTAATGGTATCAACTTTAACTGTCTTATGAGGTGTTAACTTTGTATCAAAGTTAACTTCTTTGTGTCAAGATAGAGGGTTTGGAAGCCATTATTGCTTCACTGCAGATAACTCTTAGGAAGCCTGACAAGTGTTTCCTATAAAGAAGGGGTAGCATTTGTAGAAAATGCTGAATAAATTCATCAGTAATGATTTTATTGGACCTTTTGTGCTTTCTGCCTATTCCATCTCTACCTTGAATAAAACAATTTATTATTAATGCTTTCCTTACCATTTTGCTAGTATTAATGCTCATTTTAGAATATTTTGAAGTATCCAATAAAACCAAATTGGGCACTTACAGGGGCACCTGGGTAGCTCAGTTGGTTAAGCGGCTGCCTTCGGCTCAGGTCATGATCCCAGGGTCCTGGGATCGAGCCCCGCATCGGGCTCCCTGCTCCGCGGGAAGCCTGCTTCTCCCTCTCCCACTCCCCCTACTTGTGTTCCCTCTCTCCTGTCTCTCTCTCTGTCAAATAAATAAATAAAATCTTAAAAAAAAAAAAAAAACCAAATTGGGCACTTAGAAACACTTTGTAATATAAGGCTGTTTGCATATTGTCATAAACTAATTCTTTCAGGGATTGCCAGTTTATACAATGCACATGGTAGCTGAAATATGATTTATCTTGCCCCGTTTAAAGGAATAAAGTTAGTAAAAAAAAAAAGGTTTATTAGAGTTGGGTTGAGAGGACATTTAAAAATATATACCGTTGGGATTTTTCAGAATTTTTTCTTACTGTTGTCTTTCTTTTTTTTTCTTTGAAGTGGTTTAGTTTTTACATATATGGGGAAGATATTTTTCCAATATTTAGGTTATTTTCAAAAAACTACAGACAGACCTATCAAGCATATTAAGTTTTGCTGCAGGAAGGGAAATATTTGTTGTTTGTATTCGAGAGTTCTCTCTAGTCATAATTAACCTTAGAATTTTAATTATACATAGCGGCGTCATGGACAGGAATCGCATTAATACCAGCGGAGGAATGTTTGTTGGGGATGCAGTCACTTACTACCGTGCCGTGTACACACACGCACGCACGCACACACGCACGGTTGACTTGTCGGCATTTACCTGGGAGCAGGGCCTGTGTGCAGTGGGAGGAGGCAGGTGCAGACAGCTTCTTCTAAGTGATAGGGCATGTCAGCTCTCATTTCCTTTCCATAGGGAAGTCCAAAGTGAAGCAGCCCACGGTGCCCTGTGGCGCAGGCAACTCCTTCCTCTAGCTGGGATCTTCCACGCATGCCATGGAGCCCCAGCGCCTGCCTCCTCAACCACAACTGGCTTGTGGTTTTGTTTTTGTTTTGTTTTAAAATCCCTATGGTTATTATTGAGGATCGCGTAATCAATTTAATAAGCAGAACAACCAGTGAGATGCAAACCTTGCAGACAAAGGCCTTGCTGTAAATGCTGAGAAGGACCAACTGAAAGGCAGAGAGTAGGCGTGCCAAGTGTTTGGGTGGAGGTGAGGTCTTAGTGAGGTGCAGGCTGGCCCAGTGGTTCCCAAACACTGGGAGAAGCGTCAGGTTCTGGGCTTGGAGCCCTGGGCGTTTTGCATAATCAGCCTTCTTTGCAGTTTTCTGCTATGTGATGTCTTAATCTGTTATTCCGAGAACTACAAAGTCATGGTACACAGATCCAAGTTAATCCAAGTTAACCTCTGAACTTGGCCTACTTTCATCCAGAATTAGTCTTATTTAAAATTGTAAACTGTCTTGACTACGGCACATTAAATAGTGCTCTGTTTATAACACATGGGCCTTTTTTCTTTTCCTGCTATAGATCATTTCTGGCTTGAGAAGTCTATGTAAGAAAACCAGAATATATATTTCAATTATCCCAGACATTTAAACTTTGAGGGATTTAAAAATAATTTTCTTTCTTTCTTCCTTCCTTTCTTTCTTTCTCTCTCTCTCTCTTCTTTCCTTCCTTCCTTCCTTCAATTTTAGAGCTCAAAGAGGATCTTTAGGCTCTAAAATGCTCAATTCATTTTGTTCTAATGTCTTAGAAAAATAATTCTTGTTTATGTGAATAAAGTTCAGTCCACATGTGAGATCTACACTAAAGTCATAATAGTCAGTTATGATCATGTAAATTACAGGATTGAATTTGGCCAAGCATTTGTAATATTCTGCCTGAAATTGCAGGTAATTATAATCTTAGATTATTAGCAGGATAATTGCTTTTTTAAGTCTTCTTAGTTCCTTAAGATGTGAAGGCAGGCCCATGTCTCCTTCATCTCTTCAGTTTCAAGGCCAGACACCATGCCTGATACTTGGCAGACACCCCATGAGTGTCACACTGAGTGGAATGTATACTAAGAGGACACTTGTGTCCGTTTTCATCTTGCTCGTTAGTGTGAACAAACATATCAACCAATATTCATGTCACAACTATTCTCATTATCATAGAGGTTGGCTTCTAATACAAGAGTTCAGCCCAAATCAACAAAAGCACTCTGTGGGAATCAGTTGGAGATATGGGCTTCACAATAAAGGGTGTTCTGTAGTTTATTATATGTTTTGTCAATTGTGCGTTACACACCCTTTATATCAGTAAAATTTGTAAGTATGTGAACATGTATGTGTGTGTGTACCACCTCCCTCAGCAAGTCAGTTTTCAAATATTTAGCAGTGCCCCACTGAGGAGGTCTTATTATTATAGTTACTTCTAGGGTTTTGGGTCGTAAAGGTTAACTTTCGTTCTTCTGAGCTGAAATTCAAAGGAGCGGTCTTACTTTATTCTCCTTGCTGTATGCATCTGCAGTAGAGCTTGGCCCCAGGAATGGTCAGGCCTCGGGCAGGGAAGGAGTCCAGCAGCACTTCCAGAGGCAAGTTTGTCCCGTTCGTAGCTCAGACGCCAGTGTAAGAGCCCGCATCCAGCCACTGAGCCCAGCGGTGGAGCCAGGTCTTACGGAGATGAAGCTTATAAATTGAGGGAGCCCTGTTTAAGGAACAGAGTACGCAGTGAGGCACACGGCCTGGGAAAACCCAGGTAAGAAGCCCTGAGGCTTCAACTTCATGACAGATCTGACTTTGATCAAGGAAACAGAGCATTTAAGAGACCAAGCTTGCAGACCGAGATGGGAAGACAGACCAGCAGGATTCTCAGGAACATCAGTGGTGGCAAAAGACTGTGAGGGAGTCACAGTGAATCCAGCAGGAGGGAGGGCCCTTATTACAGAAACAGAACCAGTAGAGAGAGAGAGAAAGGTAGGAAGAGAGATTGACTGATTGATTTTAAGAAATAGGCTCACACCACTGTGGGGGCTGGCAAGTCTGAAATCTGCAGGGCAGGCCAGCAAGCTGGAGGCCCAGGGAAGAGGTGATATTGAAGTTTTGTCTCCAAATGCTGTCCAGAGGCAGAATCCCTCCCTTTTCCCTCTTCAGTCTTTGCTCTTCAGGCCTTCAACTGATTGGATAAGGCCCACCCACATGCAAAAAATACCTTCACAGCAACATCTCCACTGTTTTTTGACCAAAAACCTGGGCACCATAGTCAAGCCAAGTTGATACATAGAATTAACCATCACAAGCCTGAGGGCAAGTTCTCCGCCTAGACCATGACAAAGGGCTAGGGGGGCAGCTCAGCTCCTGCCACACTGTGGAGGTGGCTTGCTGCCCCCAGAATGGAGGAGAAGGACTGTAGGCGGAGTATGATGGTCAGGTCCCTGCTCTGCCATTGGCTACTTTAATTTTGGGTCCTGAGGGAGATGAGCCCTTTTACTTTTCCAGCCTGTGTTTTGTGCTATGTAAAATGAGAGCATTTGCAGAGACGTGCATGTCAGAGGTGAAAAGACTGTAGTTTTCAGTTTTGTTTTTTTTTTTCCCCGTAGATATGTTTTTTGAGGCAGAATCTCACAAGGAATCTCAACCTTGAAAACAGAGTTAGAAGGAGCTTGTGTGAGTGACTGGTGAGGACAAGCAACAGGAACCACCTTCTCCCCCCCCCTTCACTCCCCCCCCACCTCCAGCAGGTGTGAGAATCATCGATTTTGATTCTAACCCTGCTCTCCCATCCGGGTACTTTAAGCCAATGAACCAGTGTCCCAAGATCATAGAATGACAAAAGCAAGATTTGAAGTCACATTGCTTCTGGCTGCAAAATTATTTTTCTCCATTGAAAGGTATAGTTTGCCCTCACTTGCATTGCTTTGCTTTAACACATGCATACATTTTAACATCTAGAAACATTTTTGCAGTTTCAAATGAGAACTCATGGCAGAGAAGCCTGCTCTGGAGAAAGTTCTAATGCAGCAAAATCTGAATTAAAGACATTAATTGAACTTATATGGAAGCAAAAAAATTTTAATTTTTAAAAGTTACTCTCTACATCTTTGTACTAGTGTTGGTGTGTTTGATTTCTTTGGAGCCAAATTGGGTCTAATGACCAGAATACACAATAGTTAGGTCTAAATAACTTGAGAAAGGATACTTAGTTCTGAAATTATGCAAGTGTTAAGTAGTATTATGGACAGTTTTTTTTTTTGAATATTTTGATACAAAGATATGGTCTCTGTTGATGAACTTATAATTGACAAGGAAAGACAGAAATTTGTGAAATATTAAATGCATAAGTCAAAAGAGAGCTTAAGGCAGCAAAGACGGGGGATCAGGATGGTTGTTAAATGAAAAGTTTAGAATAAGGAGAATGGGCGTCATCTGACTGTCAGTTGGTAGAGCATGTGACTCTTGATCTCGGGGTTGTGAGTTCAAGCCCCATGTTGGGTGTGGAGATAATTAAAAAATAAAAAATCTTTAGAATAAGGAGAATGAATTTTTTAGGATTGGGGAGATCTGGGCATTATAGCAGAAAGAGTGGAATTTGAGTCAGAGGTGGATATGAGTGGGGAGGTGCAGTGGAGGCAAGCTGCAGAGTATAAAATGTAAGCACACCTGCAGAGTGGGATGGGAATGTTCAAAGGAGTGAAATCCTCTCTTTCTAAAAGTAATAGAAAAGGAATATTTAAAATTCAGATACTTAAAGGAGATTAAGGCCCTTAAGATGCCAGCATACTGTGAATAGAAAATTATAAGACATATAATTTACAGAAAGACTCCCTATGGTGGCACAACCTTATTATAAGGAAATTGTTGGTTTTGCAGGGCTGTAACCTCTATTGTGGACATCAGGCAAATTAGTAAGAGTCAATATATAGAAAATTTGATGTTAATAGGATGTTTACATTGTGTGTTCAGCCAGGTGATATAAATAGTAAATATCTGCATACCTATATTCATGTGAACTTGAATACATATGGAACATAAAAGAGGCAGTTATTACATCATTAGCCATTAATCTTACACAGAAAGTTAGTTGCATAGTATTTTCACCCCTCACAATGGCTAGTGGTCCATCCTGTGTTCATTTCTCATATGCACACAGATAATGTTGCCATTATTACCCTTTCATGAATTTAGTGACATACCTTTGTCATTTTTAGTAAGGAGATTAATGCTGATGTTGCAGGGTCTGTTATAATCCCCATTGTCCCATCGGGGGAGTGTTTCATTGGCTGAAGGTGGGTGTGGCACTAATTAATATTTTTTTGTGGATGGTATATTCTATTTTATTTTTCTACTCTTTTTTTATCTTTGGCATATTATGGTTTGCTCAAGAAATGTAAAATCCTGAATGAATAGGAAAGCATCCACAGAGTTTTGCTTCAGAACCGACCTCCCAGATTTAGCAGTATAAAATGCTCTTACTTATTGCTCTAGATAAAGCAAATGCTTTCAAAATTAATTCTGAATAGCTGAAATTGTTTGGCAACAAAATAATTCTGAATACTAGTAGAAAATTTATGGATTTCAATTAGAATTTGTAGGGTATCATAATTCCAGTTTTATATTCCATTCAGTTCAGTGTTTTGGATTTTTAATGGGGCTAGTGCAGTAATAATAAAAGTGATTCAAAATGCACCCAGTAATTACAGAGATTTGCTGTTGCCTTTGCATTAAAAATGATGATGATTTATGCTCAGTGAAATTGCGGTCTGTGGTTCTATTTAGGGTATTCTTGCTATTAAGCTGCTTATTAGTTATGGTCAGTGATTTAAAGCTTGAGAACTACATTAGAGGGCTGTAAAATTATTTATTCTTTAATAGATAATAGTAAATTTGAAACAGACGTTAGGTTAATTATAATCTTGTACATTAAAGAATATGTATTAGCCCTTTGTCACTTCCTAGGTCTTTTGAAATTCATTTCAAGTACGTGGAGAAATGGGTGATTGGGTTGGACAGCCTGGTGTATTCACTTCTGCTTCCTGGTGTATAAATAGTTAACACTTTTCTGAATGTTCAGGAAGATAATTTTTACTTCTCATTGTGAGTCCTCCTCCCTGCTAAACAAATGCTTGTGTTCATTTTAAACTCATCCTTGTTCCTGGTTTACGTTGCTGAAATTAATCTGAAAAGATCAAAGAGGTAGGCCCCTCTCCTGATTGGGGGGGTGGGAGCCATGGGAGACAACGAGGTAGTTAAGGATGAGCTCACTTTCTTTCTTTTTTTATTTATTCATTTGACAGAGAGAGAGACAGAGAGAGAGGGAACACAAGCAGGGGGAGTGGGAGAGGGAGAAGCAGGCTTCCCGCGGAGCAGGGAGCCCGATGCGGGGCTCGATCCCAGGACCCTGGGCTCATGACGTGGGCCGAAGGCAGACGCTTAACGACTGAGCCACCCAGGCGCCCCTGGATGAGCTCACTTTCATTTGGCATTGAAGAAGTTCATCATTGTTTCTATTGTTATTCCATTATTCCTATCTTTAATAATTCTTGTAAATGTGTAAATTTATGTATGTGTATACACCTGTGTCAGTATACACACATATATCCAAAAGATCAGGATTTATATGCTTCTCATTATAGTTCTGTGTAAGACAGAAATCATCCAGTGTAAATATCAGATGTGTCAGAATATGAATCTCCTGTTACAGTAATTAAATATGATATTCAAATTCCTGTGTTAACATTCTTGTGTAATGCTTGAGTGTTGTACCAAATCAAGAAAAAGTCTAAGATAAAGAGACTCTGTCTAGACCTGTTAAATCGAATCAAGTGAGAAAATATACGTGTATTATTCGGGGTGAGTTAAGACAGTAGTCTTCCCCTTACCTGTGGCTTTGCTTTCTGCGGTTTCAGTTACCCGAGGTTAACCACGGTCTGGAGGCAGTTGATCCTCCTTCGGACGTAGCCTCAGGAGGTCAGTAGCCACTTAACAGCTGTGTCACAGTGCCTGTGTCATTCCCCTCACTTCGCCTCCTCACGCAGGCGTTGTAGCATCTCACTTCATCACAAGATGAGTGAACACAGTAGAATAAGGTCCCATGAGAGAGAGGGGGAGACCACATCCGCATAATGGGTAGAGGCACTGCTGTATTATTAAGCTATGCCGTAATAAGAAAATACCCCTCCTCCCCCCCCAAATCTCAAAACCTGAATATAACCAATACTTATTTCTGGCTCCTACAAAGTCCAGTGTATGTTGGTGGAGGCTTTTTTCCATGCGGTGATTCCGAGATCCAGGCTCCCTCCATCTCCTGACCTATCACCTCAACACATGGCCTCTTCAGGGACAAGAGAACTGGATATTGACTCACAATATTGTTTTAAAAGTGTGGCCTGGAGATGACTTCTGTTATCTCTACTTACATCCCATTGGCCAGAATGCCATCAAATGCCGCCCGCCTATTTGTAGGGCACCCTGAGCACGATAGCCTTCCTTTGTGCCAAGAAAAGGGAAGATAAGAGGGTATTAGGTGAACACTCAGCGTTTCCCCTGCTGCATCGTGTAAGTGCTTTTGAACTCTTTGCATGTAATCATGTGAATTTATAATTGGAAAAATGCCATAAAGGCATGACAAAGATGTCATGGTAAACGATGTCAGGATCTCCCCTCTCTCCTCCACCCCATGTGCTAAGAATTGGAAAGAAAATCAGTTGGTTGTGTCCAAATCCCTATCACCTGTGGTTTGGTGCATTTTAGTTTATCCTGTTGCTCTACCCCTTTCCTTCCTTGAGGGTAGTCGGTGGCCCCCCGCAACTGGGCAGGTAGAATGATACAATGTTTCCCATTGGTCTGTTCTGCTTTGGGTTCTGGTTTTCCATCACTGACCCTTCTCCTCTTTTCTCCCAGAGAATTCCCTTCCTTTTAGTTGAATGAACTGCACCCATCCTGAAGGCTGGACAAGTCATGCAGCTGTTTATCAGTAGAACACTTCAGCTGATAAATCTGGATATTAGTTTCCTATTGCTGTGTGACCAATTACCACAAACTTAAAGGCTAAAAATAACACACTTTTATTATCCCAGAGTTCTGTAGATCAACAGTTCTGCAAGCTGCACTGGGTTCTCTGCCCAGCATCTTATAAGGCCGTCAAGGTAGCAGCCAGCCTGGGCCCCTCTCTGGAAGATTTGGGGGAGAATCTGTTTCTAAGCTTAGTTAAGTTGTTGAGAGAATTCAGTTCCTTGCAGCGGTAGATCCAAAGTCCCCATTTTTTTTTTTTTTTTTTGCTGGCCGTTAAGCGTGGACCACTCGGCATGGAGAGGCTAAGTGCTTTTCTTCTCAGGTAGCCTCTCCATCTTCAAGCCAGTGGTGGTGGCTCGGGGCCTTCTTGGGCTCAATCTCTCTGACTTCCTGTCTTCCAGCCAGAAAAACACTGTGCTTTGAAAACACTAGGATTAGATTAGGCCAACCCGAAGCATCTGCCTTTTGTCTTATAATGTAACCTAATCATGGGAGTGACCTCCCATGTATGCACAGGGTCCACCCATACTTGGAAAGGAGGGCACTGGACAAAGGCATGGGTCATCGGAGTCCTTCTTAGAATTCTGTGTCCTCTTATGTGTTTTGCCCAGGGGAGGTTAGAAAGGACGTTTTTGTTTAGCAGAACCTGTATTTTTGCCCAACTACTGTTTTGAAAGGTAAGAAATCTTTCTACAACAAGAATTAGATGTGGGCTGGGGAAGGGGGTGGCTGGAGTTTAAGAGGAGAGAGGATGAATTTTCTTTCAAAGGCTTTGTGATATACAGAAAATACTTAAAAAGCAACTTAATTTAGATAATGGGCATATAAAAAGCGCACTTGCTTGATTTTTAAATTAAGAACGATAATCATAAAATTGCATTTAATAAATACAACAAGAAAAAATAGAGTAATGGCCAATTAAGTGAGAGCTTTGGAGGGGAATGGGAAGTGGAGAGAAAGCACAGAAGGTAAAATTCATTCAAGGATCTTAATAGAATAACAATAGCCCTTATGGGATAATGCTGCTAACTCCTTCTGAAAACCATGTTGTGATTTTACGTAAATGATTTCATAATTTTCTTACATACTGCCTGCACAGAGAGAACATCATTTAACAGCTTGGCACCCCAGCCCTCACTACTGTGTCACTGCTTTATTTTATTTACAGACATGTCGCAATTTGTAATCATCTTGGTTATTTGCATGTCTAATTGTCTAACCTCTGCTCTCCCTACCCCTCCCTAAAGAGCACATTCTGTGAGGGGGGGAGGGGGAGACGTTGGATGCCTCTGATTTCCCAGCCCAGTGGCTAGAACTATGCCGTGCACATGGTGGGCACTCAGCGTGGACTGAATAAATACAGGAATGCAGTGGTTTGCCCCCCTTTCCTCATTGGCCTGTGAGGTGGATCAAGTTAGGGGAAGGCCTGGAGGGTTACATTTTTCTTTCCCAAATATGGACTCCCTTTATTTCAGTGAGGCCCGTCTAACCTTTTCCCTCTTGGTCATTTCATCTGACACAATTCTGATGTTTCCTGAGTGTCTGCCAAGAACTTGATGTCTCTGGTCAACAGGCTGGTAGATAAGCGCTCTAAGATGCAAACTCACAGTAATACTTCTTCATAAAGTAAGCTGGACTTTGTCTTGTCAGTGGAGTGCTAACCTAGCTATTTAAAATTGTCTCATTGTTTAGGCTAGGTTGTTAACTTTGAAAAAAAAAAGATATTTTCTGTGAAATATATATGCTTTTCAGGGAACTTGAATATAAAGTTATAGCCATAATGTTTCCTACCAACTTTGCCCTGAAAAGGGAATATGGATAACTGAGGCCTAGTCTCAGCTCTGTCATTAACCTGCTCAGAAGTCACTTCGTTTGTGATTTCTGAGAGCTGACCCATCTCAGCCTCTATGAAATAAAAAAAAAAAAAAAAATTTATGGCATAAGAAGTAGAGGATTTCTAATGCTTCCCCCTGAGGAATCACCCATCCTCTTTTTCCCCTCTCTCTCTCATTGGTAAAAAATGTGCTTTCTTTGATTGGGACTTAGCATTTCTAAATACTGGCTGGCCATGTGCTCGAAGAAAAGATGGTGTGTAAGAGAATTTGCATAGGGTTCCCTGAAGTGGTTTCCTCCTCCTACCTCTGGCTTTTCTCCCATGAAAATGAAAGCAGAGTATGAGAGATTGTATTACTCTACTCTAAATCATCCCTCCTGCATTGCCCCCCCCCCCCCCCCCCAGGAGTATTACATACTCCAGCCCTCTGAACTGAGCACAGGCATATGACCTGTTTGGGTCAATGAAAGGTGAGTAGAAGGTGGATCTCTTCTAGGCAGAAGCTTTACAAAGCTGTGCACGGTTCACAAATGTAATCTTTCGGGCCTGGAGCGAAGAACATGGTACAGAACCATAGCAGGCCCACATTGGATTTGTGGCATGGCTGAAAAATAAAACTTCGTTGTTGTAAGCCATGGAAATTGTGGGGTCATTTTATCGTAGCGTAACTGGCCCCACCTGACTGATACACGTGCCTGATACTTGTGTGTGCCAGTTCCCATCATCTTGGCCTGAGTTTGCATTCCAGGCACTACTAAGCAAGCAGTTCTGCCCAGGCTTCTGCTAGCAGCACTTTGGTGCAGCCTGACGGCTCAGTGGCTGAAGCCTGAGCATCTTCCTTTATGTCCAGGGACTCCTCTGGTTTTGTCATGCACTGCTGTGGGAGCTGACTCACGTGTGGAGACAGGAATTGCAGGGAAATGAACACCCATGAGGCAAACCTTGACAAACGACCAATAAACTCTCAGGGATGAACGTTTCCCTCTTTCTTCTCAACATGCATGGTTCTGAGATGCATTTCCATTGCAGAATTGAACCTAAGTGGCCTGCTCCATGATGAATCCTCCTGTTGGCTTTCCCTCCTTTATTTCCCTTTCCCCTGGCTCTTACTTCTACTCTCTGGGAATCACATTCCCAAATAAACTACCAGCTTGCAAGCCTTTGTGTCAGGCTCTGTTTGGTGGGGGAACAGGACTCCTCACCCGTCAGACCTTCATTTAATCGAACCAATCAGAACACTGTCCACCACCGGATTGAATTATTTAAGTAATTCAGCAGTGTAAAGGGTTATACTGTGCATTTATAGAAACTTGCAAGGCACAAACACTTTGTTACTCAGCCTGGAAGTTATTGTTAGATTTGCTGATCCAAAAATAAGACCTTCCCCTCCCCCCAGATTAACCTCTTGTTATTAGTTCTCAGTCCACCCAGGTGCCGTAACATGCAGGTCTTGGTTGGGAGGAATCCGTGTTTTTTTGAGATTTGGTGATTTGTGGAATAGCATATCGTGAGGCAAATGTTTAAGTGGTAAAACAGAGTTAAGGTTTGGGTGTCTCTCTTGTTCTCGGGGGGCCTTATTGCCCTTCAGCCTGGGTTCAGTCTCCTGACGGTGCCCTGTGGGACATTTGTCTGGCATCAGGAGAAATATCACCTTGTTTAGGAATCAAACTGGCCAGGATTCCCATAGCATGTTGGCTGTTTCCTCTTGGCCTCCTTATCAGCCTATTCCTTAGAAATCTTAAAATTGCAGCCTGATAGAACCAGAGGCTATCTTAAAATCATCTAACCAAATAGGTCAGAAAACAAGTCCATAGAGGTTAAGGAAAATGATCCATTTTGGTTGGGGGGTGGGGAGAAATGGAAGGGAATATAATCTTGCCTGTTAAGAAGATACCATTCTTGGGGCGCCTGGGTGGCTCAGTCGTTAAGCGTCTGCCTTCGGCTCAGGTCATGATCCCAGGGTCCTGGGATGGAGCCCCACATCGGGCTCCCTGCTCCGTGGGAGGCCTGCTTCTCCCTCTCCCACTCCCCCTGCTTGTGTTCCCTCTCTCGCAATCTCTCTCTCTGTCAAATAAATAAATAAAATCTTTAAAAAAAAAGATACCATTCTTTTTTTTGACATAATTAAATTCTTGATTGTGATGCTCTTAAATGAACCATGAAAATCCAAGCACTTACAATGCAAGTGTGATTTTTAACTAAGGCTTTTTTTCCCCCCAATCTGAATGTTAAGGTGGCAGATGCATAACTAATCTTAGCTGAATCTATATTAAGAAATCAGCAAGGTGTCTTTATTTAACTTTCATGATCTGTGAATATAATGTAGTGTTAAATAGCATGATTTTGTACATTATGTCCTAAAATAAAAAAACAACTCCCCCTTTAAAGTGATAGCAAAATGCAGTAATGTGAAAGGTTATTTTCCATTTGGTCTCAAAGAGAATGAGCAGCACATAAGAAAAGAAGCTGTTCCTAAACATGATTTCAGCAGATGTGTATGTCTATTTTAAATACTGTTTTATCTGGGGGACAAAATTCAGCTCTTGGACTTGCATTCCGGGTCATGTAGGGGAAACTCCTATCAGCAAAGGGGGAGAGGGAGTACTAAAATCCCCTGTTATCCTGGTTTTGAGTTTTCTGAAAAATATCCAATCCGTTGAGCCTCTGTGTTTTTGCTTGGGGATGTTTCCATGGAACTGTATTAGTTCCAGGAAATTTAGGTCCTTTCTATTATCTCTGGAAACAGGCACGGTTCCTGCAGAAACTACATGGGATTATCTGTTTCTCTGTTGAACGTCTTTGCTGCAGTGGGTTGGATTCCTGAAGGAGTAAACAATGAAAAATTGTAAGGCCCAACTGTGGAAGATTGTGTGGAGAGGAAAGCAAGCTATTCTGATTTAAGACATAAAAAATGTTGCCCTTTTCCCTTCTTGAAATACTGCTCTATAGTCTTGCCTGGCATGTGGTAACCGAGGCAAGAATGTGGCGACCACCAGTGTTACACTGAAGTTGGGTTTCTGGGGTTTGACTTACCTTTGGTTAGCCAATTTTCATTCTAATATATTTGAATCTTTTCAAGAATGCGATTTTAGTTTCTAATGATTCTAAGTGGCTCCTGATTCGAAGAACGCAGACCCTTGAGGAATTAATACAAGAGTCTTGGGACCTCTTTGGGTACCAAACATTCTCAGTGGATCTCTACATAAATAATATGTTTTGTTTAAATGTATTTGAAGGTGTTCTTAAAGTCTTGGTCACTTTTAAAGCAATATTTTTTCTCAAAAGGTAGTAGGAAACTAAGAAAAATATAACAGTAAGATTACTCTTTTTTTATTCACATGCCTTGTGTGGGGTATTATGTTTTTAAAATAATTAAAGATGTCTTTATGCTTGAACAAGCTAAGAACTACTACTATGGTAGTTATGGTCTATAGGGCATGCTTCACAAAGCTAAATGAAATATTTAAAAGTTAATGGCTAGACAGTGCTTAAAGCATACACGTTATTCATGATTTATTCTAATAACATTTGTGGATGACTAACTTAATGCCACCACACATCCATTCTGTTTTTTTCCTGGAGACGTGCCTAAGTATCTGTGCCTCCTTAGGGGTGGGTTTATATGACTCAGTGATTAAATGGAGAAATAGAATTCCATGCCTTTTATGAGGTAGGTGTTAGAAAAAACACCCAGGCACTTATATGGGCTTACATTGTGCCAGATACTGTTCTGAAATCATCTTAAAATATTAGTTTGTTTAATGTTTATAACAATACTCTGAGCTTTAGGTACTGTTGTTCCCATTTTATAGATGGGAAACTGAAGCACAGAGTGGTTAGGTTCTGTGCGCAAGGCCACCCATCCAGGAAGTAGCAAACCTGGGGTTTCATTTCAGGTTCTGACTCTGGTCCTGCACTATTTCCCTCCCCCACCCCCACTCCACTCCCACGGAAGATGTCACTTCTTTCCTGGAAGAAAGGGAAAGATGGCTACTGAGGAATACCTGAAGGGCAGGCTGGTTTGGTTTGAGGTAGGATACCCTCATGTGTTCTCCATTCCCCATCCCTAACCCTCAACATCACACACACACACACACATACATACATACATACATACACACACACAGCCACCTGGGCTTGCTGGACACAGAGACATTAGGCTACCTTGTACTATAACTGTGAGGTCCTTTGATCTGGGCTTTGTTCCCAAACCTTCTGCAACTATCACTTCACATAGCAAGTATGTTGTGGTAAAAGACCTCCAGTGTATGATGGAACTCAGTCCTGTTGACATATTCTGCTGCGTCAGGTAACCCGTTTATATGTGTCTTCAGAGTTCATTTGGACAAGGCCAGCATCTTGAGGATTATTCCGATGACCTTATAAGTCCTGTTCCTTTAAAGCAATCAGCTGATGGTCATGGAGACTCTGAATGATGGCATCAGAGCATGTGGCCTTTGTGAGATATTTGAAAGCATCCCTCTTTTCCTTTGCCAAAACCAGAGGAGAGGTAGAGCAATAGCAAACCGCACAGATGCCCTGGATAGTCCTTCCTTCTGGCTGCCACTAAACATGCAAATAGGCTTTGCAAGGAATTGCTAAAGAGGATTGTGACAATTGCCTTGCTTCCCTGCCCATTCCAATTTGGCAGGTGAGGTCAGGGCCCAGTGGACGGCACGCTTCAGTGTTCGGGAAGCCGGGATGGGATGCCAGGAGACCGCAGTTATTTTGATGCGGCAGGCTGGCTGTATTTACGATTGCCCAAGTCACTTCAAAAGCTCTTGTGGTGAAAGCTGGCAGGCACAGTCCCTTAGAGATGCCCCCCCCGCCCCCTCGGGCCAGCTATCTTTGCCATCTCTCTCACCAGACAGGAGAGGAAAGTCAACTTGCTTTCATGGCAGGAAGGCTCCGGTCTTTCCAGTTTCATGGGGCTGAGGCCAATGAGGAGCCAGGAGGATAAATACGGAGCAATTATTAGGAAGGAGCTTTTATTTCAAAGGGCGGAATTCGATTCCAGATTGCTGAGTTGGTCAGAGATTTGCCGGTGCTGATTTTGTGATATCTACCTTGTCTCTTGCATCTGTAAGTGGTATAGAACAGTGGTTCTCAAAGTGTGGCCCACAGACCCCAAGGGGTCTCTGAGACCCTTTTAGGTGTCTGCGAGGTAATAATTATTTCAAAGCAACACTGTGACCATCTTTGTCCTTTTCACCTTGTACCAGTAGCACAAAAGCAAGAGTGAGTAAAAATGCTGGCACATTAGTGCCAATCAAGGCAGGGGCACCAAGCAGTATTATTAGGGTTTATTGTGTTCCTTGCCTATATGTACCCCAAAAAAGCCCTTTTTCCTTAAAATGTCTTTGATGAAGCCATAGAAATTAACAAGTTTATTAAATCACACTCTCTGAGTACATTTTTTAAAAAAATATTCCGTGTAACAAAAGGAGAACTGTTTGATGGCAAAGTGCCCCAAAATAGTAGTACCGTGTTGACATATTGATTACTTTGAATTAAAGTTCCATAAGAAACAGCTGATGCAAGAAGGATGCTCTGAGTGTCCTTTGTCTCTCTGAAAGCAGAAAATAAATCTCCACGTGAATGGTCCCCTCTCTGTGGCAGGAGGAAAAGAGCCATCCTTATCACCAGAGATTGGGAGTTCAAGGCCAAGAGGCTCTATAAACAAACCTTGTTACTTCTTTACTAAGTTTCTACCCTAAGCCCAAACTTCTTTCCTTGTCAATTCTTTACACATTTATTGTTTCTTTGTCTAAAAGGTATAAAAGCTGCCTGCTTTTGTCACTTCTTTGGGTCTCATATCTTTGGGGCCTTCATACACACAAAATTAAGTTAAATTAGTTTTTCTCTCATTAGTCTCTCTTTTATTACAGGGGGTTTCTCAGCCAAGAACCTAGAGGATAGGAGGAAATTTATTTTCTCTCCCCTGGATACCTATAAAGCCTTCTTCTGCAAATGGAAGTGTGCATGAACCTTGTCTCTTTGCAAACCACATCTGCTGTTGTTGGAGTTGCTAGACAAACTGGCTGCTTTATTCATAGAACATCATTTTCAGTTGAAAGAGTAACTAAGAAACAAACCCTGGTTATTTAGACTTGGGTATTTAGCAGACAGCTCCTTGAAGAATATTTGTTGTTAATGATAAAATTTGAATATTCAAGTAAAAATTCCATTTTGGAAAACCTGTATCTGTTATAGTGAGGTTGACAGTTTCCCAGTACTTGAAGGCTTTTTTTGATGACACGGGCAGTGACATTAACAAATTTACTTTTTTGATATCGAATAATGCAATGTGTTAACGTTTGGAAGATCTGCGTAACCCAGGACCCCTCCATTTTCCAAATGACCAATGCATGATGTGGGAAAATCATATGTGGGAAGAGATCCATTAATAGAAAATAGGCCAAGGATGTTAATGTAGGAGAGGAGTACAAAAAGTTCGTTGATGTGGTTTCAGATTTCACACTGCAACTGACTTTCAAGAAGTTGCTTGACAACTATCTGTTGTCAAGTTTTGCATGTCATCAAAAATAATACCTACAATTATCTTTCTAAAACTATGAAAATAATCTTCCTTTTTCTGATGACACATCTGTGTGATGCTAGATTTTGTGTAGATACTTCACCTAAAAAAACATTGCCACAGATCAAATGTGGAAGACGTGGGAATCCAGTAGTCTGTCAAACCAGCCATTAAAGAAGTATCCAAAATGCAAAATAATGCCATGCTTCTTATTAATTTGGGGGGAAGGGAATGTATTTTTCATAAAAATCTTACATAGGTTAACATGTAATGCATTTACTATTTTTATTTTTAAATGAATTAAATATTTTCAACATTTCTCAGTTATCTCAAATACAGTAAACATCAATAGTTATACCCCATAAACAAAAGCTCTTTGGAATCCTCAATGGTTTTTTTTTTAAATTATTTTATTTTTTTTTGATGTAGTGTTCCATGATTCATTGTTTGTATATAACACCCAGCTCCATTCAATACGTGCACTCTTTAATACCTATCACCAGGCTAACCCATCCCCCCAACCCCTCCCTTCTAGAACCCTCAGTTTGTTTCTCAGAGTCCATAGTCTCTCATGGTTCGTCTCCCCCTCCGATTTCCCCCCCTTCATTTCCCCCTTCCTACTATCTTTTTTTTTTTTTTAAACATATAATGTATTATTTGTTTCAGAGGTACAGGTCTGTGATTCATCAGTCTTAAAAAATTCACAGCACTCACCATAGCACATACCATCCCCCCAATGTCTATCACCCAGCCACCCCATCCCTCCCACCCCCCACCACTCCAGCAACCCTAGGTTTGTTTCCTGAGATTAAGAATTCTTCATATCAGTGAGATCATATGATACATGTCTTTCTCTGATTGACTTATTTCACTCAGCATAATACCCTCCAGTTCTATCCACGTCATTGTAAATGGCAAGATTTCATTCCTTTTGATGGCTGCATAATATTCCATTGTGTATATATACCACCTCTTCTTTATCCATTCATCTGTCGATGGACATCTTGGCTCTTTCCATAGTTTGGCTATTGTGGACATTGCTGCTATAAACATTGGGGTGCACGTACCCCTTCGGATCCCTACATTTGTATCTTTGGAGTAAATACCCAGTACTGCAATTGCTGGGTCGTATGGTAGCTCTATTTTAAACTTTTTGAGGAACCTCCATACTGTTTTCCAGAGTGGCTGCACCAGCTTGCTTTCCCACCAACAATGTAGGAGGGTTCCCCTTTCTCCGCATCCCCGCCAACATCTGTCATTTCCTGACTTACTATTTTTAGCCATTCTGACTGGTGTGAAGTGGTATCTCATTGAGGTTTTGATTTGGATTTCCCTGATGCCGAGTGATGTTGAGCACTTTTTCATGTGTCTATTGGCCATTTGGATGTCTTCTCTGGAAAAATGTCTGTTCATGTCTTCTGCCCATTTCTTGATTGGATTATTTGTTCTTTGGGTGTTGAGTTTGCTAAGTTCTTTATAGATTTTGGATACTAGCCCTTTATCTGATATGTCATTTGCAAATATCTTCTCCCATTCTGTCGGTTGTCTTTTGGTTTTGTTTGACTGTTTCCTTTGCTGTGCAAAAGTTTTTTATCTTGATGAAGTCCCAATAGTTCATTTTTGTCCTTTCTTCCCTTGCCTTTGGTGATGTTTCTAGGAAGAAGTTGCTGCGGCTGAGGTTGAAGAGGTTGCTGCCTGTGTTCTCCTCTAGGATTTTGATGGACTCCTGTCTCACATTTAGGTCTTTCCTCCATTTTGAGTCTATTTTTGTGTGTGATGTAAGAAAATGGTCCAGTGTCATTCTGCTTCATGTGGCTGTCCAATTTTCCCAACACCATTTGTTGAAGAGACTGTCTTTTTTCCACTGGACATTCTTTCCGGCTTTGTCGAAGATGAGTTTGACCGTAGAGTTGAGGGTCCATTTCTGGGCTCTCTATTCTGTTCCATTGATCTATGTGTCTGTTTTTGTGCCAGTACCATACTGTCTTGATGATGACAGCTTTGTAATAGAGCTTGAAGTCCGGAATTGTGATGCCACCAGCTTTGATTTTCTTTTTCAACATTCCTCTGGCTTTTCTGGTTCCATACAAATTTTAGGATTATTTGTTCCAGTTCTTTGAAAAAAGTGGATGGTATTTTGATAGGGATTGCATTTAATGTGTAGATTGCTCTAGGTAGCATTGACATCTTCACAATATTTGTTCTTCCAATCCTTGAGCATGGAACATTTTTCCATTTCTTTGTGTCTTCCTCAATTTCTTTCATGAGTATTTTATAGTTTTCTGAGTACAGATTCTTTGCCTCTTTAGTTAATTTGTTCCTAGGTATCTTATGGTTTTGGGTGCAATTGTAAATGGGATCGACTCCTTAATTTGTCTTTCTTCTGTCTTGTTGTTGGTGTGTAGGAATGCCACTGATTTCTGTGCATTAATTTTATATCCTGCCACTTTACTGAATTCCTGTATGAGTTCTAGCAGTTTTGGGGTGGAGTCTTTTGGGTTTTCCACATAAAGTATCATATCATCTGCAAAGAGTGAGAGTTTGACTTCTTCTTTGCCGATTCGGATGCCTTTTATTTCTTTTTGTTGTCTGATTGCTGTGGCTAGGACTTCTAGTACTATGTTGAATAGCAGTGGTGATAGTGGACATCCCTGCCGTGTTCCTGACCTTAGGGGGAAAGGTCTCAGTTGTTCCCCATTGAGAATGATATTCGCTGTGGGTTTTTCATAGATGGCTTTTATGATATTGAGGTATGTACCCTCTATCCCTATACTCTGAAGAGTTTTGATCAAGAAAGGATGCTGTACTTTGTCAAATGCTTTTTCTGCATCTATTGAGAGGATCCTATGGTTCTTGTTCTTTCTTTTATTAATGTATTGTATCGCATTGATTGATTTGCGGATGTTGAACCAAACTTGCAGCCCAGGGATAAATCCCACTTGGTCGTGGTGAATAATCCTTTTAATGTACTGTTGGATCCTATTGGCTGGTATTTTGGTGAGAATTTTTGCATCCATGTTCATCAAGGATATTGGTCTGTACTTCTCCTTTTTGATGGGGTCTTTGTCTGGTTTTGGGATCAAGGTAATGGTGGCCTCATAAAACGAGTTTGGAAGTTTTCCTTCCATTTCTATTTTGTGGAACAGTTTCAGAAGAATAGGTATTATGTTTGGTAGAATTCCCCTGGGAAGCCATCTGGCCCTGGGCTCTTGTTTGTTGGGAGATTTTTGATTACTGCTTCAGTTTCCTTAGTGGTTATGGGTCTGTTCAGGTTTTCTATTTCTTCCTGGTTCAGTTTTGGTAGTTGATACATCTCTAGGAATGCATCCATTTCTTCCAGATTATCTTATTTGCTGGCATATAGTTGCTCATAGTATGTTCTCATAATTGTTTGTATTTCTTTGGTGTTGGTTGTGATCTTTCCTCTTTCATTCATGATTTTATTTATTTGGGTCATTTCTCTTTTCTTTTTGATAAGTCTGGCCAGGGGTTTATCAGTCTTATTAATTCTTTCAAAGAACCAGCTCCTAGTTTCGTTGATCTGTTCTACTGTTCTTTTGGTTTCTATTTCATTGATTTCTGCTCTGATCTTTACTATTTCTCTTCTCCTGCTGGGTTTAGGCTTTATTTGCTGTTCTTTCTCCAGCTCCTTTAGGTGTAGGTTTAGGTTGTGTATTTGAGACTTTTCTTGTTTCTTGAGAAAGGCTTGTATTGCTATATACTTTCCTCTTAGGACTGCCTTTGCTGCATCCCAAAGATTTTGAACAGTTGTGTTTTCATTTTCATTTGTTTCCATGAATTTTTTTTTAATTCTTCTTTAATTTTCTGGTTGACCCATTCATTCTTTAGTAGGATGCTCTTTAGCCTCCATGTATTTGAGTTCTTTCCAACTTTCCTCTTGTGATTGAGTTCTAGTTTCAAAGCATTGTGGTCTGAAAATATGCAGGGGATGATCCCAATCTTTTGGTACCCGTTGAGACCTGATTTGTGACCTAGGATGTAATCTATTCTGGAGAATGTTCCATGGGCACTAGAGAAGAATGTGTATTCTGTTGCTTTGGGATGGAATGTTCTCAATATATCCGTGAAGTCCATTTGGTCCAGTGTGTCATTTAAAGTCTTTATTTCCTTGTTGATCTTTTGCTTAGATGATCTGTCCATTTCAGTGAGGGGGTTGTTAAAGTCCCCCACTATTATTGTATTGTTGTCAATGTGTTTCTTTGCTTTTGTTATTAATTGCCTTATATAATTGGCTGCTCCCATGTTAGGGGCATAGATATTTACAATTTTTAGATCTTCTTGTTGGATAGAACCTTTAAGTAGGAGATAGTGTCCTTCCTCATCTCTTATTATAGTCTTTGGTTTAAAATCTAATTTGTTTGATATAAGGATTGCCACCCCAGCTTTCTTTTGGTGTCCATTAGCATGGTAAATGGTTTTCCACTACCTCACTTTCAATCTGGAGGTGTATTTGGGTCTAAAATGAGTCTCTTGCAGACAGCATATCGATGGGTCTTGTTTTTTTATACAGTCTGATACCTTGTGTCCTTTGATTGGGGCATTTAGCCCATTTACATTCAGGGTAACTATTGAAAGATATGAATTTAGTGCCATTGTATTGCCTGTAAGGTGACTGTTACTGTATACTGTCTGTGTTCCTTTCTGGTCTCTGTTACTTTTAGGCTCTCTCTTTGCTTAGAGGACCCCTTTCAATATTTCTTGTAGGGCTGGTTTTGTGTTTGCAAATTCCTTTAGTTTTTGTTTGTCCTGGAAGGTTTTTATCTCTCCTTCTCTTTTCAATGACAGCCTAGCTGGATATAGTATTCTTGGCTGCATATTTTTCTCGTTTAGTGCTCTGAATATATCATGCCAGTCCTTTCTGGCCTGCCAGGTCTCTGTGGATAGGTCTGTTGCCAATCTAATGTTTCCACCATTGTAGGTCACAGATCTCTTCCCCCGAGCTGCTTTTAGGATTTTCTCTTTGTCTCTGAGACTCTTAAGTTTTACTATTAGATGTCAGGGTGTTGACCTATTTTTATTGATTTTGGGGGGGTTCTCTGTGCCTCCTGGATTTTGATGCCTGTTTCCTTCCCCAAATTAGGGAAGTTCTCTGCTATAATTTGCTTCAATATACCTTCTGACCCTCTCTCTCTTTCTTCTTCTTCTGGGATCCCAATTATTCTAATATTGTTTCTAATATATTGTTTAGTCTTATGGTATCACTTATCTCTCGAAGTCTGCCCTTGTGATCCAGTAGTTGTTTATCTCTCTTTTTCTCAGCTTCTTTGTGGAAGACCATCATTTGGTCTTCTATGTCACTAATTCTCTCTTCTGCCTCATTTATCCTAGCAGGTAGAGCCTCCATTTTTGATTGCACCTCATTAATAGCCTTTTTGCTTTCGACTTGGTTAGATTTTAGTTCTTTTATTTCTCCAGAAAGGGTTTCTCTAATATCTTCCATGCTTCTTTCAAGCCCAGCTAGTATCTTTAAAATTGTCATTCTGAACTCTAGTTCTGACATCTTACTAATGTCCGTATTGATTAGGTCCCTGGCAGTCGGTACTGCCTCTTGTTCTTTTTTTTTGAGGTGATTTTTTCCGTCTTGTCATTTTGTCCAGAGGAGAATAGATGAATGAGAGAACAAAATGCTAACAGGGTAACAACAACCCCAGAAAAATATACACTAAACAAATCAGAAGAGACCCGAAACTGGGGGAAAAGAAAGAGAAAGAAAGAAAAAAGAAAAAAAGGATATGATCAATGTGATCAGGCTGGTGAATAGATCAGTGCCACACACTAGATTTTGGGCATATTTTGGTCTGTTAGAAGAAAGCGCCTCCCAAACTTTTAAAGAAAGAAAGGCTTATATATGTACAAAAATAAGGGTAAATATGATGAAGGGATGGAATATGACTGTAAAGATCAAAGATGAAAATTATAAAAGATTTTATAAAAGGAATTGATAAGAAGTTGGTTGAAAAATGAAAGAAGAGAAATTAAAAAAAAAAAAAGGGAGAGAATGTGATAAGGCAGGAGACTAGAACAAAGCCACACCCTAGAGATTTAGGGTATATTTTGGTATGTTATAAGAAACTGTATCCCAAAATTTTAAAGAGAGAACAACTTATATATATACCAAAAATAAGGTTAACTACAATGAAGGGATAGAATATGACTCTTCCAGAAAGTGGTCACTTTTCTGTTCAGAGAGTTGCTGCTGTTCTCTTCTTTGATCTCCTGTTGAGTTCGTAGGTGTTCAGAATGGTTTGATCCCTATCTAGCTGAATTCCTCGGACCAGACGAAATTTAGGTCTCCTACTCTGCCGCCATCTTGCTCTCCTCCTCCTCAATGGTTTTTTAAATTGCAAATGGATCCTAGAACCAAATGTTCTGAGAACTGCTAATATAGAATATTGTAGTGTTTTCCAGCTAAAGAGTTCTGAGCTGTCAGAGGAGTCAGAAGTCTTGTAGGTTAGAATAGTGATTGTTTCATCATATATCTTTAAATGTATTGATGAGGGGCACCTGGGGGGCTCAGTCGGTTAAGTGTCTGCCTTTGGCTCAGGTCATAATCCTGGGGCCCTGGGATCGAGCCTCACATCGGGCTCCATGCTTGGCGGGAAGCCTGCTTCTCCCTCTCCCTCTCTCTCTGCTTGTGTTCCCTCTCTCACTATGTCTCTCTCTGTCAAATAAATAAATAAAATCTTTAAAAAAAATGTATTGATGAAAATTATTTAAATATCTTTCCCTTTAAATGAAAACCTCGTAGAGATCAAATATGCTTACCTTGCACATTAAATTCTCATTCATCAATAACTGATATCAAAACAGAAAAACGTGGGCAATTATATTCAATTTGAACTTACTAGAAATATAAATATCCACATATATAGTGTGTTATTAGTAGAGAAATGGTTGCAAATAGCCACTGAAACCTTCTCTTGTCCTGTAATTTAAGGCAAATCATAAATATTCAAATAAATAATAAAAAAGTCTTGGACATTAAGCAAAAGGAAAGCAATCATTTCAAATTCTGATTATTTTCTATTTTTGATGCTGTAGCAAATAATGGTTAAATCTCAGTCTGCTCTTTAATATATACAGAGTCCATGTATAAACACGCTGTATAGTTTTTAATGTATTTTTTGTAAGTCCTATTTTTCTTACATAATTAATTTAAACACTTTGCATCATTTATTTAATATGAAGAAGTAAAATTTTCCTTATATATTATGAATGACATTAAATATAACATCTAAGTAAGCATTCTGCACAGTGTTTAATATTCTGAATAAAAATACCTTTTGCCTAAAGTCACATTTGCATGTAATGCCAAAACAATGAAGTGATTAAGAATATTCCTGAGAACATTTGAGAAATTATATATTTCTGCAAAAGGGTTCTCTATTAGTTTCTGAGAACTGCTATGAAGTGCCAGAAACAGAGTGGCTTAAATCAACAGAAGTTTATTCTCTCATTGTTCTGGAGTCCAGAAGAATGACATCAAGGTCATGGTGGGGCCATGCTCCCTGCAAAGCCTCTAGGAGAGAATCCATCCTCACCCCTTCTGGCTTCAGATGGCTCCTGGCGTGACTTGGTTTATGGCTGCGGAAGTCTGTTCTCTGCCTCTGTCTTCACATGAGCTTCTCCTCTGATGTCGCTCTGTGTACTATCCTCATCTTAAAAGGACACAGTGACTGGATGTAGGGTCCACCCTAAATCCAGGATGATTTTATCTTGCGAGCCCGAACTTTCTGCAGAGGCCATATTTCTCAGTTCATGTTCTGAGTGATGTGAACTTTGGGGAACACTATTCATTTATTACACATTCCCAATCAAAAGTGATGGGGAGTTCAGACATACTTTGATAAGCGTAGGCTTTGCTGTTGGACAGACCCCATCTGCCACCAATGAGCCCTTTGACCCTGCCAGGTTATCTACACTTTAAAGCCTCAGATTCCTCATCTATAAAACTGGGTCCATGTTAGGCATCACATTGGCTTATGGTGAGAAGTAATGGAGATCATGCCTAATGTTCTCAGCACAGTGCCTGGCACAGAGGAAGGTCACTTAATAAATATTAGTAGTTGCTCACTGTTGCCAGGACAGGAAGGTAATAATAATCATAGTATTTACTATAAACCTACTGTTAAGGGCAACTATATTGGTGTTAATTGTAAAAGGGTTAGCAGATTACAGCTAATGGTGTCTTCAAAGACCATCAGTACATAATCATGGATGATTTTATTGTGACATGGTAGATGAGAGAGAGAGAGAGACAGGAGAGACAGAGAGATGAGAATCCTTAAAAGAGCAGCTCCTGAGTTTGGTTAGAGACAGACATTACTGTAGACTGAATGTGTTCTCCAAAATTCCTGTGCTGAAACCTAATAACCAGTATGATGGTATTTGGAGGTGGGGCCTTTGGGAGGTCATTGGGTGATGAGGGTAAAGCACCTATGATGGGATGGGTGCCTTTATAAAAGGTCCCTCATAAAGCTCCCTCACCCCTTCTGCCATGTGAGGCCATGGCAAGAAGATGGTGTCTGTGAACCAAGAAGAGGGCCTTCACCAGATACTGAATCTGTGGGCGCCTTGCTCTTGCACTTTCTAGCCTCCAGAAGTGTGAGAAATTTCTTTTGTTTATGAACTACCCAGTCTCTGGTATTCTGTTCTATCGGCCCACTAGGACTGAAACAGTCATCAACAAGACTTTCATCAAGAGACCCACCAAAGAGGCAACTGGGTGACTTAGTCAGCTAAGCGTCTGTTTTCATCTCAGGTCATGATCCTGGGGTCCTGGAATCCAGCCCCACTTCGGGCTCCCTGCTCAGCGGGGAGCCTGCTTCTCCTTCTTCCTCTGCCTGCCGCTCCCCCTGCTTGTGCTCTCCCTCCCTTTCTCTCTCTCTGTCAAATAAATAAATAAAATCTAAAAAAAAAAAAGACCCACCAAATGTGTTTGGAAGAGCTGCACTGGAGGACAGAACGCTGATATTCAGCACATTCTAGCATTTATCCTTATTTCTGTTCTGGATTTGCATCACTCATTTCTAGGCCTGTGTCTTGATCACTATTTGGGGTGATATTTGGAGACTTTGAAGCATAAACAGAAAAATTCTAAAAGCCTGTTTTACTCTAATTCCATATATAGTCCAATCCCGCTGAGCCTGCCCTCCTGCAGCTATCATGCTGACCCCATGTCACAGTCCCCCTGGTGGCTGTCTCCGACTTCTCCCCTCTCCTTACAGCCCTACCCTTGCCCCCTCACCCCTTGCTCCTCAGATAGCCTTGGCTTGGTCCTTCCTGAGAACTAGTAGTCCATCTGCACGTGAGCGCCTTCCCTTGCTGTCCTTCCCATCAGAATGTACTGGCATCTTTGCCCATCTGTTCTTTCCCTCTATTTCTGATGAGTGACCCCTCTCCCCTCTAAGAGTAATCCTTCCCCTGGGTATCTACTCTTATCCCAAGTAATAATTTTGATCCATAATTATCCTTTTGTTTTCGGGCATTTGGTCTCTCTCCATGGAATCCTTCTACTCAGTCTGTAAATATGCCTAAGCTCCCTCTTTGTTCTTAAAAACACTGTCCCCTCCAGCTACCATTTCTCCTTCTTTAACTGTACTAGTCAACCTCTTCAAAGTGCAGTGACCTAGCCCCAGATGCATGTTGTGATAGCTGTTAATGATTATAAAATTATTGAAAGAACAATACAGAACTCCCAATAGTTAAATCTTGATAATTTCTTCCTGGTAGAGATAAGATGTGGCTCCATCTCTAAGCAGTGAGGAGGTCTAGAGCCTCTGCACCCAGTCTCCGGGGTGTGCTACCACCCTGCAGACCACAACCCTGGGGGTTGTTCTCAGTGTGGGAATTTAGCATATTCAGAATATTCAGTGATGAGTCTCACAAAGTGCTTTTAAGAAATTGGGAATTTACATAGCTGTTCTGTTGGAAAAATTATAAAATCGGTAATGCCCTGAGGATAGGATAAACAAAGACACTTTTGTGTTTTAACCTCTGAATTTGTTCCTGAGAGTTTGCTGACTAATAAGCAGGTAAGAAAATTTCCAGCCTCTCTGGCATACTTCCCATTTGCTGAAAACCTGCGGATAAGTCCTGAGTGAAGTTTAGAACCCATGTGGGTCCAGTGGAGGGAGTGAGAAGCATACTGGTGCAGTTTATTGTATCCCACTGAATTTTTTCCAGGAGCTAGATGGTAAATCGGTTCTTCGCAAGGACACACCACAGATGAAGACAGACAGGAGAACTGTACAGAAGAGTTTATATAGCATTTGGGTGTTGGTGTTTAAAGTCAAAAAAAGAAAATATACGTAGATCATTCTGGAGTAGGTCAAACATTTTTTTCGTCTTGGACAAAAGTCCCTGGGAAATCTGCCCTGTAAGACTCCTTTAGCAGAAAAAGGACATGGATGCCAGCTAATTTTATAACATCAGAGTGCATCCTCTAGCTTATTGGGGTCTGGGAGGCAGCCTTGGCCTTCCCTAAGGGACCCTCAGAAGCCTTTCGAGGAACTGAAAGGTGACCGTTAAGTAGAGTGGATATATATTGAAAAGTTTTTCTCTGTTGGATAGGCAAAGGAAAATATACTCCCAGCTGACTTGCTAGACTAATATTTTCCAATAGGAACTTATTTTACTGAGAAATTATACGTAAAAATTATACTGTGGATGATTCAATCAATCAGCAGTAGTAGTGTATGCAACTATGTGTGTGTGTGTGTATGTGCGTGTGTGTGTGTGTGTATTCCCACTGGAGATACAAAGAAGTATGAAATGTGCTTTCTGCCCTTGGAGAAGTTTACAGTTAAAATGAGGCTGAATTTAAGCCCCCTCTCTCTAAAGGAAATTCTAACCTCTCTCTAAAGCAAATTCTAACCATTCCGTAATGAGAGACAATGTGATGTGGCTGAATGTTGGTAAGCTTAGCTTGAGAAAGTCATGACCTAAAAAACCCTTTTTATCTTGTCACCGGACCACCCATAGATTCAGCTTCGTGCCCCTTGTGTCATCCAGAAGGAGAGAAGGTAGTATTTGTACCGTGAAGAGATGTGGCTTTTCCCTATAAGACAGTTGTCCCCACCCCCACCCCCCATTGTAAGGAATTATGTGGGCTATTAATGTACACTCACTAGTTGTGTGTGTTTATCCCAGCAACCAAATGTAGAGATTTTCTGTCTCTTGATTCTATATCTGCAATGGAGCTATATCCTTTAGAATAATAACACAACAGAGAAATAATTTTTATATGGGGTAGCTTCCATATAACTCTGATTGTCTTTAATTAGGGGGGAAAAATCACAAGCTAAAAAGAGTAACAGACTTGAAATCAGTTAAAACTCAGAATAATCAACTGAGAAAAAAATGTAATCTCATAAATCTTCATTTTTAACCACAGGACAAGAGTCTCTTTATTCATTCAATAACTTTTGCTGCCCCTCTCTGTTTCTCAGATTGGAACTGTAACATAGATGAGAATTGCCAAATATATGTGAAATGAAAGACTTTCCCCCTACCCTTCCCATTCCCCATAAGAGCCTAAAACAAATAAAACTGAGAAAGTCACAGTTCAGTTCAAGAATTAGGTTTATGTGGCTCTAATGTAAGAACTCTGATTGAGACTGGTCTTGATCAAAGGCAGGTAGGGGGAGAATTAGGCCAACTAAGACACCTTTTTTTGGTTTGTTTCAGCAGTGTTTCCCTAGAAATAGGGAGATATAATTTGGCACATTACAAACAAATGACTGGCCTTCATTTTTCACATAGTAATAGCAAAACTCCAGGAGCATTAATAGAAACAAAAATATAACCTGCTATTTATTGTACCCGAGGTTGGCTTTCATGATTTTCGAGAAAGGACCAGAGTTGAGACAATGCCATGCATGATTTCTTTGTCAACCTAGCCCTGTCGCCAAAGAAGCCGATAGACACATATAAGCAGATTATTCTTTTTCTTGGTGGAGTGAAGAAAGAGTAGGCATATGCCAGATAATTTAGGGGGGAAGGGAAATACGAAAAAAGCGTGGTGGGGGGAGAGCAGCTCTGCGAAATGAGGCCAGACTGGTGATGCCTGTGTACTGTCCTCATCTTAAAAGGATACAGTGACTGGATGTAGGAGTTACAGCCGCTTTCTCCTTAAAGCTGGCCAGAACTTTAAAAGTCTGTTCATTTCTGTTTGACACGAGGAGTGGGATCTCTCAGCAGGAGCAGGGATGTCACGATGCATGTCGTCTGCCGGAGCAGGAAGCCGCGTTTGTAACGGGGAGCTCAGCGATGTTCCCTTGCGAGCATGAAGGCACCCGTGCTGGGCTAAGCCCTGCTCTCCGTGGCGGCTCTCGCATCGGGAAACTCTCCGTGACCCAGCGGCGGCAATCCCGTTTGTCTGCCTCCTAGCTTCTCCCCCAAAGAACGGAAAATAGCAAACTGCGAGGCTGGGCTTGTTTAATGAATGTGATTTGTTTTTGTTGAACCAAAGGCACAGGAGGTTTCGGAGGCTGTCAGCGTGATGCTAGATTTGTGAATGATTCCGTGCTCCACATCTTGGAGGCGTTTAATAGGGAGGGTGTCTGAGCTTGCAGGTGATAACCTGTCCAAAGGCATTTTCTTTACTTTCAGAGGTTCCTTGAATAAAAATGACCTTTAAAAGGTATGTGAGGCCATCTCTCTGACTTGCAGAGCTGTATCTAGCATGGGCAGGCATGTGAGAATCTTCCGTTCTAATAAGAATGTCCTCACGATGCGGCCTCCTCCTTCCCTCTGTGACTCTTCCTTGAGCCTGGCTGTGGTCCTCCCACCGTCTCAGAAACCCGTAACGCTGTAACCTGAGGCACTTTCTGCTTTTCCAGTTTGAAATGCATTCTCTTGCACTATATAGTCAATATAGTTTTTGGTGGAATGCCTTTTCATTCATTCACCTGTTTCAGCATTAGAAACCAAACTGTCTTGGGGTGCTTGGGTGGCTCAGTGGGTGAAACCTCTGACTCTTGATTTTGGCTCAGGTCATGATCTCAGGGTTGTGGGATCGAGTACTGCATCAGGCTCTGCATTCAGTGTGGAGTCTCTCTCTCTCTCTCTCTCTCTCTCTCTCTCCCCCTCTCCCTCTCCCCCTCCCCCTGCTCGTATGCCCTTTCTGTTTCTCTCAAATAAATAAATAAATAAATAAATAAATAAATAAATAAATCGTAAAAAAACAGTCTTACCTTCTTTATATTAGCGTGACTTCCCTCCTCTACAAACTTCCCCACCAAAAAAGTTCGTTTGTCAAAACAGATTGAACATTACTTTTCCACAGTTTGTAACAGAAGGCGATTTTAATAGAGGCATTGGCTTAGATATGAGTTTATTTGAGGGACTATTTGCATTTAATAATTAGTGGTACAATATTATTATTTAGTAATATAGAAAAAAAAAAAAAGGGCCCAGAAAGAGCTTGATTCCCTGGAGAAAGAAACTTCCTGAACATGGATAGTAACACTTTTTCTCCATTTAGATGTAATTGTTGGATGATATTACCCAAACTAATTAATAGTGACACATTAGTTAACATATTGCCATCAGCAGGTGGCTATTTGAGCAGGGATGAAAATGGCATGTGCTAAAACAAATTGTTGTACCCTAGAGAAATGTGCAGAATTATTTTTTAAAAGAGTCTTTTAATGATGTGTGCAACATGATTTATTTATTTTTTTTACTTAACACAGCTTTGAGAGATGAAACTGGGGGTAAGGCTGGAGAGATAGAGACTGAGAAAAACAAAATAAAAGACAACAAAATTGATTCAACCTTTACCAAAAGCTTTTCGAATTGATAAACAAAACGAAACAAGTCAACAGTTGAATCCAAGTGGCACAGTCGGTCTGTCAGATCAGAAATCACACAGAAGACTCGGGGGCCCTCCTTCTTCCTTTGCGCTGTCTCTCTTTCTTCCTCCCCTCTGTCTATTGTAGATCTGTCAGGGGATTTGGGGCAGACGGCGACGTATGGGCAGGAAACTGTAATCTGTGGCTGGCTTTCAGTTTCGGAGGCATCACTGTGACAACGAAGGGGTTAAAACTGTCAACACCTATCAGAGCTCGGCGATAATTAGTGTAATAGCAGTCCCAGAACATTGGCACAGATGACCACACAATAGATGAATTCTACTGGGGTCCTGCTTCATAGAGAATCCTTCATCTCTTCCAGCTCAGGCACAGCTATGTTTTTTAAATGCCTATGTGAAGAAAGCTACTGTTTGTGCATACGGATGATTCTGGGTAAAGATGATTGTGAATCTTTTTTATTTCAGAAAGTGCTTTTTGAATTAGCACTTGCAGGTACAAGTTGCATAGATCTGTACCCTCTGAGCACCAGATGGGTGGCCTGTAGAATGTCTCCAAGTGTGTCGACTGTTACTCTGTTACGAAGGATGCTCAAGGGTGGTAAGGAGTGGTTTGATTTAGGGAGACAAACTGTGGCAAGATATACTTTCATTAATTTTTTTTTTTTTTTTTACTTGTTCTTACAAGAAACGTAAAAGGAAAAACAGAACATTTTTAAACAAGACAGGCTGGAGAAGAATAAAATACATTTTTCATTTAGTAGCTTCAAGGAAAAAAATGGATAGATAAAAAGCAGAGACTTAAAGGTATTTTTTCAGGGACACCTGGGTGGCTCAGTCGGTTAAGCCTTCAGCTCAGGTCATGATCTCAGGGTCCTGGGATCGAGCCCCGCATCAGGCTCCTTCCTCAGCGGAGAGCCTGCTTCTCCCTCTGCCTGCCGCTCCCCCTGCTTGTTCTCTCTCTCTCTCTCTCTCTCTGACAAATAAATAAATAAAATCTTTTAAAAAGATATTTTTTTCAGAAGTCCATGTGGTAACCAGAAAAGGAAAATTGTGACTTAAAAATAGGAGCAGCAGTTGGTAGAGCATGTGACTCTTGATCTCAGGGTCGTGAATTCGAGCCCCACATTGGGAGTCGCGTTTACTTAAAAAAAAAAATAGGAGCAGGAATCCATGATGGACTAGGGGAAGAATGGGTAAAGGAGAACCTCAATAACCCCGATATGTTCAAATCCACAGGTCCCAATGGCTGGCATCCTAGAGTACTTAATGAATTGGCCGAAGTCATCACAGAACCGCTAGATATCATTTTTGAGAACTCGTGGAGGACTCATGAGGTGCCTGAAGACTGGAAATGGGCATATTTAGAACCTTCTTTCACAAAGGGAAATGGATGATGACCCTGGAAATACTCATCAGCTTAACTTTTTTCTTGGAAAAATTCTGGAATAATCAACTTAGTACACTGGGTAACTAACTTATAATAGCTAGAAACGAGGCAGTGAAACATCATACATAAAGAAGTACTGAGTCTGGTTTTGAGATCAGGTCTCGTGCCTATTTTGGGGATCCTCCCCTCCATTCTCTGAATTCTTGATGAAAATAAATGAGGTTGGCCGAGGCATTTGGGTGATAACTAATTTTAAGTGTAATACAAGACAAAAAGCGGGTTTCTGGCATTAGCTCATCATTACATCATTTCCATATGAGCCTTTAACTTGAGAATTAGGAGCATTAATTTAATATTTTAGGATACATCTTTTTTTTTTCACTTCATATGGGACCATGTTTTTATGGGCTGAAATATTTTATATAATTCTCTATAGAATAGTTTGGTGATGGAATTCCCTTATTTTAAGGTGCTTTCATAGTTATTTCGTATATAGGTAGGATCATAAAGCTGATGAATTTGAGGAACATCAGCAAGGGGAGAGAGTTTTTTCTAACTTCTCATGTTTAATTTAACCTGGCTGAAGTGTAGTGTTAGCACCAGGAAGGGTGTCTTGCTCTCACTGACAACTGAGCAAGATCTGCTGTGTAACTTGATCTCTAGTTTTTCTCACTCCCTGGGGACTGTCTTGGCCAGTGCTGTGCCGGATCCCCCCCCCCCCCCCCCCCCCCCCGCCAAGATTCTGATGTCAGGCCCGTGGGAGCAGGGAAGCTGTCAGTGGCAGTGACCATTACAAACCTTACATAACCACAGCCCAAAAGGAGAGTAGGGTAGAGTGGGGGAAGGAAATCAAGACACATCTGGAGCCTTTCTAATTCTTACTGTTCTTGCCTTTGGCTGCGGGTTTTATTTCCTGCTTAGAAAATGCAACCAAGTTGATGGGACCAAACACTTAATTGAAAGGAAATTATCAAAGAAGGTCCAAGTCTGCCACAGGCTTCAGGGACAGGCAGCTTCTGAGAGCCCATGAGCCGTCAGTCCTGTTACAGAATCTTTCCTGCACTACTTGGAAGTACACAGGATCTGCTAAAGTTTGCCTCAGCATTGTGATGCTCAAGAGTAGGAAACTCTCGAAGGAAAAGCAGTTTACGTGCATTTTCTTCCTGGTGCATGCTGGTCCCTAGGTGAGCAGTTAAGGTCTCCCAGGGCAATTTTATTACAATACTGCTTTAAAAATCTAAGGTTTACATAGTTTATCTACTTCTAGAGATTAATTTCGATACTGTAAAATCAGTGTCATTCTTAAATGCAAATGCAAGGAAATTAAGCTTGCGAGCATGTATAAATTGTCCTTTAAACTATATGTAGCTTGCAGATAAGTAAGGATTAGACTCCAATCAACCTTTCATCATTTTTTTTTCCCAAGTGAACCAGAGTCTTTCAAATTTCCAAGCTAGATTTTTCTTAAGGAGTGGGGGGTCTGGATAGATTACAGATCGAATTTATTGTGATAATAAATGGCTTCCTGTTCAAGACCTCATTTCCAGATGCAGCATCTGAGGCAGATTTATTTCACAGATGTGCATTTCCATGCATTTGTTGAACTGTTGCTAGAAAGAACCCAATGTCTGAAAAATCTATTATTTTCACCATTGGCATTATAATGCAATCTACTGCAACCAAAAAAAAAAAGGGACTCTGGTCATTTCAAGTTTTATTTTCTACTTGTGTAATGTCTAACTTCAGTTAGCTTGCTGAATTTAAATTTCTTGGTGTCTGCTATTGGAATTTGAAAATAATGATATCCTACCTAAGTTAAGAGTCACAATCTAGAATAGTGAGAAAGCCAAAGGACTTGAAAGACTTCTTACCTAAAGCCAGAGAGAGAAAGCTTTAAGCAGAGAGGTATTAAAGGAACCCCTAATTCTTTTTCATTAAATCAAGGTCAGATAAGAGCTTAGAATATAAGAGAAAGGAAGTAGTCTTACCATGAATTATATCTGAAGACAGTTACTCTTAGGATGAGTAATTTTTTTATAGTATTCTAAAATTTTATCTAACATTCATAATATCCTTAATAGGTACAGGTAAAGGAAGTAGCTAAGGGACAACTATGTTATCAGAACTAGAGGAGTGTCTTGATTTGTATTTCCTAGAACTTCAAGAGACATTAAGTAGAGACTTTTACTTCATAACACTGAGGAATTTGGAGGAGTATAGCAAAATTTTTCTTCAGTTCATCTTTTAACAAAATTCTGGGGGTGAGGAAAGATTTTCTTTACATAAAATATTTCTTGGTTCAGGCAATGCAAGGGCTCCTTCCCACCAAGGGAATTGAAGCAAATTAGAATAGCTGTACTCAAGCAGTTTCTCAGTCCCAAGAAATTTACAGCATCTTGGTGGTGTGAAATCAATGACAAAAACAGTAAGCCTTGAGTCCTGGCTTTCGGATCTTAGTCCAAATTTTGGAATCATGTCGATTGCCTCTTCAGGTAGTGAATCTGTTTAGAACATAAGCTATAATGTAGCATGGGGAATGGTCTTGAACAGTTGTTGAACTCATCAAAAGCTTTTTATCCTTGCCCATTAAACGGGGAAAATGAATACTTCCTATAGTTCTGCATCAAACTACATCAAACAGCCGCAGAGTTCTTGGCCTGGTGCTTGACACATAGTAGGTGCCGAGCGCCTTCCTCCCTTCCTTCCTTTACCATGACCTTCTTTCTTTCCTCCTACATGAAAGAGATTACCTTAAAACTGACTAGAAAACTCAAGCATAAATTGACGTGTCTTTATTTCTGCCTTAAACCCACTAAATAAAGCCGCTTTGCTTTCTTTTAGAAAGGATAGAAAGGTTACAGTGGCCACTTTCAGCAGGAGTTCGCTAAATGTTTATTGATTGAATGAAAGGAATGTGATTTTTAAAAACAATGAGCAAATGTGTAAAGCCAGCACTTTTCAAGGCTGGGGAAATAGTCGCATAGATACATATGAAGGTATTTCTTCAACTTTCTTCTTTCTTACAGCTTTAGATTGATAAAATTTGGTGTACAAATTAGTGAGTAGCATATGTGCATTTTCATCGGATTTTATGACGGTGATTTACAAATTAGGAGTGCAAGTCGGCATTCCCGCATAGGTTCTTCTGCGATAAATCCAGCCAAGATACCAAGCGGATGATGGTGGATCAGCAAACTTTTCTATGTGAAGAGAAACCAGATGCACCAGTGACTAGGAAGCACCTGCCAGAAAACTGAGATGAGCATATCTGGATTGTTCTCTGTGAAGAGTCGAGCACCGTAAACAGGTTCCTTGCATGGGCATTGAAGAATAACAAAAAGAGAGGTTAAAGAGAATTACATTTTTAGACAAAATATTTGATTCATAAAACTTTTTACATGTAATATTAAATTAGGTATCAAAACACCATGTTCAGGCAGGTAGAAGATTTCTGAATTTCAAGTAAATAAAGGATAAAGAATAGAATAATATGTCCAGAGACATATACAAGACATGAGCAAGAATCTGACGAAATTGCCAGTTCTCTGTTCAGACCAAGGGCCAAGTTCAGGGGATGCTTAGAAGTCAGCTGACAACTTGTGCTTTGAATAAAGCTATACTAGATGCTATATGAAACCAAGTAAGTTGTGCAGAGCAAAGCAAATCAGCTAGGTTTTCTCTTTTAGAATCTTCTAATTTTACTCTTAGCAGTCTCTGTGGTCATCGGTTAGATATTCCTACATCATATGTTTTACACTATTAGATTCTTTGGAAAATAGTCTTTAGCTTCATATTATTAATCTCTAAGAATATAAAATCAAATTTCTACTCCAGGATCACTGTTTTAGATATGTCCGTGAAAGGCAAACAAAACAAAGCAAAACAAAACAAAACAAAAAACCCACAGTAGTTCAGAAAAATGAGTAACATAACTTTCTTTCTTTTTGCTTACCAACATAGAAATTTTCCTTTAAGTTGTTTAAATGCCTGGCAATGACGTTTTGTTTTTTTTATTGTTGCTGTTAAAAGATAACTTTTAGAGGAAAATGGGAGGTTAAATTCCACATTAAGAGCTGGGTGGTATTTTTTTTTTGACAATTTGGCCAGCATTTCTTCCATTGGAACAAAAGAAAGTCAACTTTTCAACATTAAGATGAGAAGTGTCTTTTATAGAAGCATTCTGTATCATGCCCTTTGTCTGATGAATTTTCCTTTATTGCTCCAAAAATAAAATGCTGAATTGAATATCTTGAGGGCAAAGTGGTATAGTAATTGGGGCAAATGGTAGAAATTCTATTGCAGTTGTTGCCCTGTTCTCTAAGCTTGAGACTATTCTGAGATACTCTTTGGGTTCCTAAAGTCATCATTAATGGAAAAGTTCTGCCTTACAGAGACATGTGCGTAGGTCCAAATAATTAACACGTGTACATCTAAGTAGCCAAGCACAGATTCATTCTAAATAAAAGCTGCAGTTTGGTTTTTTGTAAATGTAATTGCAACTGACACCTTTTTTCCCCCCTTTCATTAATTGTTTTTAAAAGGGACTATATGAGAAGGCTCTATTAAAAGCTTACTTGGAACAGCATTACGAACATCGTACGCCCATGCAGCGCTGTGATTTGCAAACATATGTCCGCTCTTCAATAAATGTTATGGCTTTCACAGCGGTTCCACCTTGGCCTCTTTTGTGATCGTTTTCCATTCCGATGAATGGCATAGAGTATGTGTGTTGTTTAAATTGACGATGTATAAATGTTTATAGTAATGGAGCATTATGGTTAACATGGGAAATCAGAGTTCCAACTTGAAAGAAAGGAGAAGGCAAGGCTCCCCACACTCCACGCAAAATGCAAATAAATCATTATGATGTGTGCTTGGATGCTTTCGTGTGACTGTTACATGTGTATGTTGTGGCTTTCTCCTCTCCAGCCCACCCCACTTCTGACTAAAAAGTCCTCCCGAGGGTGATAGGCTGTAATTTTGTGCCAGTAATTGCTGCTCGCCAGAGCGGGAGGTGGGGGTGGTGAGATATATTAGGTGATAGGCGGGGTCACATGTGGGGTTTCTGCCGCGGCTCCCGCAGCCTTGAATATCCATCACTCAAACGTGGTCGTGATTTGTCTACAGATAAGCGGCATCTCAGGGGTCACTAGATCTGGAATCTCCTGGATTCACATGCTGGCCTCACCACTTTCTGGCTTCTGGACCTTGAGCAAATGGAATAAATAAATATAGACCTTAGCACAATAATTAGCCCAGGCTAATCAGCCCCCCAAAATTAATTCAAAACAGTTTTGTAGTAATGTTGCAGGTTCTGTGTAAATGGCATCCCGTATGATATGTTTGGTGATGACGAAAGGTTGTTTTTACTCTCACTGAATTCAAGGTGAGCAGAACATAAATTTAAAGCAAGAAAGATGTAGAGTAAATATTAGGAAGAAATATGTACAAATAAGGATTTTAGAAGTAAAAAGGTACCCTGGGATAACATCATCTGATTCAGAAATTGTGTAGTTAAGACACTGAGCGGCCAAGAGTTTGTGGCGTGCCCGCAATCACACGCTGGATTGTGACAGACCCTCTAAATCCCGGCTTTTTGTCTCAGATTCTATAAAGTATACCGAACGGGATTTGTGGCATTTTTCAAAAGAGACCCATCTTTCTGGTCCGGCCTTAATTTCAACTTAGATCCATGGTTTTCGAGTCACAGCCTCAGAAGGCTGATTCATACCCTGAAACTCCAAGCAGCCCGGGGGCTCTGCACGAGCCCACAGCACACGATGAAAACCTCAGCTTTCAGCCTGGAGATCTGATGCTTCAAGTCTTCCTTGATCTATCAAGCATATTTAGAAAAGTCAATGATATTGGCAGGCAGCACTAAAATGTATTTTTTAAAATGGGGAGTTGCATGCATGAAGTAGAGAAAGGAGTGTTTGATAAGGAATGGGATGGTTTATATCATTAATAAAATCACTTCACATAAGGCAGCTTTTAAAGTCTTTCATCTGAATCTGGAAAATGAATACCTTCCAGTCTCATTCCAGGCCATATGCTGCTCCACTGAGGATTTTTTAATTTTAAAAGAGGACTCTTGAACAATTTTAAATGAAAAACTTACCTTTTCCGCCTCCTAGAGTTACCCTGAGGACAGAGTGTATTCGTGTAATTATGGACACCTTTTTGGCCAACCTCCTCCACTTTAAAATATCTCCATGTACCATTAACAGGATGTCTGCATAATGTCATCTGTTTCCCTGTTGAATAATGAGCACCGACTGAGAACTGTATATAGTCAGAGTGCATTCTTTCACATCCGTTGAGCTCCATCAATTTAACTTCAACTTTGGAAATTAATCAATCTACATAATCACCTTTATAAAAATAGCCATTTTGAGTGAAGAGTATACATTTAATTTTTTTTTTTTTTTTTTTTTAGTGTACATTTAATTTTTTCTAAAGTCTGACCTATAAATCAGAAGCCCTCAAGGCAGGCTCGGCTTTCCTGGTGAGTAGCTGTCTGGTCATGCGCTTTTACACCTTCGGGGCTGTCCTGTTTGTGAACGTGACCAGTGCACAGCATTGTCTAGACACACCCGGGAAAGGCTTGGGCAACCGAATCTGAGTAACTTCACCTTCTCCAGAAGAAAGTCACAGAGTGCTACGGTCTGGTTTTTACTGTGACTCACATGAGGCCCTGAGCCCATGTGGTTTGCCCCCACTCATTTGGTTCCCCACTTAGTCCTTCCCTAATTCCTGGTGCATTTTCTGACACATTGCAGGCACTCTGTAATATTGTCGAATGAGTGAAGGACTAAATGAACTTTCTCACATGCCTGAGGAAGCCAAACCCTGAAGTTGTGTGAGTTGGTTCTAGCAGGGCATTTCCTGGTTTCAGAGAACCCGGAGGAACGCTGTGGCCTTTCTGTTTGTGCTTTTCATCTCAAAACCCTGCCAACCAGGTTTCTCTTGATCAGAATATCACCTTGGGACATGGTTGTGTTGTTAGTCAGGTCCTCTGACTTTTCTGTTGTCTTTCGTATAAAACTATAAATGCAAATAATTTATAAAATAAAAGTTTACATACTCATGTAGGTTTTCTTTTACAGGATTGTATTAAATGTTGTAATTTGTGAAGGCACATGAAAATACTAAAATGATACACTTATTTGAATTACAATTTTCTTTTGGCCATATTTTCCTCATCTGAATTGTGAGAGGGATTTCATCTATTCCTGCAATTAAAGCTAATAAAATAGCAATCAATTCCTGTAATTAAAACTAATCAAATGATGATTAATGTATTTATGGCATACATGCTGGCAGATGGTAATGCTGCCTGACAAAATACAAACATATTTGGATACACTCCCTACACAAACATTAACTTCTCTCTTTGATTGCATTTTAGACATACTCCCTTTTAGATATTTTTAATATAAATATATGAACCCATGATTTTGTCCCTGGAAATACTTATTTCTTCTTAAAGAAATAATTCCACTTTCTAACCAAAGCAATGGCAAAAAAAAGAGTGGAGAAATGAAGAAATGTCTGTCCAAGGTGTTCAGACCTGGGTTGGAATCCCACAGGGCTGCCGAGTGTTGCCATGATGGCTTGACATGAGGAAACTGGCAAGCGTGTGGTGATTACGTGCCTTGTCTTTAGTTCTGCTGATATGCATGCCTTATCCGAACTCCCAGAATTTGGAATGCAAATCCCAACCCCCACCACCTGGCATAGTGACCTTAGACAGGTTACTAAATCCTTTCCAGTCTGTTTCACCACCAGAAAAGTGAGGTTGATAACACCCCCTCGAAGAAGTCTTGTGGAAGTTGAACACACTAACAAGTAAGATAACCCAGAGGGTCTTATATAAGTTGGAGCAACAGGAGTTCTTCCCACATATCAGCTAGGCAATATGGGCAGGTTGGAAGGGGAGGGATGGGACAGAGGGGACAGGTTTGGGACTCATGAGCTTGATTTGTTTTCAAGATACGTTAGAAAAAAGCTGACCTTCCTGAATGGATTACAAAACAACAATATTAAAAAGTAGAGTTGCCAATGCTTAAAAAGACATTTAATGTGTGCCCGGGGCTGTTTAAGATACTTTACATGTATTTTTCTCATTTAATCTTCAAAACAACCCTGTGAGGGAGAGGCCATCATTCTTTCCATTCTACAGATGAGGAAGCTGAGGTGAAAATGGGTTTTGTTGATTGACCCAAGGCCATGCAGCCATTAATCAGGGAAGCTGGAACTTGAATCTCAACAGTATAACTTTAAGACTGTCCTCTTTCTTTTTTTTTAAGATGTTTATTTATTTGAGAGAGAGGGAAAGAGAGAGAGAGCAGGAGCGGGGGGAGGGGTAAGGGAGAGGGAGAAGCAGACTCCCCACTGAGCAGGGAGCCCATTGTGGGATTCCATCCCAGGACCCTGAGGTCACGGACCTGAGCCAAAGGCAGATGCTTAACCCACTGAGCCACCCAGGTGCCCCAAGCCTGTTCTCTTAACATGTATTTCCGTTTTATGGGGCCAAATTCAATATGGGACCAAACATAAGGATCACAAATTAAGAAGTAGGAGAGGGCACTAGAAGTTCTAGCCTCAGCAATCAGACAACAAAAAGAAGTAAAAGGCATCCAAATCGGCAAAGAAGAAGTCAAACTCTCACTCTTTGCAGATGATAGGATACTTTATGTGGAATACCCAAAAGACTCCACCCCAAAACTGCTAGAACTCATACAGGAATTCAGTAAAGTGGCAGCATATAAAATCAATGCACACAAATCAGTTGCATTTCTATACACCAACAACAAGATAGAAGAAAGACAAATTAAAGAGTCAATCCCATTTACAATTGCACCCAAAACCATAAGATACCTAGGAATAAATCTAACCAAAGAGGCAAAAATCTGTACTCAAAACTATAAAATACTCATGAAAGAAATTGAGGAAGACACAAAGAAATGGAAAAACGTTCCATGCTCAAGGATTGGAAGAACAAATATTGTGAAAATGTCTATGCTACCTATAGCAATCTACACATTTATTGCAATCCCTATCAAAATACCATCACCTTTTTTCAAAGAAATGGAACAAATAATCCTAAAATTTGTATGGAACCAGAAAAGACCCCGAATAGCCACAGGAATGTTGAAAAAGTAAAGCAAAGCTGGTGGCATCACAATTCCGGACTTCAAGCCTCTATTACAAAGCTGTAATCATCAAGACAGTATGGTACTGGCACAAAAACAGACACATAGATCAATGGAACAGAATAGAGAGCCCAGAAATGGACCCTCAACTCTATGGTCAACTCATCTTCGACAAAGCAGGAAAGAATGTCCAGTGGAAAAAAGACAGTCTCTTCAACAAATGGTGTTGGGAAAATTGGACAGCACATGCAGCAGAATGAAACTGGACCATTTCCTTACACCACACACAAAAATAGACTCAAAATGGATGAAAGATCAAAATGTGAGACAGGAATCCTTCAAAATCCTTGAGGAGAACACAGGCAGCAACCTCTTTGACCTCAGCTGCAGCAACTTCTTCCTAGAAACATTGCCAAAGGCAAGGGAAGCAAGGGCAAAAATGAACTATTGGGACTTCATCAAGATAAAAAGCTTTTGCACAGCAAAGGAAATAGTCAACACAACCAAAAGACAACCGACAGAATGGGAGAAGATATTTGCAAATGACATATCAGATAAAGGGCTAGTATCCAAAATCTATAAAGAATTTATCAAACTCAACACCCAAAGAACAAATAATCCAATCAAGAAATGGGCAGAAGACATGAACAGACAGTTTTCTGAAGAAGACATCCAAATGGCCAACAGACACATGAAAAAGTGCTCAACATCACTCGGCATCAGGGAAATCCAAATCAAAACCTCAATGAGATACCACCTCATACTAGTCATAATGGCTAAAATTCACAAGTCCGGAAACGACAGATGTTGGCGAGGATGAGGAGAAAGGGGAACCCTCCTACACTGTTGGTGGGAATGCAAGCTGGTGCAGCCACTCTGGAAAACAGTATGGAAGTTCCTCAAAAAGTTAAAAATAGAGCTACTGTATGACCCAGCAATTGCACTACTGGGTATTTACCCCAAAGATACAAATGTAGTGATCTGAATGGGCACATGTACCCCAATGTTTATAGCAGCAATGTCCACAATAGCCAAATTATGGAAAGAACCTAGATGTTCATTAACGGATGGATAAAGAAGATGTAGTGTATATATACAATGGAATATTATGCAGCCATCAAAAAATGAAATCTTGCCATTTGCAACAACGTGGATGGAACTAGAAGGTATTATGCTAAGTGAAATAAGTCAATCAGAGAAAGACAAGTATCATAAGAGACTCTTAATCTCAGGAAACAAACTGAGGATTGCTGGAGTGGAGGTGGGGTGGGAGGGATGAGGTGGCTGGGTGATGGACATTGGAGAGGGTATGTGCTATGGTGAGCACTGATAAATTGTGTAAGACTGATGAATCACAGACCTGTACCCCTGAAACAAATAATACATTATTTGTTAATAAAGAAAAAAAAATAAGTAAAAAAATTTAAATAAAAATTTTAAAAAAAGAAGTAGGAGAGGACAGATTGACAAGGGTAGGGTTTGTCCTAAAAGAGGGCTTGAGAGGTCAGCAGAGCATGAAATATATTCCATTCCATCAAGTCTAAGAGACCCTAGAGGGCAAGACCACCAGTGAGCATGAAGAATGCTTCCAATTCAACTCTTATACAACATGGTTTTCAATTAGGATTCTTGTTTTCAACTTCTCGAAAGAACTATCTTAGACGTATTTATATACAGGTGTTTATGATTTATCACTCAGACATACATAAAAATAAAAGAACACTAAGTAAACGTGAGGTAATCCTATGATTTGTTTTAGGCAGAGTCTTCTGAATCACTTTCGACTCCAGTCCCTCTCATCCCTGCTCCTGTGGTCCCCAAGGTGTCACCATCTGGCCAGCAGGAGCACTGCTAATGCAGTGGTCCCAGAGCACCTCCTCATCTCTGGATCTCATCCAAACCATTCTGTGAGTTTGGATGCTGGCGTTTTCCGGGTCTTACCTGAAGTTGTCTGCAGGTTTTCAGGCAGGAACTCATTCTTTCTTCAAATGGTCGTGACATGGTTTGTTAGCTGCAATGCTGTGGGCTTGCAGCTCAGCCGTCCTGCCACCAGGAATGGCAGCCACATTTGCCACCATAATGGTAGCCACATTTGCACACGTGCACGCATGGTAACAACATCACTGGCTGTCAGTCAAATTCAACTATATTTCTCCACCTCTTGTTCTCCACCCTGGTTTCACATGTGTTTAGATGTAAAAATGTGTGCATTCAAATCCATGAAATATGCTTGCCTGTCAAGTTACAAGGAAGTTGGGGCCACCCATCTCATTTTACCTTCTGTCCTTCTACTTTGTTGATAATTATGTAGTAGTAATTTTGTCTCCAACCACCTTGGACTCAGAATAAGAATTTGTTTTGTTTCTTTTTGTGGGTGAGTTTGTGCTAGCATTATCCTCCAGTGGGTCTCTGACATGATTTATCCTTTAGACACATATTACATATTGGTAATACTTGGCTCACTGTATTCTGTCTTTCATGGAGATCCCTGGCTTGTGGAGAGTCTTTAAACAATGATTTAAATATTATTTTATAGAATTTAGCCCCTTGCCCCAGCAAACGATAATAATTTATTTTGGTATTTTAATTTAAAAAAATTATATTTGAGTATAGTTGACACACGGTGTTACATTAGTTTCAGGTGATTCAACATAGTGATTCAATTTCTCTATATGTCTGCAATGCTCGGCACAAGTGTGGCTACCATCTGTCACCATACAATGGTGTTTTAATATCATTGGCTATCTTCCTTATGCTGTGCCTTTATTCCTGTGACTTATTCATTCCATAATTGGAAGCCTGTATCTTTCAGTCTCCTCCAATCGTTTTGCCCATTCACTTAACCCCTTCCCTCTGACAATCGTCAGTTTGTTCTCTGTGTTTATAGGCTTGATTCTGCTTTTTATTTGTTTATTCATTTGTTTTTTAGATTCTACCTATGAGTGAAATCATATGGTATTCGTCTTTCTCAGTATGACTTATTTCATTTAGCATAATACCCTCTAAGTCTATCCATATTGTTGTAAATGTCAAGATCTCATTTTTATGGCTGTGTAATATTCCTCTGTGTGTGTGTGTGTGTGTGTGTGTGTGTGTGCGTGTGCATGCTCACGCATGCACGCATGCATGCATGTGTTAGGTATTTTAATTTTTAATAATGATGCCTGATCACAGAGCACCAGTATACCTGCCCAGTGTTGGAAGCAGGAATTAATTGTTACTAGTGCTTTAGGGTAAGAGAAACTCTATAATGTAATTAGAATTCCAAGGGACAGCTAAAAATTTATTACTTGGCCTTTAAATATTGGAATCCTTGTTAAGGTATTTGAAGTTTCTAAATGTCTTCAGGAGTTGAGGCTCCCATTCCTTGTGCTCAGAGTATGTGTGGTATAGTGGAAAGAGGGTGGGCCCTTGAGACCACTAAGAAAGAAATTCTATACTCCTCACTACTAGGTGGCCTTGGTAAAAAAAAAAAAAAAAAAAAAATACTAAGTACATTCACAAGTCAGAGCAAGTTCTATACAAATTTCATGTATTACTGTTACTACTCCATTTTACAGGTAAGGAACTAAGGCTCAAAGTACAAATACCGTATAAGTTGATTTCACCTCTGTTATCCGAGGTGTCTTTATAATTGTAAGAGGTAGACTTGCCATGGGTATCAGCAATATTATAGATATAGCATATTGCATAGATCAGGTGCTGGAAATGGAAACCAATGTTTATCACACTGATTTTAAATTACTTTCTCTTCTTCCCTTCTCTAATGAGTATTAAATTGCCATTTGAAATTGCCTTATAGATTCCAAGAGGAAAATTAACATTTTGGAATTTTTGAAGCCCCCCCCACCCCCAATCAGTATCTGTTACACAAATTGAATCTCCCTGTTTTGTCTTAAATGATTGATAATGTTTAAAAGTTGTTTTTTTTTTCATGGAACACTACATCAAAAACTAATGATGTAATATATGGTGATTAACATAACATAATAAAAAAAAGAAGAAAAAAAAACAAGTAATGAAAGAGAAAAAAAATAAAAGTGTTTTTTTTTTTTTTTTAATTAGAAAAACCAGTAGGCAGATTCATACCAATGCCTAATACTTCCTACTGCCTAGAAATATTCTCCATGATGACTAAACTGAAGGAATTTAGTGGCCAAATATTTTTTAGTGGACCTCTGAGTGAGACAACTTAATATCTTCTGTACTTTTAAAAATCATAATCATCCAGTTGGATACATAACAAACCATAACTTCTAATAGTCTGATCTGAATAGAATCCCAGTGTCTGCATTAGACATATTCCCTTTGGAAGATTATTACATTGCCTTCACTAAATACAAAATAGGGTAATACTTATATATGTATTAAGACAAAGAAGTTAATTCAATAATTTGATGGATATAATTGATTAAGGTAGAGTTTTGAGAAACATTAGAATTGCTGCCTCAAACTATGGAGCCCTTCCTCCCTCCCTCCCTCTCTCCTTTTCTTCCTTCCTTCCTTCCTTCCTTCCTTTTTTTTTTTCCTCTTTCTTTCTTGGAACTGACAACAAAATGAATTAACTATATCTCTTTTAGCCCACAAGTCCTATTCATCTGCTTTTATTTTTCCATGCTTTAATCTCCTTCCAAGTACATTCCAAGAATAATTAAATATATTTTCTGAAAATCTTGGCAATTTCCTGGATTCGAGAGGTGTGAGGAAAGGTTTGGCACAAAAGTGATTTTTGAATGAAAAATTAAAGCCATACTTACATTTAAAATCCCCAGAGACAGCATTGATATAAACCAAAGTAGCCATTTTCAGTAAAGAAAATAGCCAGGTTGTATGTAATTTTGATGAATGAGTTAGAAAACAGGTGTAACAGCTGAATGTGTATGTAAATCTAATGGTTAATGTTTTTATTATCATAAACCACAGTGTAATCTCAACTAATAATTAGAAAAAAATGAACCAATGAGGGCTATAGTCTAGCATTGACTGCACTATTACAGAAGGCCAATCTACCAGAATAATAGATCTATTAAATGCAGTGTTAGGAATAAGGCAAAGCCTTTGACCGTGTCACATACAATTGGGTGAAGTTGAAGCACTGTACAAAGCCTGTTCCATGGAGTAAATTTATATACAAACAAGAGAATAAGAAAGGACAAGAAAGAGCCGTGCCTGTCAGGCATTTATTACCCTATTGCTTCATAAGATTTTATTTTATTTTTTTTTAAAGATTTTATTTATTTGACAGAGAGAGACACAGCAAGAGAGGGAACATAAGCAGGGGGAGTGGGAGAGGGAGAAGCCAACTTCCGGCTGAACAGGGAGCCCGATGCAAGGCTCGATCCCAGGACCCTGGGATCATGACCTGAGCCAAAGGCAGATGCTTAACAGACTGAGCCACCCAGGTGCCCCAAGATTTTATTTTATTTCATTTTATTTTTTATTTTTTAAAATATTTTATTTATTTATTTGACAGAGAGAGACACAGCGAGGGAGGGAACACAAGCAGGGGGAGTGGGAGAGGGAGAAGCAGGCTTCCCGCCAAGCAGGGAGCCCGATGCGGGGCTCGATCCCAGGACCCTGGGATCATGACCTGAGCCGAAGGCAGATGCTTAATAACTGAGCCACCCGGGCATCCCTCCAAGATTTTGTTTTTAAGTAATCTTTACACCCAGTATGGAACTCAAACTTACAACCCTGAGATCGAGAGTCTCATGCTCTACTGACTGAGACAGCCAGGCACCCCAAGTTTTTAAAATCTTTCCTTTGAATCTTTTGAAGATTTTATTTATTTATTTGACAGAGAGAGAGAGAGCGCACACGTGTGCAGGGGGAGGGGCAGACTCCCCCACTGAGCAGGGAGCTTGACATGGGGTTCAATCCCAGGACCCTGGGACCTTTGGATCTTTTGACTCAAGTTAATAGTTGCTTAAGGTTTAATTTTTTTTTTAAGAGAGAGAGAGAGAGTGTGAGTGGGGTGGGGGAGGGGCAAAGGGAGAAAGAGAATCCCAAGCAACCTCCACACCTATGTGGAATCGGACACAGTGCTTGATCTCACCACTCTGAGATCATTACCTGAGTGGAAATCAACAGATGTTTAACCAACTGGGCCACCCAGGTGCCCCACAGTTTAATTATCTTGATACTATGCAGCTTAGTTGTGTTGTTAGCATAATGTTTTGGGTCTATTTATACAAAATTTATGTGGCTTCAAAAATAGTAAATAATACTGAGCAACAAATATACTGTACACATTTCCATTCCCAGTTTCCCAAAGAATGCTTTTAAGTTAGGAGGGTAACTTGCTCTGGGCAATATTCCTCTTTGCTCACCTTGGACAGGCTGAGAGAGCTTTTAAAGCATATCAGCTATAAAAAAATTATATGAGAATAAATGTCTGTATAATAAAGGATGAGTTTATTCTTTGCATGATTCAAAAATAATTCTGAAGCATTATCTAGTTATAGAAAAAAATCTAGTTTTATCTTTCCCTTGATGGTAAAATTGGTTATAGTACACATGGCAAATGATAAAATATTAACAGGTTCATGACCTGAGCCAAAGGCAGACGCTTAACAGACTGAGCCACCCAGGTGCCCCAAGATTTTATTTTATGTTATTTCATTTTATTTTTTATTTTTTAAAATATTTTATTTTAAATATTACCACATTTTGTAGTAAAAATGCTTCCAAAAATTTGGGAGTTAATAATCATAGGAAAACATATGGCAGAGATTGAAAGTTATTTGTGGGTAATAATCATTCATATCTTATACATAGCATCAAGAATAATGTTTGCAAAATGAAAACAAATGAACTAGTCTATACTTGCTACAGATGATAACACAGTGCATCAGTGGAAAGGAAGGAGTTGGATATGGGTTTGAATTGCTTTCTGCCACCTGAATCATGTGGACTTGGGCAAGTTACCTCACCTATCTGAGGCTTATATGAACTATATGTGTAGTGCTTTGCATACAGTAAATGCCCAATAAATGGTTGCATTTGTTATCATAATTCATTTTCATATTTCATGCTATTAAGACTATGTGATGGACCAAGGCTCAACAAACTTCTAAATGATCCAGTTTGAGAAGAAATTATTGGGCAGTGTGCCCTGCCGGTACCGTACTGGTCTCCAAGGGCACCCAAGGAGGAATGAACAAAAAATTTACCATGTGTAGGAGGAGACAGATGTGCAGAGAACTCAAGCTCTATCAAAACACAATGACGCTAGTGCCAACCAAATCCCTAGTACTCATGGCAGAAGTAAAGAGAAGATGCATAGAATGTTGGTGAACAGTCTTCCAAGATGGGTGGATTGTGATTATGGGGGCTGGGAGTGGACTGAAGGAGGGAGGGATTCCTAGATGGGGGAACCACATGGGCAAAGGCCTCAGGGATAGAATTGCATGGTGTTTTGTGGCAGAAGGGACATGGGCCAGGGGCTCTGGAGTCTATGATAAGTAGGTGAGTAAAAGGGAAGATACAACTCTCATAGCTTGGAAACAGGCCTCCGATTCTTTAATTATACTAAGAGCACATACTTAATTTTATAGGCTGGGCATTATTAAACTTTTTTTTTCTTGAGGTATAGGACTGATGGCATTTTCATGCCCAAAGTATTTTCATGTGACAGATATGTATAGAATCCTACTTGCGCCAGACACTGTTCTGAGTGCTAGGAAAAACTAGACCTCAATCCTGCCATCGTGGAGATTGCATTTCTAATGACATATAGATGTGGGCCACTTAGTGCTGGCTACTACTTTCTCTTTCACTCAAGAAGACACATCAGTATGCAAATCCATGATAGTCTGGTTACGATAGAAGAGCTGAATGCATAAAATTGCCAATCACACACACTCTGCCTCCTTAGGTATACTTGTCAGCAGATTATCCATACACTCAAAAGCACTACATATGTGACTATTGAGCATTTGGAATGTGGCTAGTGCAACTGCAGAATGCAATTTTAAATTACATTTAATTAAATTAATTTTAATGTAAATAGATTTGTTTTCAAAGATTTTATTTATTTATTTAAGAGAGAGAGTCAGAGATAATGACTGAGAGCACTAGTGGGGAGGAGAGGGAGAAGCAGACTCCTGGCTGAGCAGGGAGCTCGACTCGGGGCTCAATCCCAGGACCCTGGGATCATGACCTGAGCTGAAGGCAGACGCTTAACCGACTGAGCCACCCAGGTGCCCCAATTTAAATAGATTTTTGTAGTTAGTGGTAACATATTAGCACAGATCTAAATGTTCATAAAAAATACCCAATTTTGTATTCTTTTTTTCCTTGCAATCATCTATCTGGCAAATTCTTACATTTAATTTTTCTACTTTTTAAAGTATCTGGCTTTTTTTTTTTTTTTCAACAAATCTATGATTTTTTTTTTTTTTTTTAATTCTCACCTAGATCTAGGAGCAAGAAAGTGGCAAACTGATCACCCTTGGTCTCCATATGGCTTTCTAATCATAGCAGCAGGGAGGAAAGAGCTGCCATCATGGGGGTAAAACTCCACTGTGGCTTTTTATTTTAATCTACCTCTTGCCATTCTCTAGTCAAGGAAAAGAACAGTTTCTTTTCCCTCTCTCTCCAAACAGGCTGCCTGAGGATAAGAACTGCAAGAGAGAAGAGGTAGCTCTGTTTAGACGGAAGTGTACCCTGAAAAGTAATATGGCTCCCCATCACTGGCTCCAGGTCGTTAATGGATGTGGGGTGAAGGAGAGGGAGGGGTCATCTATGACCTGGCAGTCAGTTCCGTGAATGGTGTGTTCATTCATGAATGGTGCACAGGAGAAGGAATCTGTTTGCCAGGAAAGGGAGGTGATGAGCTCCATTTTGGCCACATTGAGTGTGAGGTCCTCATGGTGAGATGTGTGGTTAGAAGTGGGCTATATGTCTCCACCTTTGGAGAATGATCTGTTCTGGAGATAAATATTTGGGGGTAATTGGCATGTGCAAATTCAAGCCGCAGGAATGGATAAGATGGTTCGGGGATGGTGTGCAGAGAGAAAAGAGGAAAGGATGAGTGACACAACATAGCCATCGCATCAACGTTTATGTGACGGGTGAGGAATAGGAGCTTTGAACGGGAGGAAAAATCCAAGAGAAGATATTCATCAAAAACAGAAGAAAAGACAATCCTATGAAGAAGAATGTTGGATGGTGTCACGTGCAGCAGAAAGGTGAAGGGAAGATAAGAAATGAAGAATATCCAGTAGATTAAGCCCCGTGACATGGAAAGCACAGACTCTGGGGACAAGAGGTGACATGGCTTTGAGGGCTGGGAGGTCAGTGAGGAAAAGAGACAGTAAGTAGAGTCAACCTCTTAGAAAATGTTGGCTGTGGAGGGGAGGGAGTTGGGAGTAGCCACAGCTGGAGAAGGCGAGAGACAGGTGGAGAGGTTTGTGGATTTTGTTTTGAAGGCAGGTTAGATTTGAATCAAGTTGAGGAGTCCACAGAGAGTGGTGGAAGATCCAATGCAAGAAAGAGAGTGAGGAGATCGTCCAGAGATGGGGCTCCTGAGAAGGGGTGGTTGGGGTCCAAGAAGAGGTGGAGGGGAGACATGGACCTTGGGCAGAGGGAGGGATGCCTTTCCGTTTAAGGTGGAAAGGACTAGTGTGCCTGCAGGTTAAGTTAGTGGGCTCAGCAGATGGTGGCTGAGGGGCAGAGACAGGTGCTCCCTGCTGGCTTTACCAAACCTAGTTTTATCTCGAAAATCCTACATCTTTCTAAAGTGACCTTTATGTGAGGATAGAGCTAATATAAATATGCTCATAAAAAGGGTCGCAGTGCAAATCAGCTGTGCTTCCGAAGTTGGTACTGGGCTTTGGGAAAGTTGCCCTGTCCCCCCGTCCCCGGCAGGACTTCCAGCAGCAGAGCAGTTTCAAAGCTCTAGAACAGAGAGGAGCTTTAGGTGTCCCTCTTGACTAAATTAAGAGCAGGAAGCAAGCACAGTAATCATTTTGGCTTTTCCTCTCTGCAGTTTACATTGCAAGTGTGTGGTTTTAATTTTTAAAAATCTATGAAAACACCTCCTTGCATTTCTAAGGTGCAGAAGCCCTACCCTGGGAGTGAGGCTGCAGGTTGGATCAGCACTGTGTCCAGAGGCGACGCGTTAGCAGCACCTGTTTGGGCGAAAAGAGTCCACAGTCCCTGCCTGCCTGCCCTCATATGCAATGGAAACACAGTCTTTGCAGGTGCTAGAAAACACACTGGCTTCCGGCCTTTGGGCTGTGTTGTGTTGGGATCTGGGTGGCATCGGCCCCTGAGAAAATCTTGTTATGCGAAAGGAACGTAGGACTGAACAATAAAGTACCTAATGATTTCTTAAAGTAACATAGCCCTCATGAAATAGGACCAGGATGTATAAAATCTATATCGAGTTTCAAACATAAACCTTTCATTGCACGACTGTTCCTCCAATATGAAACTGAGCAGCTGCTTCTCCAGATGCCGCAGCAGGGCTCTGAGGGAATAGTTGCTAAATCCAATACCATAGTCAGATAGATATTGAAAGAAATACTGCAAGATGTCTCTGGTCTAATCAGCAAGCCTCGGTGAACTAAAATTTAAACACGTGGCATGGAATTAATGTGAGAATTCGGATTATAATCTCAACAAGGGAAATGTAATTGCTATGCTTTGGAGCTTACCACGTTCTAATTTTTATTATTTAAAATCTATTAAGGATCCATGACAAGAAACTCTCTTTGTTTGTCCTACAATCAGTTGTCATCATGACAGCCAATTGTTTTGAGAGAGAAAGTACAACATTATTATTTATGAGAAAGAGCTGACACACGCAATCCATATATTTAGATGACTTTAATATGCCTGGGCCAGCATATTAAATCATATGCATAACTACTTGAAAGATAGATCCAGAAGGTTATAGGTAATTTTTATGCAGGAACCATCAGCCCTATACCGAAATGAAAAAGTGCTCATAAACTAGTCCATAACCTATTGCCATTCTGCATCATAGAGTGGTAAAAGGAAGAGCAGGAGAAATTTATGGAAGGTTCTCTTGCTCTAGAATGGATTACTTGATAATTATGTTAAAAAGTAGAATTAAAACACACACACACACACACACACACACACACACACACACACATACTCATATACCTAGAAGAAATATATATATTTAGGGGGAAGAAAACCCACTTGATTCTTTTGACAAATGAAAAATAAGTCTCTTAAATATTCTTCTAAAGGTCTTTACTCAAAAATACTTCAAAGAGTATATAATTTTAGTAAAAATATATATGTAGTCTGTACATGAAAGAACATACTGGAAGGTCAAATGGCCATACGTTAACATTTCTAATCTCTGATTGGTATGGTTATGGGCATTTTTATTATTTTTCTTTTATTGATGATTAACAGCACTGAGGATGTATTGCTTCATGATCACTAAAACACAACGCACCAAAAAACCCCTCAGTGTTTCATACCCATTTATGGAGTGTTCATAACCATCATTCAGACATTCTTAACAAAGGATTTCCTTTTATTTCTCAAAGAACTGTCCTTTGTCTTTACATTATATTAATAAAGGAATTCTTTAATCTCTCTAATTTGATCTACTGTTTCTTTAATTCTCTGCCATCATGTTCCTCATCTTAGGATGCCAAAGACCCTAGCGCTAGTCCTGGACAGTGCTCACTTAGACCAGAACTGCCCTGAGCCCATGTCCTCCACCTGCATTTGCAGCCCAGCCAAGGCTGCTCTCATCTGGCCCATTCCTGGCCTACATCCTTTCTGCTTATTTCTGGATAATGAGGCACAGGGGTCAGGCCAGGCAGTGTGGGAACATGGCTTTGGGTGGCATTCGCCCCCCTGATCCTACATAACATCTTATCATTGATGAATTAATATATACATTATAGTTATATACATGATTTTTTAGTGTAATATATAGCCTCTTGGAACAAGTGAATGAGGACACATAATTTGCTTTAGAGGGTTTCAGGCCACTAATTAAATTAGCTCTGCAAGTGCCTAGCAAAACATAACTTGGGTGTTTTCCTTGGCAGACTTTATATCAGCTATAAAACCTTTATTAGAAAACATGATCTAGGGGCACCTGGGTCGCTCAGTCGGTTAAGCGACCAACTCTGGGTTTCAGCTCAGGTCAGGTTCTCAGGGTCGTGGGATTAGGCCGTGATGGGCTCCACATCAGCAGAGAGTCTGAGATTCTCTCTTCCTCTCCCTCTGCCCCTCCCACCCCCTCATGCTCTCTCTCTCTCTAAAATAAGCAAATCTTCAAAAAAAGAAAAGAAAGAAAACGTGACAAAAAGAAGGAGCTTGAGACAAAATCGTTGTTGATTTCACAAAAGTGGCTGTTGGTAAAAGTAGATATAACCAATCAGTGGTTTTTAATATATCAAGGATACATAAATGTATGGTTATATTACATCAGTGGTTTTTAATATATCAAAGATACATAAATGTATGGTTCTATTACATCAGTGGTTTTTAATATATCAAGGATACATAAATGTCTGGTTCTATTACAAGTATTTGGGGGATTTAGGAGCTTCTCCAAATTGCTCCTGTCCGTGTTCACTCTATATGCTTCGCTCCCAACCTCTGATGCCCCAGCCACTTGAACGAGCCACGCTTATTTATGGGAGGTGTACTGGTGCAGACAAAAGGTTGAGGACCATTGATGGTGATATAAGAATCTGGAGAATGTCATGGCAACTAGATGGAGGACCTATTAATGGAGAGGGATGGAAGCCAGTAGAGGATTTTTAAACATTGACGGTTTCAAATGAAAAGCTCTAGAGATAACTCCAAATGCCGCTGTAAATATTATCAGAGGGAACGGAGGCGGGAGGGGGAAGGCTGATGGAGTTAGAGCATGAACATTTTCCCAGTGATTGTTAAGTCAGAAAACATGCCCCCAAAGTCAATAATTAATCTCACCAAAGAGAATAAGATTTTGGTCTTAAGGGCTGTGATGGGCTCACCACTGCCTCTTAGAGACTTTATGCAACTGGCAAGAACTGCGAAATGAGGAGGCAGCGAGGTACTCCTATTCAGTGGGTGCATTAAGTCTCTCAGGCCACTAGGAATTCATTTAATAAATTACTACTCTAGCATAAGAAATCTCTCTCTAATGGCCTGAAAAAAATATTCCAAAAGAGTAGCAATTTACTCCCGTCTTTGCAGGGAGAACCGGCCCCACGTACAGTTTTAAGAACGTGCCATTTCTTTGTCATTTGAAGGATTCTTATTTGGGGGCTTTATGAATTTCTAAAGGACTTTGATTTTCTTAAATCCTAATGCCATCTCAGGTTGAGAGAGAAAATATATGCATATGTTCACACCATGAATGCTAAAAACAGCTAGGGAGAAAGTAAAAAATTCAGTGTTGACATAAATCCTGTTGGAAAGACTGCAAAAAGATAAGGGTTGTAATTTAAATCAAATTTTCTTGGTGTCTCAGTTCAGAACAACGTGGTCATGACAAAAAGGAATGGGTCACATCAAAGAATGGGGTGGGAAGTGAATATTAGCTCAGAGCCGAAATAGTGGTCGTCCTTAAGGATGGTCATCACATGGCGCCATGATTAATTAAGGTATCTGCCAGTCATATGGGCTTGAATCATTGCTTTAGAAAGGGCAGAAAGCCGCTCTATTTACACAGGGATCATCCGCTCATATTCAGAGCGCTGTCGCTACTTCTCTTGGCAGCCTCTGACTTGTTGGCAAAATGTCTTCAATTATGGGCAAACTGCCTAGTCTCGTGTCATCACAAACCAATTTGTCAGGATGTGTGTATTTGGAAAGCTTTGGAAACAAATATTTTACTTATTTTTAAAGGGTGGGGGGAAACCCTGTGTACAAACAGTCAAAAATACCAAATTTTATGAAATTTCACTCTCAGATATTTAATAAAAATGCTTATGCCTTCCACAAGGCAAACAAACTAGAGAAGTAATATCTGTGTTAATGTTGATGTTAAATAGCTCTGTGGGTGTTTACAGAGGGATTGTGGAATGGAGAGACTAAAATATTTCTGCCTGAACCCCACATTGAAATTCATCAACATTACCATGGTCTTTCTTTGAGCACTGCCTCGGTGTCTTTTTTAAAAATCATTGTTTCCAGGCGCCTGGGTGGCTCAGTCATTAAGCGTCTGCCTTCGGCTCAGGTCATGATCCCAGGGTCCTGGGATCGAGCCCCGCATCGGGCTCCCTGCTCCACTGGAAGCCTGCTTCTCCCTCTCCCTCTCCCCCTGCTTGTGTTCCCTCTCTCTCTGTGTCTCTCTCTGTCAAATAAATAAATAAAATCTTTAAAAAAAATAAAAATAAAAATCATTGTTTCCTCCCTACTTTGTGATAATAAGGGGGGGTTAAAGTGTTAGCTAAGATAATTTCTATTATGATAATATAAAGGTATAAATGATGTAAAGGTAAATATAACCATACAGGGAGTGTGGAAAAGAACCTACGGCAGCAAAAATAAAACAAAGGCCAATTAATGAAATAAAAGCTGCAATGAAGAAATACATTAACATTCTTCCATTTTTCTTGCTCCTCGCCTTTCTCTTTCCCTGATATGCTCTAAGAAAAATTCTCGAGTTATGGGAACCAGTAAATAATTATTAGTACATAAATTATGTTGACGTTAATTCTGTTGCTCCTCATCTATGGTTTTATATGTTATTTTAAGCTTTTGAAGAAAACAGCTGCTTTCCTGTAAAGTTGATTGTAAAGTGAATGCCAATAAAACAAATGTGATTTTCCTATTAGATTTGGTTATGGAGTTTTAGAGTATTTGTCTGTTTGTGTGTTTACTTGTTTAATCCTTGTCTTCCCTGCTAGATTGTGACCTTCAAAAGGGTAAGGCCCATGACCTTTTCACTGCTATATTCCCAGCACTTGCATTAACAGTAAAATTCTTTTTTTTTTTTTTAAGATTTATTTATTTATTTGAGAGAGAGAGAGAGCAAAAGCAGGGGGAGGGGCAGAGGGAGAAAATCTCAAGCAGACTCTGCGCTGAGTGTGGAGCTGACGCAGGGCTCAATCCCACGACCCCGAGACCATGACCTGAGCTGAAACCAAGAGTCAGCCGCTTACCGACTGAGCCACCCAGGCACCCCAATGACTGTAAAATTCTTAAAATATTCTAAAAATATATTTGCAGTGACTCTTTAAGACCTGCTATTCAGAAAAAGTATCATCCAGTATAACACGTCTAACACTTTATAAAATATTTATTTAAGAGATCTATACTCACGTCATAATGAATATATTAGTATACCAACAGGGATCCACCTGCAGGCCACTGAATTTGCCATCAAGTTATACTTTTCCTTTTGCAGCATTTCAGGAGTTGGTAGGACTTCTCCAGTTCTGGGCTGTCCCTTCCACTGTCTGACAGTTTGCCTTTCCCAGTCTGCTGGAGCGATTACTTTTTGTGCTCTTTAAGCTCCTAGAATGTATCCCCCCTCCTCTGTTTCATCTCTAAGTTTTTAATAACAAATAGAGCTGGATTGTGAGGATTCATTTCCTCGAAGGACATTCTACAACCTGGAAACTTCCCATGTTTGAAGCTTTGCATTTTTCAAAGCGAATGTGGATCTGCTGTTTCTACTCTTTGAATTTAAACCTCCTAGATAGACTTCTTACAATGAGAGATACTTACTCTTACATGGGTTTACAAAACGGAAGCAAAGAAATTAAGATGAAATAAGCAATAATGTGGGGCGCTAGGGGCAGAAGGATGAGGAGCAAAGACCAGGATAGAGTTGCTTTAAATTTCCCTCATTTTTGTTCTTAAGAGGAATCACTGTATACTAATTAACAAATCTTGGTAGGAGCCTGAAAACATAGATGTGTCTCTAATTTGTTTCAAGCATTTTGGATAAATATACAATATGAATAATATTGCCTGGTTTCACACAATCATTTCAGTTCCCCGAATAAAATGTTTCTTGCTCTGTGATGTGAATTTGAATAGATTTCAGAGGATTCCTAAGACCTAGCTTTTTCAAGGTAATATTATTAATATTTCAAGGTAATATTATACTTTTGTTTGATAAGGATCATTTAACTTAAAGAAAATGGTGTATATTTTTCCCCCATGTGTCTTTTTATTCATTTCAACTATTAAGTCAATTCACAGACATATAGGCATGATTTTCTCAGAGCCCTGTTGCATGACCATACCTCCTGTTCTGTGCTTGTTTTCTGGCATTATTATTTTTTTATTATTATTTTCAGTTAGCCACTGTATAATACATAATTAGTTTTTGATGTAGTGTTCAATGATTCATTAGTTAAGTATAACACCCAGTGTTCATCACAGCTCGTGCCCTCCTCGATATGCATCACCCTGTTCCTCCTCCCCTCTGAAACCCCCAGATTGTTTCTCAGGGTCCATAGTCTCTCATGGTTCGTCTCCCTCTCTGATTTCTTCCCCTTTGGATTTCCCTCCCTTCCCCTATTGTCCTCCATGCTATTGCTTATGTTCCACATATGAGTGAAACCATATGATAATTGTCTTTCTCTGCTTGACTTACTTCACTTAACATAATCCCCTCCAGTTCCATCCATGTCGATGCAAATGGTGGGTATTCATCGTTTCTGATGGCTGAGTAATATTCCATTGTATATATGAACCACAGCTTCTTTATCCATTCATCTGTTGAAGGGCATCTCAGCTCCTTCCACAGTTTGGCTATTGTGGACATTGCTGCTATGAATATTGGAGTGCATATGGCCCTTCTTTTCACTACATCTGTGTCTTTGGGGTAAATACTCAGTAGTGCAATTGCTAGGTCATAGGGTAGCTCTATTCTTAACGTCTTGAGGAACCTCCATACTGTTTTCCAGAGTGGCTGCACCAGCTTGCCTTCCCACCAACAGTGTAAGAGGGTTCCCCTTTCTCCACTCCTCGCCAACACCTGTTTTTTCCTGTCTTGTTAATTTTTGCCATTCTAACTGGTGTAAGGTGGTATCTCATTGTGTCCTGGCGTTATTAATGGTGCCCATTTCACTTTGAAAAGTTTGGGTGGTAACTTATATGGTCAGTTGATCTAGAAGGACTTTCAGAGCACCCGCCTCATACTTTGAACATTTCCCACTTTTCCCCACCTCTGCTTCTCAAACACCAAGATTTCCTTTCTCATATATGCCACAGACACCAATATAGCGTGGCCATTATATCGTGAGACATAAAGGACTGGGAGCTTGAGCCAGACATCCTGGGTCCAAATCCACTTTGGCCACTTGCTGGCTCTGTGAGCCTCTCCACTGACTGTGTCAGTGTTCCCATCTCTACCTGGGCTACCAATAACTCTTCTTAAAAAGGCAGTAAAGTGTAGCAGTTCCAAGTCTGGACTTCGATGCCCAGCCGCCTGGGTGTGAGTCCCAGCTCTGCCACAACTTGGGGCCATCGGCGCTTTAAATAAACTGACACGTAAAAAAGTTCTTCAAATAAAAGCCTGGCACGTGGAGAATTGGAAGGGATATGAGGGGAATTGTTGAGGTGATGATAATGTATATATTTCTAAAAATGTTTATTACTGAAGTGTAGTTGACATACGATGCTATGTTAGTTTCAGGGGCACAACATAGTGATTCAACAATTCCATACATAATAAATAAATGAAAGCCTGGCACATGGAAAGTGCTCAGTAAGTGTTCGTAACTGTTATTAGCGCTCTGAGAATTAAACATGATATCAGTGCAAGTGTCTGACCTAACACACAGTCAGCGCTCAGCAAATGAGATCTCGTTATGTTATTTGGTACTGGCCGGGCACGGCTCTGGTTTCTCTCTGTGCCTAACGCCAGCACTAATATATGCATCATAGATATTCTAAATATGTGTATACATGTGTATGTGTATATGGGCTCAGAATTAGACACTCCGAGCAGATATTGCTTTATATCTGCAAATAGATGGTTCAGAGCTGCCGAACTGCAGTTAAAACATCTAGCAAAACGCCAGCACATTTTGAATAAGATGCAAATATGAAATTCACTTGCTCTTAGGGGTGTATAAAGGCTTTGCTAAATTAGAAATGCAGAGAAGGGAGGGTTTATTTATCCTGTTTATTTGAAGTCAGAGCCAGAATCGTGATGGTTTAATGGTCCTAAATATTTCGCTGGGTTTTTCCAGGAGAGAGCGATTGCATTTATTTCTTGAACAGCCCATAGCTGTTTCCACACATGAACTGGGAGAAATGTTATTTCTTCAGCATTCCTCGAGGATGGTGTAACTCCAGTGGCATATAAGCTCCTTCGGGGAATGAAGGACCAGACGGGCCTGTGACCCTCCCGTGCCTGGCGTAGGTCCTGCACCTGTCAGCGCTAGTGAGTGTTTGCTGAATTGAAGGGGGTCGCACCCCACCAGAGGGGGTCAGTCACTGCTGGATTTCAGTTTCCTTTCTTTCCACTTCTTGTTTACTAGGGACAAAGTTTAGTAATAAGTTTTCTTGGGGTGCCTGGGTGGCCCAGTTGGTTGAGCCAACTCGTGATTTTAGCTCAGGTCATGATCTCGGGGTCCTGGGATCGAGCCCCGTGTCAGGCTCTGTCTGCTTGAGGATTTGCTCTCGCCTCTCCCTCTGCTCCCCTGCCAACAAATAAATAAATCTTAAAAAAAGAAGTTTTCTTGACCTCACTAGGTGACACTTTAAGCAAAGTTTTCAACTTTTCTTTGTGCCAGCTTACATTTTATGGCTTGTAACATGAGGATCAATATTCTAGCACACATTGACTTCAGTCATATACCATGTGCCGCTCAGTTTTCCTTTGAAATGGGGATTTTCCATTAACTTAGAAATAGGAGATCGTCACTAATTTGGCTTACGGTACTTAGAATAAAGTTATAAAGATTGCTGTGACATTTTTGGAAAATGACAAGCTGTGACAAGCATTAGCACCCACATTTATGGGTCCCCTCTTCTTCCTGGGGCAGCACATGCTCCAGAACTCTGAGAAGGGGGTCTTCTGTCTACAAGGTCCCTTTGATTTCTCCCTGCCCTGTGGAGGTCAGCCTTAGGGCCATTGGGAAAAGCAGGTCAGACGTTGGACTGAGAAGTAGTAGTCCTTTCTCTTTACGTCCTGGAGAGCCTCATGTGTTCTATTCAAGGAGATGTCCAAGATGTCCAGATATTTCCTAAACAAAGCCCAACCTTGGCTAATACAAATATGCCCTCTCCTCCAGTTGCTGCGTTTTGCTCTTGTTTGAAGACAAAAATACTTTCCTCCCCCTTCTCCCCCCCCCCCCCCGTACAAATGCAGAAGCATCAACAATAGGGTCGGATCAGGCATAGGAAGGAGTGGGTCCAGGCTGCATGGGAATGCAAGAGAGGCCCCTGGCATGGTCTCAGGCATTCAGGGAAGGCTCCCAGAGGAGGCAGCATGCAGGTTAAATTGTCAGCACCTCCAGAACCAGGAGATTGGTTCCTGGTGATTTAAAGAATGAAGTCCAGATACTTAAAGCTCCACTCAATCCATTCCCCATCCATATTTCTAGACCTTTTTCTTACTCTGCCCCCATCCAACCTTCCATGCCTATCACCATTCCCCTTGGTCTCCAAACACTTTGGGTCCTATCGACATCTGCCTTCTTCTTCTCTGACTCATAAAGTCCTCGCCCTCGCTCAGGTCCAAGGTTGCCAATCTACAATGTGTAGAGCAAACACAGGTTACCACTTCCGTTCTCTTTTTTCAAATCGACTTGAAGTTCCTGGAAGACCGGATCCATGTGTTAATAATACCCAGCACCATGGGTACAAAGTGATTGATGATGATGAACTTGAGTTAGCTGCTAAGCACTGGGCAAAATGCTTAACTTTTCTGCACAGCAGAGTGCTCATTTGGAAAGCAGAGCTAATAATATCCATATTGAAAGGTTCCTTGAGGAACAAGAGAGAGAACGTGTGGCAGGTACCCACCTGGTATGTGGCATTGAGTGGGCATTCGGGGGTGGTTGTAATAGCTGTTAGCATGACTGATGTTTCTCATGCTGTATTCGGGATTTGTAACACCGAGCCAGTGTTAAGATCTTGAACCTCCTTCAGGCAGAGGTAGAACCAAAGCCTTCTGAAGCAGGATGAGACCTTCTATATCATGTGGTCTACACAGTTGATTTTTTAAAAAATTACGTAGTAGAGTCCTGGGATTCTATCTGGTGAGTAAGGGTTTGGGGTGTGTTGGTGTCCACGTGCCAGGGAAAATAAGCTGTGGTCGAGGAGAACGACTTTGCTAGGTCACGCCGGACATTAGTGGCCAGGACTGAATTTAGCACCCATGCATTTGTCATTCATTCATTCATTCACTCACTCATTCATTCATTCATTTTATTGAATATTGACAGCCTACTCGATATCACGCTGAAAAATATCCAGATTTATAGCGGCAAACAAAACAGACCTGGCTCCGCTGCCCTCACAGAGCTTGCGGTCTTGTGGAGAGGCAGATGATATATGAATAAATTTTTTTTTTCTTTTTTTAAAAAAGATTTTATTTATTTATTTGACAGAGAGAAAGAGAGAGGAGAGAGAGAGAGAACAAACAGGGGGAGTGGCAGGCAGAGGGAGAGGGAGAATCAGACTCCCCACTGAGCAGGGAGTCCGATGCGGGGCTCGATCCCAGGACCCTGAGATCACGACCTGAGCCGAAGGCAGACGCTTAACTGTCTGAGCCACCCAGGCGCCCCACGAATAAATATTTAAATAAATGTATGATCACTACACTGAAGCAAAAGGATAGGAAGACTAAGGAGAAAGGGTGGAGAACCTCCTTTTGACTGAGGGACCAAAAAATCCTTGTATACAAAAAGTAATGATTTAATGGCATCTATATTAGTACTATAAAATGTTTGGTCAATTCATGTGGTATATTCTTCATAGTTAATGTGTTTGACATTAGCTAATAGCTAATGCCCAGCTTTGCACGGAGGTGTTGGGTAGCATGCATTTACAGTGGGGTAAATGCAGCATTTTTCAGACTACTTGTATGTGAAGGTTTTTCACAGACACTGACATGACTTGAACATGGATTTCAAAATAACGGCAAAATCATGCAAATAATGAATCATGGAACGCTACATCAAAAAAAATAAATTAATTAAAAAAAAAATCATGCATAGGCATTGGACCCCACTGTGCTCTCTTCTCCGTAAACATCTCTTGCATTTACTTTCCTTCTCCGAGACTGAAGTCCGAGAGAACGCATCCATTGTAGGAGCTCTACTTGGTCTTTATGCAAACGGATTCCCAGGAAAGGAAAGTAAAAAGCAATAGGAGCAAAAAAGTAAAGCGCAAACATGAGCGCTTCCATTTCCTATCCTTAATTAGTCCGTTTTTACATTGTCTCTGCACTTTGATCTTTTTTTTTCTTCCCTCTCTTGATCATTTTTGCTCATTTTTTTGCTTGTTAAGACTCCATTGGAGGTTAGGTAAGAGCAGAAAGAGGAGAACGCAATAGACTCTTTTCCTTTTTATTAACAGCTCCTATAAAAAATTTGGTGGCCGAGAAGATTGAAGGTAAAATGAGATTATAATGACATTTATGAATAATGCCACTGACTTTAAAAATTATGCCAAGTTCTGAGCAGCAGGGATCATTGAGACTGAGTGCATGTGACAAGTTTTCATCTAATCTAGTATGTTACAAAAGCAGGTTTTGATAAATAGCCATTTCCACTTTAAGGTATATAATTAAATAGATTTTGTAACATTATTATGATGACCAGTTTTTTTTTTAATAGTGAAAGCAGAAAGATACTAGGTGGGAGGATGGGGCAGGGGGGAGTTCTGAGCCCATCCTAACAACAGCCTTATCTCTGAACACATAACTGTAAACAGTCTCCACTAACAATTGGTGAATGGTGAATCAGAAGTGGTCACCAGCTGATGCGTCTCCCAACTTTGGCCATGCAAGGTAAGTTGGGGTTCAGTCCGATGGTGTTCAGATAATTCACAAGCTTGAAACACCATCTGAAGCCTCAGAGGAAAATGGAAATAACTCCGGTGTCCTTTTGTTAAGTATCCGACTGTGCTTTCCTTAGGAGTTGGTGATGTGTGCACCTTAAATGGGACAGTTCTGTTTACCGGAATATCCACTCAACTGGTACATCCATTCTCCATCCCCTGCAGGGAAACAGAACTTATTCTGCTTGCCGAAAGCTACAGAAAAAAAGCTTGGTGAAGCTATTAATTTTATATGGTAGAATAATTTTCATGAACTGCCTTAGAACTTGGTCTACCTGTGAAGACCATTGCATAATGTCATCTTGAGAGTTGATCTAGCTCTGAGACTCACTCCATCTTGAGCAGCCCCTTAAAATATTCCCAGTGTATTTGGAATGCTTACACACACTGTGAAACCTGCTTTTCATAATATGACAATAAGAAGTATTACTATTATTAGCACAGTGCAAAGAGCTTTGTATGCAAGAAACAACTTAATGCTCACATGAGGTAGGTACTATTATTTCCCCCATTTAACCCTTTGCAGCTTGGAATAACTTTCCCGAGAGTTGGCCAGTGGGGTCCAGACTCCAAAGCAGGTCTCTAGCATATCCTTTATTCCCTTGCTGTTCTGACACGCTTAGAATAAATATGCTCTGGGCTAGGTGCTCCCCACTTCCCACCCATCTTTAGTAGTGGTGAGCTTCACTACTAAATCTTAATTTGTGGGCAATGCATTCATACTCTTCATGCCTCTGATTTCCTATCCAGAAGGTGACAACTGCCCTTTATATAGCTCAGTATTATTATTTTATCATCATGACACAGATGAATGTGATACAGACTTATAGCAGTGTAGTTTTTGCTGGCGAGGGATATTGAAGGCAAATATATTTGGACTATATCCGGTGTACATTGTGTGTTCAGCTGTGAGCCCTTCTGTGTTTGCCAGATTCCCAGTTAGGTAAGATACTCAAGGCCATGTAAAAATAACTAAAAGTTATCTAAAGAACCAGATTATTTTAGTATTTCTTGTATCTTCATTAACCTTTTCCTTCTTGCTAGGATTATGTATTTGATTTTTCTCTCGGTATGGTTTTTTTTTTAAGTGGCCCCTCTGCTTTGTCAAACAGTACATCATTACATAGTTGGATTTTATTGATTCATGACTGTGTCTTTATCTCAGTATATTTGGTACTATAAACTTTTTCTTCTAAAATATTTTCAAGTTTTTATTTATTTATTTATTTATTTATTTATTTTTTATATTTATTTGACAGAGAGAGAGAGACAACGAGAGAGGGAACATAAGCAGGGGGAGCGGGAGAGGGAGAAGCAGGTTTCCCGCTGAGCAGGGAGCCCGATGCGGGGCTCGATCCCAGGACCCTGGGATCATGACCTGAGCCGAAAGCAGACGCTTAACAACTGAGCCACCCAGGCATCCCTAAAATATTTTCAAGTTTTTAAATCTAATATGCTCTGAAAAAACTTGATTAAAAGGCATATTTTCTGGTTGCATATTTTTTTTTAAAACTACTGGTATTTAATTGTGGTAATAATTGCTACACTGGCAAAATTTTGGTGTGTGTGTGTATGCAAATGGTAATTGGAGACTAATGTCCATTTTCTAAACATAAATTTTCCAGAGAAATGGAATTATTATTTGCTGCTAAGAATGTCACTTAAAAATACTATTTGAATAATGAGTTATCAAACACTCCATTGTTTCTTTCCCCAATTATTAATGAGCTGCTACCCCAAACTCCTTAAAGTTACAAGAATGATTTATAAACATCATTTAGATTTACTATGGTCACTTACATTTCATAAAATAATATTTCTTTACAAGTATAATTTTTTTATTTACTTGCCAAACATGCCATTTACTAATATTGGTACATTTCTGCTTTATCTGTTAGATCCTATGGCAGAAGGGTCTGTCTGCCTTTATTTCATTTTGAAAAATGTCATGCAGACCAGCCATGTCAGCTGGTGGTGATCTTTCTTTACGTTTATGAAGAGCCTTATTTCTGGGAAATAACTCACTTTTTGGTGCCACATGCTTCAAGTTTCAAATAAATACCATCTGAAGACTTTCCCATTCGTGCCTTAAGGGCTGGTGGGGCTGGGTTGTGATGGTGGTGGCGAGGGGGTGGAGGTGAGGGGGTGAGAGGTGTGACCCAACCAAAAGATCACCTGGATTCCTGATGTCACTCAGTGTCCCGGATGCCACTGTCGAGTTAGCCGGTAAGTAATGGAGAAGGATATTTATCATACAGATGGTTCTTTACAGAATCAGCATTCTCTCAACTGTAAGGTTGTTGATTTTTAGGCTTAATTAGTAGGGTTATTAATCCAAACAATTAAATTCTCTCCTAAGAGTACAGCTGTCTGATTAATTAATCTATTAATTAATCAGTGGCTTCTCCAGATGTCTGTTGAGATACTGTCCCTTGAGCACTGCTGAGATGTGTTTTCAGACCATGAATTAATCCCTTTCACTTATTCAACTTTACAGTAAAAGGAGACTATTTATTAAGAGAGCTTGTTGTGGGTTTGCTGTGAGCAAAAATCTATTTGTAATTATTTCAGGTTATCCTTCTCACTCACGTATGTGACATACTTCTGTGTCATGAATTGATAACGTTTGATAAAATCTTAATAGCTTTTCAGATGCATTTCCTCTCACCATTCTGGAAAGTGTACTTACAAAATTAAACATTTCAGCTCAAAAGAGAAGAGTCATCACATTCTAAAACATGATTTATTTATTTCAATAAAGCAAGAAAATTATACCAATATTTCTAGTCATATAAATTTCATGACCTGTTCGAGAGCCACTGTTTTCGAAAGGCAGAACTTTGTGTGGCAAACTCTTTCTTCCTGCATCTTGCTTCAAGCTCATGTGGGACTCTAGGTCCCCTGAACAAGTCCTTCTGTGGTGATATTTGGGAACCCCCAGGAAGTCATTGTCTAGTAGGTTAAGAAGTGATTTCCTCCTCTGGGAGGAAATCCGGTCACCTAAATACCGCAGACATAGAACCACCTTCTCTCTCCCCTGCAGGCCACCCAGCACTTCAGCCTTACTTAGCCAGTCCTTCTTTTGATAGCTGTCTTCTTCCTGGAGCCATATTACTTTGGCTGGATTATGCCAAGCTCTTCAGCAGAGCCTCACCACTCCACTGATACAGTAGAGTCCTTGAGGTGACGAAGCTGCAAGGTATTCTTTTGAAAAGTGAGGAGAATGATTCTCTCTCCCCACTCTTTTTGTGTGTGTGTGTGTGTGTATGTGCCAATATAATATAGCAGAACACAACATCAATTTTACAATCAGAAAGACCTGAATTTGAATCATTCATCAAGCCAATGTCTGCATAGATTAAACAAGAGGATGATGATGATGATACTGACTTCACAGAGTGGTTCTGAGATACTGCACTTGAAAGACTGAATGTAATCCAGGCTTCTCCTTCAGGAACCCAGCCCTTGGATCTCCCAGCAGAGTTAAGAACACTTCTGTACATCAGATGTATACATTCATTCATTCATTCATTCACTCATCAGTTGGTACTTACTATGCATTCATTATGTGTCCAAGACTGTATTGACTTATGTCTTGAAGGTGTGTTCCAAGCACATAGGATGGAGAAGAAGACAGGAGAGAAGAAAAAGCTCTGGGCAACCGTTGAAGCTATGGACCCATTTGAACTCGCCAACATGATTGTGTGCACATTTAAAAGACAAGAGTTGAGCATGAACCTCTGGGGAACAGAAACCATTAAAAGGAGAGCAGAAGGACAGTTGTCGGTACTGAACATGGAGGAGGTGTGATCAGTGGAGTGGGAGGAGAACCAGGAGAGGGAGAAGAGCCACAGTGGGTGGTGTCACAGAAGACAATGGAGGAGTACCAAGGAGCAAGTGGACAATGTGACAAGTGGATCTAAGTATCTCTTGGCTTGGGCAAGGCTAAGACATCGGTGACCTTGATGGAGTCATGGCAAAAAATGCCAAATTGCCATTGGTGGGGAGTGAAGAGGAAGGAGAAAATATAGATTTCTTGAAAAAAGCATGGGTTTGAAGGGAAGAAGGCAATAAAGGAGGCAAGAAGTTTTAAGGCAGGTTCACTTTTTAAGATGGAGGAGACTGAACATGTTGTGATATGTTCCAGATAGTTTTACTTACCAAAACAATTTAAAATTTGCAGTGAAATGAAGTTTCAAAAACTATAAAAATGGAAGTTAATCTGTCACTTCAATTTTAATTATTAAAGTTAGGCATAAATTCTAGTATAATATAGCTCTAGTGTTTGTCAGAAATGGAGGAGAGATGCATTATTTGAATTTTTTTAATGCTCTTTTTTCCAGATTAAACCTGATATTTTGACTAGTGAAATACTTTGGAGGAAAAAGAACCAATCCAAACACTTTCTTGTGAACATCTCTGATGCCTCAACATGCAGTTCAGTTGTTTCCCTTCCCGAGTAAGCACTCAAAGCAATGAGAACCAGACCCATTGTCAGATCGCATTTCAGTCAGTTTCTCTCATCACAGGAAATTTGTAAAAATGAGCACATCTTTGCCTGACTGCTTGGTAAAACTGAAAATCCCACCATATACATCAAGCCAGGCCTGGACTATTTCTTTCAGTCATTTGTTTAAAGGCCTTATTTCCATGTATTTTACTAGACTGGCCTGACCTGTGAGGCAACAACGGATGATGAACCCAGGGGGCCTCCCGATCCTTCCCCCTGCTTGGGTTTTTTTTGAAGTCTTCTATTTTTTGGAGGGAGAGCCACTCCGATTAGCAGAGAGTGGAAGTAAAGTGACAAGGGGATATGGACTCTTCCTCTTCACAGTATGGCTAGAAGTGGTGCCACGGAGTCACCTCTGGGGTCCTTGAGAAGCTCCCTTAAGGCAGGGAGAGCCTGGGGGAATGGCCCCTCTTGGATGCTCCATCTAGCAGTGGACTGTAATGAGTTTTGCAGTGATTCTCCATGATCCCTCCTTTCTAGGTCTCTCTGCTTTCACTCCAACCCTGCTTTGCAGAGTTCATCTATGAGTCAGTGTGTTCCTGCATGGGAATGAACCAAGAGTTTATAGCTGGGGTTGCCAAACTTTTCTTTCTTTCTTTCTTTCTTTTTTTTTTCTTGGATTCAGACAGATTCGCTATTCCTTGATAGATAAAGGAAGTAACTAAACAGAACTGAGAGATGATTAGCCCCCCATTTCCTTCTTTTTGGGGAGTTTCACTTGGAATTCCTCCACCCTACACCTTCCTCCCCCCACACCTCCCATCTAGCTCAAAGCACTCCCTGCCCTCAGGTTTGTCTCTCTTTCTCTTTAATTTCAACATTAGATGAATAAACGTATCTATTCTCGGAGTACATTACTTTCCCCCACTTTCCCTCTCCTCATTTAGAATCCTATGTTTTGACATGATTTATCATGGGTTGTCACCCCTGATGATTAGAAAAGGCACTAATGAGATAGAGCTTGTCAAGACTTGATCACAGCGTCTCTATGTTCTGTGAGATGGTAATAGGACACCTTCGAGAGACTTGGAGAAAGCAGAAAGTGTGAGAACAAATTATGGATTCTTGTGGATGAGGGCAGAGGTGAGGTGAGGCTCCTCCAAATCAGAATTCCTTAAGGAAATCAAATACTACCATAGCAGCTCTGTTCTTGACAGTGTAAACAGTTCACCCAGTGACAAAGGTGAAATGCTGAAACTTAAAACAAGCTATTCACAAGACCAGAATTTTCAAAAATAGATGTGGGTGTTTCTTGCTGTGAAGATTGTTTTATTCGTGTGATAAACATAACGTGAAAAACTGACAGATCGATCAGTTTTCCATAGGTTTCATGTGGAATGCATGAGCTAACCCCAGACAGATGAGACTGAATTTACGGGCTCCTCTGACAGGATTTCTTGTTTAAGATCCAGCTCTTATTCTGGATCATTGTGGTGTAGCTATCAAGTTGGCAGCAGTTCATTAGGAAATGAGTATCCAAAAATAAACACATTGGGAAATCCATCAGGTTTCTGCCATATGAATTTACAGATTATAGATTTACAATATTGTACATACACTGAATGCCATAAATTGGAAATCTTCTGTTCGTCTGCATGCAACTATTTTGTTCAGATGCTTAGATAATCAGGTTCTTTTTATATCCAGAACAACTTCTCTAACTCAGGTAAGAACTTACTTTAGTGTAAAGCTTATATTCAACCATAACTTGTAATTTATTATTAAAAAAAATACCATTGGACACGTGTCTGTTTAATACTGTTTTTAGAGAGAACTTCAGTACATCCAAGGACACACTCCAAACCTTCACAATTGAACACACGTCCACATTTTATGAACATAAACTTACCTTAGATTATAATCCTCAATCTTTGTCATAAATCAGAAAACTCATTAGGAAGGTATACAATTTTTTAAATTAAATAATTAAGCTAACGCATTGTTTTTGTCTTGCGTTACTGTTATCCTGGTCTCATATGGTACTAAAGGATTAATCATGGTCTGTTGCTGGTCGACCAGTAGATTTGACACAGCTAACTCCACCGTGAATGCGATTATGCATTTCAGAATTTTCATGAAGAAGCAGCTGCCAGAAGGAACATGTGCTAGGGAGTGTTCATATTTTATGAAAACTATCTTGGTCCATTGCCTCCTTCCCTTGAATTAGCACTCAATTATCCTAAAGGAAGAGGCTGAAGACTCAGCAGAGCTGGAAGATAACCTCCAATCTCGTTAGCCCAGCAGCAGCTGCCCAGATTTGCTCGCACCAAATTGCAGCACCTCGTTTCATTTGTGCTGTCTTACTTTGTAAAAGACGCAAATGTATTTTACATTTTTAAAATGTCTCAGCACAGATTGAGTGCTACATAACAGCCTGAAAACTGGTAAAAATCTCTCACTTAGGAAATATCTTTCATACCCATTTGAGATTGGACAGGCTAAAGTCTGCATGCTCTCTCTCTCTCTCTTTTTTTCCCTTAACTTCTGGACTGGAAAGGATGACAGTACCATTAATTCTGTAGTTGTTTTTTAATTATACTAACCTATTTTTTTTAATTATGGAGATAGTCAATTAGGTCATATTTGGGAGGTGTGTCTTCCCAATGTTTGAAGGGATTCTTGTGGAAACAAGCATAATCACAAAAAATTGTCACCCAGTAGAATAAGAATAGTTCCAGAATAAGGTAAATTATTAGGTAATTAAAAATAGAGAAAGAGAAGAGAAATATTTGGTCACAGATACTGAAACAAAATGGTGTGGCTGGGGCTGTGGGGGGTTCTGAAATCATGTGATTGAGCAGAACTACTGGAAAAGAGGCTACGTTATTTGAGGCTGATAAGCATCAACCAGAGTGCATGTAATGGAAATACATTTTCTAAGTATGAAACAAGTTACAGTGCTATAATTTTAAAGTCACATAAATGTGAAGATGAAATTGAAAGATAAGACTGCTTAAGTTCAAGATTCACATTCTTTAAAAAAGAAACTGATCTTATGTTTCTTCCTGGGGAATTACATCAGATATGTTAACTGAAGTGATTTCTAGGTGATTACAACAGAAATTAAATTGAATTTTAGGGAGGAAAAGATCGTAGGTTATTAATAAAACAGAGTCTCTTGTCAGCATAATTTTAGGCCCACTGATACATGACCCAGGCAATGTAATATTTTTAGTGCTCTATACAATCATTCTTTTGTGTGTGGAGGTCTATATATAGATGTTAATATAAATTTATATTGACAAACGTAGAGATATTGTTCATTAGGTTTCTGGTTTTAGCCTGTCTTTTTTTTATTAGAGTCAGGAATTCCCCAAAGGCAATCCTGACATTAAAACTACAGGAATCCAGGGGCGCCTGGGTGGTTCAGTCGGTTTAGCGTCTGCCTTTGGCTCAGGTTGTGATCTCCGGGTCCTGGGATCGAGTTCCCCATCAGGCTCCCTGCTCAGTGGGGAGTCTGCTCTCTCCCTCTGCCTCTCCCCATGTTCTCTCTCTCTCAAATAAATAAATAAATAAATAAAATCTTTAAAAAAATTTAAAAAAAGAACTATAGGAATCGAAATCAAGATCTCGAAGATCTGCAACTCCTATGTTAATTGTCACATTATTCACAATAGCCAAAATATGGAAACAACTTAAGTGTCCATCAGTGGATGAATGGATAAACAAAATGTGGTAGATACATCCAATGGAGTATTATTCAACCTTAAAAAAGGGGGAAATCCTACAGTATGTGACAAAACGGTTGAAGCTGGAGGACATCATGCTAGGTGAACTGGGTGGATCCCAGAAGGTCAAACACTGCACGATTCCACTCATGTGTGGTATCTAAGATAGTCTCATACTCATGGAAGCAGAGATTAGAGCCGTGGTTGCTGGAGCTGGACAGAGGGAGAAATGGCAGCTGCTAATCCATGGGTATAAAATTTCAACCGTGCAAAATGAAGAAGTTCTAGATCTGTTGTTCAACATCATAACTACAGTTAAGAATAGTGCATTGTAAACTTAAAACTTTGTTAAAAGGATAGGACTCAAGTTAAATGTTCTTACTACAATAATTAAAAAAAAAAAACAAACCCTGCAGGTATCAATGTTTCAAATTTGCTCTAGTTAGAAACTGACAATAATATGTAGATTGAGTTGAGGGAATAATGAACACTCTCATACCCTCATGGCTGAGTGTCTCCATTGCTGTCTGCTCTTTGGCGCTTTGGGGACCCAGCAGGAGTGTATGACTTACTGTGTCACAAAACTAGTTACGTGGAAAGCCAGGTCTGGGATACAGGTTTCCCAATTCCCTGGCCAATATCTTTCCACTAAGCTGTTGTACAAAGATTTCTGGTAAATTGACACTTAGTGTATTTATGAATGGAGCAAACCCATTTGATATGATAAACTACCTTGCTGGGAGGTGGAGGTTTCAATTTTCCCGTGTTTACAAAGGAACTGAAAGCTGGACAGTAGCTTATGAAGCTGTATATATATATATATCGTTAGGCCTTAGTTTTCCATAGTGGCTAGATTAAAATGCACAGGTTTAAATTTAACAGCTTTGGTTCTTAATCTGGGGTATACACTTAATATTAGAAAATAATGTTTTGTTTCTAACATGAAGATGGACAACTGGAGAAATTTTGGTGGCTTAATGAAACCACCAAAGTGACTTATGCCAGACTGACAAAATTGCTTTTTACATTATACGGACCCACTGGTTTTTCACTACATGATGCTTAAATCTCTGCATCTCAACTTAATGCTTGTGATAGTGCTTAGATCATTTTTAATACTGCCCTTAATTTTTCCTACTATAAAGTCCTGGCAGTTCCTGGTGAATAGAGTTTAAAAAGACAACACAAGTGTTCAGCAGTTGGTATGATATTGTGAGGAAATTATGCCCTTTTCCCCCCACCAAGTAAATCTGAGCCAGGAGATAGTTTCCCTGTTAGGTTAAGTGCTATGTAATTACAAAATTATTTCGTATTAAAATTAAAAGAGGGGGGAGAGACAGTTGGCAGATTTGGGGAGTTTTGAAACACAGGAGACTCTACCAGCAGTATTAGACGGGGATCCAATTTCAATTCTGGTTTTCAAGAAGGGAACTAGTTTTGACTCATCTTGCTTGAATTGCCAAGGATCCTTTACTCAGCTTGGTTGGAAGAATTCTTTTGATCCTCTGACACGTTGACTTAATTAAGCTTCAGCATCATGGAATTTGTGAGCCAAGTTTGGCAGATTAACCGAATGAATTCACCTAGTACATAATTGCCTTAAGGATAGCTTCCCATGTAGGTCTACAATAACTTTTGTCCACGTGTGCTGATGTTAGGAAAATATCAGGCTATATCTTATTGGAAGACTGGAGCATGGAGAGTAGGAAAGTTATTTAAACAAGCAAGCAAACAAATTTATAATGGGGAACTTAAAATGTTTTGCTAGAAGAACTTCTGAAGCTCTAAACTGTGGTCAATGATTTATATCTTCTGTGGGATAAAACAGACCCTTGACTGCTAAAATATGGTCTGGTTGCATTTCCACATTTAAGATTTCTCTGACACTATCTTGCTGTCACTCTCAGGGTTAGGTCAATGTCCTGCTCTTATTGCTGTTTTTAGCAGCATTTTTAATTTTATAAAATGTATTGGTAGGAATGGATGGTGAAGAATCTGTAAATCATCTTTGTACATTTAATCCTATTCTGGAAACCAAAGAATCATGTAAGCTACTTGAAATAGAAATATTTTGTCAGATTTTTTCTTAATAAAGCAACTTATAGAAAATGGGGTGAACATGAAGGATGTTTTAAAAAATATTAACTCATTTTTAAAAATCTGTTAAAATTCATTAAAATCAACCATTTACCCCTTTATGTTTTCTTAAATTCAACAGAATTTATAATAATTAGATTGTAACATTTTGCAACTTTATCAAGCAATAATCTAAGATGGAATGATGAGTTGAACCCCAAAAATAAAAAAAAATTAATCAATAAGATTGTATCTGGTTCTGGGCAAACATACTTTAAAAGGAGAAAAATAAATTCTTCTTTTGAACAGAGAAGCCAAAATGGTAAAGGGAAGAAAATTTTTTTCCCATGAGGGATGTTTGAGGCACAAGAATATTTATCATAGAGAAGACTTGAGTCGGTCTAAGGCTATGTCTTCTACATAGTACATACACAGCTAATACTTATTGAATGTCTGAATGAATCACAGGCTTCAAATACTAGGGGTATCATCCTGTGAAAGCGGAATTAGATTGGTCTCATAGATGGAATTATGACCCACTTTGCTGAATACAAGGAAGAACTTTCTACCTCCCAGCTATTTAAAGGAGGATGGACATCCTCTCGGATGGGTCTGCTGCCTGGCATGGACTGGATGAGTCTTTGGTGTGGGTGCTTTGGGGAGGACTCAAGAAATGTATGGAAGGTTGGGTCAGGTGACTTTGGTGGCTCCTTTTGATTCTGACATGCTGTAAAGCAATCTTTTTTGTTTTTCTTGGATTCCTACTCCATATCCTCATTCTGTTATGGGAAATGTTGAGGATTTAATAATGCCCCGGACTTATTAAATCAAGACCAAAAGCCATGAGTGAGAGAAGGCAGGCTTGATGGTTCAAGGTGGGTCCTCCATCACAAAACTCTGTGCATTTCTGGCACAAGGGGCATATGTTGACCCTGCATTTTAGTTTTTAGAATTATTCTTATTAACTCTGATGGAATTTTGAAATTCCTTTTGAAATAGAAAGCAATTACTTTTTTTTTCTTTTATTATTTTATGTTAGTCAGCATACAATACATCATTAGTTTTGATGTAGTGATCCATGATCCATTGTTTTCATATAACACCCAGTGCTCCATGCAATATGTGCCCTCCTTAATACCCATCACCGGGCTAACCCATCCCCCCACAGCCCTCCCCTCTAAAATCCTGTTTGTTTCTCAGAATCCATAGTCTCTCATGGTTCATCTCTCCCTCCGATTTCCCTCCCTTCATTTTCCCTTCCTTCTCCTAATGTCCTCCATGCTATTCCTTATGTTCCACAAATAAGTGAAACCATATGATAATTGACTTTCTCTGCTTGACTTATTTCCCTTAGCATAATCTCCTGCAGTCCCATCCATGTTGATGTAAAAGTTGGGTATTCATCCTTTCTGATGGCTGAGTAATATTCCATCATTAGCCATCAGGGAAATTCAAATCAAAACCACATTGAGATATCACCTTACACCTGTTAGAATGGCAAAAATGGACAGGGAAAGAAACAACAAATGTTGGAGAGGTTGTGGAGAAAGGGGAACCCTCTTACACTGTTGGTGGGAATGCAAGTTGGTACAGCCACTTTGGAAAACAGTGTGGACGTTCCTCAAAAAGTTAAAAATAGAGCTACCCTATGGCCCAGCAATTGCACTCCTGGGTATTTACCCCAAAGACACAGATGTAGTGAAAAGAAGGGCCATATGCACCCCAATGTTCATAGCAGCAATGTCTGCAATAGCCAAACTGTGGAAAGAGCCGAGATGCCCTTCAACAGATGAATGGATAAAGAAGATGTGGTCCATATATACAATGCAATATTACTCAGAAAGCAATTACTTTTCAAAGGAAGCTTGTTTTCCTATATCAAACAGGTGAGAGCTATCTTTAATGGCTATTATTTTTTAAAACTCTCATTATGGGTGTCACAATGTTCCCCCAAAATTCATATGCTGAAGTCCTAATCCCTAGTACCTCTGAATGTAACTTATTTGGAAATAGAGGTTTATAGAATGAGGGGTCCTTTGGGTAGGCCCAATCCAATATGACTGGTATCCTTATAAAAAGGGGAAATTTGGAGATAGACACACATACAGGGAGAATGTCGCATGAACATGAAGATGGCCATCTACAAGCCAAGGAGAGAGGCTGGGAACAGATCCCTCCCTCACAGCTGTAGAAGGAACCTACCCTGTCAACACCTTGATCTTGGCCTTGTAGCCTCCAGAACTATGAGACAATAAATCTCAGACCACTCAGTTTGTGCTACTTTGTTATGGCAGCCCTAGCAAACTAATACACTCTTTAAAAGACTTTACATATCTATCGGGTTGCTAAAAGGAGAACATATTTAGTAGATCAGAGGAAACAGTTGCCTCATATAAAACATTTTCTTCGGTGCACATGGGCTTAATTTTCCTAGCAGTCCAGTTCAGGTCCACACAACTTGTGGCTTTTGTTGCTTTCATTAAACAGTTGGGAGACGAGCCATCAACAAAGCATGAAGATCCCACATTATGTTGTATGCTGTGCTCTGTAAACGGTGAACATAATTTTCTCACTTATGAGATACTTTCCATGCTGGGCACATACCTCTTGTTACACATTTTACATTGCACGTGTTCTGGATTTCCATTTCCATTTATATGTGAAAAATATCTGGGCTGGCTGCTAAACACACAGGGAAAGGAAAGAAATGGATAATTTACCTGAAGCATTTAGCCCGTTTCAACTTTTATTATTCCGAGCTACCCCATTGGAGTAAAAAGAGGAGAAAAATGTCCCCTTTAAACAGACTTTATTCAAGACATGCCTGGCTTTGGTGCAGTGACTACACTCCTGGGAGTAGTTGTCGTGCTGGGTGATGCTGTGTGTAAGCAGACCTCCAGGGGTATGATTCCTAGCCATCTCTCTCCCCACCACCATCTGCTGTGCAATATATTTCCTGCAAAATCGTATTCAAGCGTGGAATTGAAATTTGTATCATTACCAGCCAGTAGTTTACTACGAGTAAGACACTTGCCGGACATGTCAAAAGAGCATCAGAATAGCTTCTTTGAAATTCAAATCACCTGCTACTCCTTTCGATCAGACCTGTACACACTCTCTTAGAGCATCAGGGTCAGCCTCCGTCTTTAAAGATTGACCGATGTTCTTGAATCAGTGATCTCGGTGAGGGTTTGGCCTTCATATCCCTCACTGTTGCAGAAGGTTTGACCAGGATTTTGGGTTGGGCCCAGAAGGATAGTCTGGGATGGGTGACCGATTGGAGAGAGACTGAGTCAGGAAGAACCAGTGGGGGGTCAATTAAAAGCCAGAATTCTTTATAAGAAGGTAAGCCTAGTTCTGGGAATGGCTAGATACATTCTCCTGGATGGGAAGTGAGAGAAGAGAGAGAGAATGGATTAATGTGGAAACTGGTCAGAAATAACCAGGGAGAGTGAGGGGCAAGTGCTGTGACCTCCAGTGGGGTTTTCCATAATGCAAAATGGGAAGGGTGTGTTGGACTCCGCTGAAGATTTGGAATTGAGCCAGATAGTCCTCAGCTTTTCTGCTGGTTGAAATCTTTAGTTAAGAGGAACAGGCTCCCCTAAGTCACCCGAAGTAGTACAGTCTGATTATAAGGACTCACGGCAGGAATCTCACACAGGTCACCTAGAGCCCTGGGAACAGTCAGACATCTGAGCCCCATGGAGCTGAAAATATCACCTGGGGAACAGATGCTTATGGTCAGGGCTCTCAGCTGCAACTTCTATCTTCCCAGCGCCTCAGCACAACAGGTACCTGCTAACGCGCTGGCCACTGGTGTTCACCTCTCTCTGATCCTGTTTTCCTATGCCTACCTTTTGGCTTTTACTCCCACCACCAATTGCTTACCTATCGCTGTTTGTCTCAAGTTCAAACTCTCACAAAGCAATGGAAGTATTGGTTTAGTTGGTTGGACCATCGCCTAAGTGCTATAGGGCCGAGCCAGTGACAGGACTCAGCGCTCTTTCCTCTTTTCCCAAGTCATCGCGTTTAAAGTCTCAGCTTTTCTTGAAAGTTCATTATGTCCTGTAATCTGCTCCCTACCTCCCTGCATGCCCTAAAGTGGCCAGGAAAGTGCACAGGGAGGGCGTCTAGTTAATGGATCCTGTCCTGTGAATCTACAGCTTTCCTTCCTTATTGAGCTCCCGATTCTCCCATATGCCTTCTTATAAGGTATAAGTGGGGAGAACAGCTGTGAACCCCCTCCTGGCTAGCCAAGCCCTTGGGCACTTACCTCGTTTCCCACCAGGAATTATTCTTGACCCCTACCAACCCTCTTGGACTGACACACTTGAGTCAGTGATTTTCTCCTCCTGATACCCTGTTCAAGACCACCATCATCCGTTGTCTTGGCAGAAGGATAATGAAATTTATGGGAACTCAGTAGCCTGATATTCCATTAAATGAACATACAAGGTAAAGAAAGCAAGGAGAAGGAGACTAAGAGAAACAGGGGGAGCTGGAAGAAATAAGGAAGTGAGGAGGAAGAAGAGCTAGAGGAGGAGGGGGAGGGATGGAGACAGCAGAGGAAAAAGAGGTGGCAGAAAAGGAAGGAGGGGAGGAACATCTTGAGAACAGGTCTTGGCCAAATAAACATTTTTCTCAATCAGTCATCCCTGGTGGCACCCGTTTACACTCATCCACTGAGTGCCCATCCATCTTTTCTCCTTTCCTTCTCCTGGCAAATCTCTGTGGAATGGGGGCACCACGCCACAGGAAGCAGACTGGGACATGCTTGAGAACAGGAGAGGGACTGCTAATTTTGCCTGGGAAGATCAAGAAACGGGGGCTGGAGGAGACGGCATTGACTGAGGTCCATAAGATGGGCGGGTTGGTTAAGCAAATAGGTGACCCCTGAGCCTGACGGGACAGCCCATAAAATGATACACAGATCAAAGGAGAAACTACTGATTCAGGCAACAATGTGGAAGAAGAGCAGGAACACTGTGCTGAGTCCAAGAAGCCAGACACAAGGAGCAGGAGACAGGCTTCCGACCCCATTTCTATGAAGACGAAGAAGAGGCAAAAAGAATCTATGGTTTTAGAAGCTGAAAAGTGATCACCTAGGATTGGAGGGTAGTTTTGTGTGGGAAGGGACACAAGAGAACTTTCTGGGATGTTGTAAGTTTGTTCTGTGCCAATTTGGAGAGTGAGTAAATGAGAGTGTGCACATGCAAAGACTCATCAAGGTACACACTCCCGATTTTTGTACTTTACCATAAAAAAATATCCTGCAATTGAAAAGAAAAAAGCTGGGGTGCCTGGGTGGCTCAGTCGGGTAAGCCACGGACTCCATTTCAGTTCAGGTCATGATCTCAGGGTCCTGAGATCAAGCCCTCTGTTGGGCTCCGTGCTCAGCGGGGAGTCTGCTTGAGGATTTCTCCCTCTCTTTCCCCATCTCTGCTCCTCCCCCAGCTTGTGAGCACTCTCTCACTCTCTCTCTCTCTCTCCCTTTGCCCCTCCCCCGACTCATGCTTTCTCCTGCTCTCTCCCTCTCTCAAATGAATAAATAAAATCTGTTAAAAAAAAAAAAGAAAAGGAAAAAGCAAAAGCTAAGCGGAAGAAAGTATATATGCAGAACAGTATATTTAAAATACTAACACAGGCAAACAAAGCCTACTAAACACTAGCCCTGATTTTACAATTTATATTTCTGTTTTTTAAAAGCTTGTTGAAATTTAAAATTAGGCTCTATTAACACCATGTGAATACATTATAGGTCTGATTTTAAGATGAGATTTAATAAATGTGTACCTTTAAATATTTATTAACTTAAAAATAGATCACAGGTAGTTTTTGTCTCATGCCTTTTTGGCATCTATTTGCTATGACTTGGGAAAAAGCATTGATTTTTATTTTTATCAAAAATAAATAAAATTAAGGGGTGCCTGGGTGGCTCAGTTGGTTAAGCGACGGCCTTCAGCTCAGGTCATGATCCTGGAGTCCTGGGATCGAGTCCCACATTGGGCTCCCTGCTCAGCAGGGGGTCTGCTTCTCCCTCTGATCCTCTTCCCTCTTGTGCTCTCTGTCTCTCATTCTCTCTGTCTCAAATAAAAAAAAAAAATCTTAAAAAAAATAAAAATAAAAAAATAAATAAAATTAAGAAAAACTGAGATTTTATTTATTTGAGGGGAAAAGTACCCACTATTTTACTCATGACTGTGAACTTGTTTCTAAAAGCCCTCCAGAAATAGCTGAAGAATTTGCTGTGCATATTCTACTAGCAAAATAAATGTTCAGTTCTTTGAAATATGCCTGAAGTGAGTGTTCATATAAACAGACCTTCCTTAACTGAGTGATATGAAAATATTGGCTGGAATGATTCATACTTTTTTGTGAGCCAAAATGTATGCATGAGTATTGTTTGAATAAATAAATTATGTTAACCACAGTTTGAAATATACCAAAGACATCAAGTTTCTTTACGGTAACTTTGCTATTCTGGACCAGAGGTCATGACTTTCATCTTGGCTTTTATGCTGTTAAGAGAAAATGCTGCAGGGGGCCCAGGAAGTTGGTCATAAGGCGGAGTTAAGTTCAGACGCCACTCTGAGGCTCAGTATCCTCATCTGTAGAAGCCTATCTAGTTGTATCTGCCTCAATGTGTAGCCATGTGGAGTGAGTGATAGGACACCGAAAGCCCAAGGTCTGGCGTATAATAGTTGCCCAATAAGTGCTTCCCTCCTCCTCCCTCTTTTCCTGGGGATTCTCTGGTCGCTGCCATCTTCTGTTAGGCGGGAGCACCTTACAAAGTTCTGTTCACTTGCCAGCTGGTAATTTGACAATAAGGAAGAAGAGAGGGGGTGATCTTTGGTTCAGATTATTTTTCCCCTTGTTCTGGGTCTTAAGAAATACATTCTAGTTGGACAGAGCAGGTTGAAATTAGGAGATAAAAGTGTCTTGCCTGTGAATTTGAACTAGTAGGATCTGCCTGGTCGAGGCTCTTCTCTACCTGTGGACCTCTCTGTTACAGGAGGGGTTTGTCGATAGCCTTTCTCTAGGTGAACCTTATACCTGCTACAAAAGGATGCAATCCTCTGGTTGGGAGATTTGCACAGGCTTATGGAAACCTGAAGGGATATTAAGAAAAATTAATGGTATGTCTTGAGGAGCACGTGGGAAATAGGAGCTTCAGGAAGAACAGGATCTCTTGGGAAGGTTGGGAGCTCCGCCCTGGTCTCCATGCCACCAGGCCCCACAGGACTGCAGAGATGCCCCGGGAAAAGCAACTTTTCTGATTCATTGGCCTTTGGAATTGGTTTGTGACTTATAAACTCAACTTAGAATATAATTATGTCATTTTCCTCTTCACAAATGTGGCATCCTCTCGAATCTAAGCTGCAGGGATAGCTTTATGAAATGAAATTGCTCCATAGTGCTTTCAATGGAAATTGCTGCATCAGCTACATGGTAGTGTCTATTCTGGAAGCTAATTGAAATTGCTCTGGCAGATGCCGGAAACAAATGCTGGGTAACATTCTCTTATGGGGGTCACTTTCTCCACTGTGTCACATGTTACACTTGTTACACTGGCCTGTATTCTAAAAAAGAGCACAGGGCTGGGAGAAAGGAGATTTTGCCCCTGCTTTCCCTACAGTCCACACTTACGGGGGCATTCCAGTTCTGTCTGTGATGGGCATGTGCCCAGTACAGAACAATACAGTACTTGTGTCTCTTCACCGCCACCCAGGTTTGTTGACACAAATTCAGTGTGAGAGTGTTTAAAAGACAAAACTTACTGGGCAAGTGAGTCATTTAACTTTGAATATTGATTTTGTCATTATATCCATATTTAGTCTTTTATTCAACAAACATTTAATGAGTGCCTGATAATGGTTAAATTTTATTGAATGCTTAGAATATGCCAAAACACTCTTTTTGTGTTTTAACTGATTTAATCCTCACGGTAGCCCTATAACCTCTGTTTTAGGGGTAAGAAGATGAATATAACAGAGGCATCTGAGTGCTCTGAATATGCTGGGCACTGCTGGATGTTAGGAGCACACAGATCGATAAGATACAACTGAAGTGCAATGACATTAAAGTCCAGTTGAAGGCGGGATGGGAACAGAGAAATTGGCCTCTGTTTAAGCCTCAAGGTGGACAAATGGCTGAATGCTGGGGGAGTCCTATGGAGGGACACCTGGTAGCACTTCAGACTGCGTGCTGGGAGGTGGGACAGATTCCAAGATGATGGGAGGGAGGTGGGACTAAATAGAGCCTGGGACATCGACTGGGCAGCTGGCTTGGAAGCCAGCTGGACCTACAAGAGTTTTGAAAGCGGTTAAGATATCAGAAGTCAATGTAAAGCAAGTTATCAGGAACTAAACACACAGAGCAAGGTGAGGTCAGAGACTCAGGGAGACAGTCCACCCCAAACAGCCAGATGTGAGGAGACAAAGAGCACTAACGCTCAATCCTTAATAGAAGCCCATGATCCAGTCAGCTTTGGTTTCTGCTGAAGCTCAGAACCAATTACCCACTTGACCAATGTAGGGCATCTCCTGACTACAGAAAGGATATTTGAAGAAACCATCCAAGCTTGTTCTTAAGAGCATTGCATTTCTCACTAGGTCATTTGAACAACACACGGTTACCTATGGGATTCATCTCTTCGTAGGATTGTGCTCCTTTGGTATATTCGGATGGTTCACTGATGTTTTTAAGTTACTTCATCTTTTGAGGAGAATGTGTCTCTACCTACGTAGTTGAAACTCTTAGCAAAAAAATATATATATATATAGTAAAATGAGAGATAGGCTTTCAAACCATTCAGAAATAACACCCTCTCCATCCTTATTCAAAAGAAATAGGAAATAGGAAATCTAAAGTCGAAAAAATAATAGAAAAGCACAATGTCCTTGAAATGAAGTACTCAAGTAGAACACTGAGTTTATACTGAATTCCCTAGTAGCCAAGCTAAAAAGGGAAATGCATTGGGTTATTTAGTTCTGATATCCTGACAGAAAAGAAGCACACACTTTGATCTGGAGAGAAACTTTCCTGACCCCTATACATGACAGGTGCATTACTCCTAAGGAAATAGTTAAGATGCTCCTTGCTACTCCTACAGTCACAAATTAATACAAGAAGAGATCCTTGATTTCTGTCTCTAAATAAATGAATTGGAGGGGGAATTTGTACCATTTATGCTTCACTGTGATTTCTAAGAGTGAGAAGAATTGCCCCTTCAGAAGTTCCTGAGAAACATAGCCAACAGTCGGGAGAAACCTGCTGGCAGCGTCAGGAGGTAGAGGTGCTCTCAAGAGTGTTTGGACCACAGTCATTGTGATCCAGTGTCTCTGGCCTGCCTCCCACAGCGGAGCTAGGCTATCTGACAAAGGAAGATGCCATCTAGTGGTGATTACCCCTAAATGACTGACACCCAGGTCCTTTGGATTCCATAAGTCCCTGCAGATGTGCCCAATAGATCTATTACAGAAGGTCTCTTGGAGTCCTAGGAGACTGAGGGAAGCTTCAGCTGCGTTCTTTGCTGGCTAATGGTCTAGTGATACATTAGTACCATTTGAGTTGTTATGGATTCTATATGAAGTATAACGTATTTGATCAAAATCCATGGAATGTTGGTGTTTCGTCCTTGGAACCATGTATAACCCTTACTGCAAAGAGTGAAGACCCTGCTCTTCCTCATCACCAGGCAGCCCTGTGGATCTCATTCCTTCCTTCTTCCACTTCAGCAACTCAGAGCACTAGTCTGCATAGTTCGCTTGTTCCTTCCCTTCTCTGTGACTTTATGGCCCTTCTCCTGCCCGTGATATGCCTCACAAATTCCAGCCTGAGCCTTACCCCTGGAGGACACCTTCACCGCCAACTTTGACCACGTCTCTCCTTAGCTCCACTTTCGGAACAAAGATCACAGTTCACAGCATTTACTGTGCCCCAATTATAGGCAGAGCTTGGGCAGGAATTCCACCTGCAAGGAATTCACGGTATGGGGGAAATGAGACACAGGCGTACTTGATTCAGCTTCAAGACCGAAGTAGTGAATGTCGTTAAGAGCCGTAAGATCCTTCCAGCAGGACCTAGAGAGACTCCATGAAGGAGACTGTGTTCCTGCAGCGGGGGCTCCCTTATGGGTGCGCTGGGGATAGGATGCTATCACCATCCCCTTAGCAGAAAGCCGGCGGGAGGACGTGGTCTGCCAGAGGTCACCAGTGGCTCTGTTCACCTCGCAGGCCCTACAAGTAGCATCGTTTCCCACGTGTGTCCTGATGTGAAGATGGTGAGTACACTTTCTTAAAGACGGGTTAGATTTCGATGTTGAGAGTGTGTGTGTGAGGGGGAATTCAGGGGGAGACAAGGTTGGTAGAAGGAACCATGTACATTTCTATGTTTGTATGTGTTTGTGGGTGCGTGTGTGTCGGGGAGAGCCCATGGGCAATAAGGCTGAAAAATGGATTAGAGAGCCGTCACACGGGGTCTTATATGCCAGGCTACTGACCTTGAATTTTCTTCTGGAATCTGGGTGGTTGGTGAAGGTTCATGTGTAGCAGAGTAATACAACATGAGTGAGGCTTCTTATGTACTTCTATGTACTTCTTGGGTTAAAAAGGGGAGAGAGGCTGGGAAAGGAAATTCTAGGGAAAGATCTAGAATTGTTAAATTCTAAATTGTTAAATTGTGAATTGTTAAAGGCACCAGGAATGTTTTTCTGTCTCTCCTCCTGGTGTAGACTGGCTTTCTTCACTTCATAGGCCATATAGCAGGAAGGTGACCCAGCAACACCTCTTGTTCGGGAGACCAACCAGAAATGAGTACAGTCGTTTGGTCACAATCTCACATTCTTGGGTGGATTGTCTGCCCTGGTTTAATTAGCTGCCCAGGATTGTGAGATTATGGTTTACAAGCATGGCAGCTGTGCGTATGTGGATGTGGGGAGAGGGGGCAGGGGGCAATCAAGAGAGGTCATTATGAGCTGCGTAGACTCCTCAGAACATGCCTACTACTCTTACTGCTTATTTAGCTATTATTTCCAGTAAGTCCTCACACACAATAGGATTAATGAATAGTTAGCCACATAGGACAAATGTTAAAAATCATTCGCATACTGAGAGACTTTGACACAAAAACCGTATGTCCGGTTTTGAGGACCTCTGCTATGCTATTGAACTGTAGCTAATATTAAATTAGCCTTATAAGAGGTGGAATAGGGTAGATGGAGTAATCTGATATTACCTTTGCCATTTCCATGATAGATTTTCCTATTAGAACATTTTCATTGAAGAAAATAATATAACTCAGCAGCTACTTGCAACAGTTCTTCCCCAAGACCGAATATATTGTGAAAAAATAAGCTTTTGCTCATCGTAACTCTGCGTTATGCCTAGTGTATCTGAAAACTTAAGATCTCAAAGGGCCATTAAATTTAAGTAAGATTGAACACATCAGAGAAATGAAGAATTGGCAAATGGTGAATGCCAGTTAAGATGTTTCAATTAGACTGAAATTTAGCCAAGGGCCTTATACATTTGTTTTTTATTGTATTTATTTCCTGGGTACATTTATTTTACATTCCAAATTTCTGTAACTCTAAAATCAAAGGGAGAAAATCTAAACCCCTCCAGTTAAAGCTCATAAGGAACCTAAAAGTGAAGCTTGGCCAGCAGGCCTAGCAGTGGGTCCTGGCTGGGCCACACACGCCTCCCCACCCCCCAGGACATGTGGGGGTTCTCCAGGAACACAGGCTCATCTCCCTGGAGCATCAGTTTTGCTTAATGTGAAGTAATTAAAAACATTATTTTCATGTTAAAGCAAACAGAGGAAGATTATGGAAAGAATTCAAGAAGAGCTTGATTTCTTTAATTAGTTTTTTGTTTTGTTTTGTTTTTGTTTTTGTTTTATTAAAAACTGCCTGTTTAGGGCAGTTCTCCTCTGGCTGGGCATCTAATCATTGTGGGGAAGGGGGCGGGGTGTTGTTGGAAGACAGAGTGAAGATCAAGTCCGGAGACCAAGAGAAGTGAGTAACTTCTTTCCAGATCAGTCATTCCATTGGCGAGGGTTTTAGGTGGGGGCTGGGGTGTCCACATGACTGTCAGTGACTATCCCTTGCCTGCCAAGGGCTCAGGGTCTCCTGGGACTATAGGCTCAATTGCTAATATTCTGTGGTTAAGAGGGATGCAGTGCATCCACTGTTTGGGCTTTTAGTCATTGTGAGAAATGCTGTTTTCCTGTTTTATGTTTTCCCGATGTTCGAATCACTCAGTATTAGAGCTGGAAAGGGCTTGTGGCTCAGCAAGTCGACCTTTCTTTCCCTCTGTAGAATTCAGCCTGGCTGAAAGAACTAAATTTAATAGGGGAGTTACTGAAATGACTTTCCTCAGTTATTAATTCACACATTTATTATTTATTCAGCTAGGAATCTGGTTTTCCAAACTCCCATTCTTCTTTTGAGAAAATAAAACTATAGAGGGAAATGTTAAGGCTCAGAACAGCCTTAGCTCCTTAGAGTTCCTTCATATCTGGAGCCTTATCCCAAACCTCTGGCAAACTACAGCCCTGCTCAAAGCTGATTTTTAGACAGCTCAGGAGCTAAGAATTTTTTAGGGGTCATTAAAACAAAAACAAAGATGAATAGGTGACAAAGATTATATGTGGCCTTCAAAGTCTGAAATATTTACTCTTTGGTTCTTTACTGAAAAAGTTTGCAGATCCCTAAGGCACAGTGGCCAACCAAAGGAACTCCAAATCCAGTCCCAACTTGCTCATGGAACCCCACTTCAGTTCCAGGCAGCAGGGTGCTTGGCTCCAGACGGTCACAAATGATCAAACCAGTCACCACAATCCTGTTTGTATTTCCTAGCCTATTTAGCAATTAAAAGTAGCCATGTGACTTAGTTCTGACCTATGAGACCTGGAAGTCTTCTGATTGGGAAAAAGGTAGTGGTTTCAGGAAAGCTTTTGCTTTTCTGACATATTCGATAGCACCTATTTCACTTCTTTGACTGTGATGTGATGGCTGGAGTTGCAGCAGCTCTCTCGTTACCACAAGGAGATGGCCAAGAGGACTGCAGTGTCATTGGCCTAAACATTGAACCAATACCAACAACCAACCATCTCAAGACGTCTTGCTGCATTTAAGAAAATTAAACCCATGTGTACTGAAGCCACTGCAATTGTTTTGTTACTTGCAGTCAAATATCTTCCTATTGATAGAGGTATTATCCAGCCTCAAAAATGTCAATTGCTTCCAGTTTTTATTCTAGGAAATATTTTCTAGTCAACCAAGAGTTACTGGAGGTCTTCTATATTTTCATTTGTAATTGTCTCACCTCATTACTTACTCTGATATAGATTTAGCTTTTGTAATTAGTATTGCTTTTATGCATTTTAGATAAACTACATAACCTTGGAAAATTGCCCTTTTAGTGTCCAGATTTTTAGAATGAGAATAATAATAGTACCTACCTCATAAGGTGCTTTTGGGGAATAAAAAAATAATGTTTGTGAAGCACTTAGCAGAGGGCTTGGTACATAATTTGCGCTAATAGATGTGAGTTGTTGTTGCTGTTGTTTTGTTGTTATAATTCTGCTTGTCTTCCTCTTCCTCTTTCCCTTTCTTCTGGGTTTCTGGTAAAGGTTATATATGAAACTCCATCCCTTTACTAATGGCACAAAAGCAATAGCCTTGGAACTATCAGGAAATATTTACCGAAGAGGAGAGACTTTAACTTGAAATTCAGTGTTGGAAATAACCTGAAGAATTCTCATTCGTGGATGTAATTTTAATTTGCATATCAATATTGGAGCGATTTGGAGTACAAAAGATAGCAGAAGCGTTTTCTTTCAGCTTTCCAAAGTTACCTGGATAAACTGGATAACAATATTGAGAAATGCACCTCATGCCTGACTGAAGGCTCTTGGTTATGTTTAACACAGTTTGATGATTTGAAAGGCTCCATGTTGTATGTCACCCGAGCGATAGACATTTTATGTAGGAATTTTTTATCATACCAATTTATATCTCTCATAAAGAATCCTTGGGGTTTTGACAGGGAAGAGAATCTATTTGGTAAAATTAGGGAGAGGGAAAAAAAAGTACCTCTTTTTTAAATGATGCTTCAAAAGGAGGAATATTTCTATTGCAATAAATTATTTCTTGATTGCCTCTATACCTCTCCCTGCTCCATATCCCCATTCTGAATGGCATCATTAAACAGTGCCCGATGTGAATATTAATGTGAGTCAGGAAAAGGCTGCCAGCCACACACAATGCATTCAAATGTTGGCTTTACATAATTATCCTTCCTTTTTCCTGTGTTCTTTATGATGCCCGGTCTAGATTTTGCAGTGCTATCTAGTAAATCTGCACGAAAATTTCTTTGTATTTGGATGACAGCCTGAAGTATTGCCAGCCTTGTACCTAAATGAAATTTGGCTCAAACAAAAGCAAGCTACTGGCAAGGATGAAATTTTACTAGAGTTTTAAAGACACTATTCACATTCATCTGTTTTATTTCTTTTCTATACAGATGTCCCTTGGCACTAGGTCATTGTTCTACATCTTTGAAAAGTGCAGAAGGATTAATAATCATGGCCACCCTATCTTAATGCCTCAGATTTGTTCAAAATAGTTACTGAATACTAAAGGAGAAGCCTAGAAAAAAATATCTTTAGTCTGGGAAAACATACGGTTCTTCACAAAGGCAAATATTATTGAGGACCAGTAGATATTGTTGATAGATTTGCTTGTTGCTTGTTTCCTGAATGTTATGAAGTTTCTTGAATCTACTCACAAGCTTTAGGTAAGGGAGAATAAGGTCCCAAATAGAAGTTTAGAAGAGAGCTTTCGGTTTCTTTAAATGACTCCAACCCCTTGGTATGAATTATACTCTAACATACAGAACAAATGTAAATCCTATATATAGACCATTACTGATCATTTCTAAGGATTGTGGGGAAAAATGATCATTTCTCAAATTCTGTCATTTGGCAAGTGTGGCCCTAATTTTCAAAAATAATAAACTTAGTGCTCATTCCAGTCCAGTATAAGAGAGTTTCTTAAACATATTTTGAGAATTAAAAAATAAATAAAAGGAGAAGCAGTGGATGACTAGGAGCCAACATGGATTTGCTAAGATTATTTGCTTTTATGGTAGGATTACAGGAGTGCTAGTGAGGGAAGGTCAGTACAATCTCACTGAATTTCAAAAGATGTTTGTCAAAGGATCTCATGATGTACTCACAGGAAATAGAGAAATTTGGTCTAAATCACTGGTTTTCAAAGGTTCATTTGAACACAAATTTTTTTTTTCCAAACAGAAGATCATGATAAAAGCAATATGCAAGAAAAACAGTTGGCTTAGGGAGAGGGGAGAGCACCCTCTCTTTGCTCTTTGACCCCCTGCAGCCCATAGAACTCACAACTCTCTTTGGAGAACAGGTGGAAAACTACTGACTAATTTTATAACATCTTTGTTTGGGTTCATTAATTGATTGAATGACCATACTCAACAGTGCTCCTTGTTCTATTGATGACATTCTAGAATGCATTCTCCAGTGGAATGTTGCAGAGCTTCCTCCTCTGTTTCTCATGTTTTTCATTTTCTAAATGTCTTGGGTGAAGATAAAGATATCGGTGCTGATCATATTCCTGAATATGAAACTAGGGAAAATATTAATGTGATGAAAAGCAAAATCAGGCTCTAATTGGGTCTCCAAGGGGTAGAATGACAAGGAAGTCCAATAGGATGAAATTTAATGGGAATAGATGAAAAGCCTTGCATTTAGGTTATTAAAACCAGTCATATATGTACGAAACAGAGGATATAATTTAGCAGCAAGTATGAGAAGGGCTTGAGGGTTCCAGTTGATTTTAAAGTAAGTAGTAGGGAAGAAGAGTAAAAGGCTATCTAGGACAGGGCAACATATCTCCTATTTTTGATGGTCAGAGCCAATGTGAGCTGTGGTATTCATTATGGTAATAACAGTTTTTAAGCACTTGCTCTGTGTCATGGCGTTATCTACTTTTACTTTGTGTGTGGACTGTTATCCCTATTTCTGACTACATGGTTTCTTCTTGTGGGGGTACATCAAGAATCTCCTCTCTGTGCCACCTCTCCTCCATTTTAACCATCAACAGTGATGTGCTCTGGAATATCTAAGTCCAAATCCTATCCACTAGAGAGTTTTTAATGAGTCATGATCCTTGGGTTTTCTTAAGACCAAACTGCCCAATTTTCCACCTATTCATTACACAAGAGGAACCCAAGGGTCGGGAGGATTCAGACCACAGGCTTGGTGAGTGTCCTGTGACAATAGACTGTCTTGGGCTATTTGTTCACTTCTAACCTAGTACCGAGTGATAAAATTCGCAAGTGTGTGTAAATGGCTAATGTGCTTTTAAAAATAATAGACCTAGAAATAATATTCTTTGCAAATTGATGCTATGACAGATACTAGATTAGTTCCCCTATTTGAGCATCATGACTTAAAATTTTAACAGCGTGTTTAATACTAATTAAAATGTCCTATAGTTAATATAAGTTCTTCCTTCCTCCCTCCTTTCCACATTCTTTCCTTCTTGCCATCTTAACCTTCCTCCTCCTTCCTTCTTTCAATACATATTAAGTACTTTCTATGCCACAGGTACTGTGGAAGGAAAAGACTAAAACACAGTGTTCCTGTGTAACCCTTAGATGAAGGGGGAAGTTGAATGAAGTGACAGAAGAAGTGGCATTCCTAGTTTGGGGATGCTCTCTTAAAAGAGACCACCTCGGGGTGCCTGGGTGGCTCAGTTGGTAAGCGTCGGACTCTTGGCTTCAGCTGGGGTCATGATCTCGGGGTGGTGGGTAAGCCCTGAGTCCGGCTCCATGCTCAGCATGGAGTCTGCTTGAGATGCTCTCCCTCTCCCTCTGCCCCTCCCCCCACTCACGCTCGTTCGCTCTCTCTCTCTAAATAATCTTTAAAAAAATAAGAGACCATCTTATTCAACACCTAAGGCTTCATGAAGTTTCTCCCAAAATGTACCAAATACAGCATTTTTGAGGCAAAGTGCCTAATTGCTTACTTTAAAACTGTAGTAATTATTATAGATAAACTTTCACCAGGGTTACATGCTACTTGGTTCAAAAAGATGAGAAATTCCGGGTGGCACCTTGCATTGTCACCTCTCTGTAAGGTTTCCTGACCCGAGGCCTACAGTTTCTTATTCCTCTGTCACCAGGGGCAGAATAGCCTGTGACATTATTAGCTTTGGTGGTTGCTGAATGGAGTGGGAGTGACTGGGGACATCTGCTCACACAGTGCAATCTGGCATTTTGTGGAGATAGCCTTAGGGAAGAAGCATATATCCCCAAAGGCTGACAACTGCTATTTTTCCAAGTAAAGGAAAGTACTGGTATTGGTGTGGAAATAATTTCCTCTGGAGGCCAACACACACTGCCTCTATGCAAAGCAATGAACTTGATCTGGCAATTTATATATAATTTAAAAATTTCAGAAAATGAGTTTTTATAGCATTACGATAAGCTCAGCTTTTTCTTCTAATTCCTCCTTTCTTTCATGAATTCTCTCTTGTGTGCATGTGCAAAAAACTGTATCCATGTTCCTCTTTAAGAAAATAGTTTGAGTTGTACTCCATACCATACAAATCACACAAAGTATACAGTTCAATGATTTTTAGTATATTCAGAATTGTGTAACCACCACCACAATCAATTTTAGCACATTTTTATCACCCCATAAATAAACCCTGTATCCATTAGTAGTCACCCCCCGTTTCTCCCCAACTCCCATCCCTGCCAGTGCTCAGCAACTAGTTTAATTTACTTTCTCTCTAGAAGATTTGCCTATTCTGGACATTGACTGTAAAGGGAATCATAAATATGGTCTTTTAGATCAATATATGGTCTTTTATGATGGGTTTCTTTCACTTGGCCTAATGGTATCAAGGTCTATCCATGTTGTAGCATGTATCAGTATTTCATTCCTTTATATAGCTGAATAATATTCCATTGTGTGGATATACCACATTTCCATTCTTTCATTTTCTGGAGGCATTGAAGTTTTATCTCGTCCATTGGATTATAAGGTTTTGTTTTTTTTTTTTTTGTGAGAGGGGAGAGGGAGAGGGAAAGAATCTCAACCTGAGCCAAAATCAAGAGTTAGACACTTAACCCAGGCGCCCCTTGGGTTAAGTGTATTTTAAGGAGAAGGATTTTTTTTCCTTACTAGACTTAGGTCCTCTGCAATATAATACAAATATATTGTTTAATTGATGCTAAATAGAAGTAAATGTAGAAAAAAATAAGTTTGGCATCTTTTTAGCTTTGCCAGAGGGGAGATATGAAAGGGAAAGTTAGAGAAATGGTTAGGCATAATAAATTGAATGAGTATGAAATAAAAAAGGATAAAATAAAGAAGAGGAGCTAAGCCCCACAGTGGGACACAGAGGACCTTGGAAAGAAGAAGGCTCAGATAGAGTTGGAGTAGCCAAATGGAGACACACAGGATACACAGAACCATTTTAGGAGCCAAAATTTTACAGTAATCACCACATATTACATTGAGAATTTTGGCAGAGACAAACATGTATGTAGTTATGTTTGGTTGGTTTGTATAAATATCCTGAAATTGTTGAAATTTAAATTTAAAACCAGTTCATTGATGAATAACTGAAATTTTTTGTGACTTGTCACCATCCTCCTCCTCATCATCCCTATTATCACCACCACCACCATCATCATCATCTGGACATTTATTTATTTATTTTTTGAAAGATTTTATTTTTATTTATTTGAGAGAGAGAGAGAGTACAAGCAAGGGGAGCAGCAGGCAGAGGGAGAAGCAGGCTCCCCACTGAGCAAGGAGCCCAACGTGGGGCTCGATCCCAGGACCCTGGGATCATGACCTGAGCCAAAGGCAGTTGTTTAACCAACTGAGCCACCCAGGCACCCCTGGACATTTATTGGATGCATGTTAAAATGTACCCCAAATGGGTAAAACATTTTACATGGATTATTTTATTAGTCTTCCTAACAATTTTATGAGGTAGGACCTATTCATATCCTCAGTGTTACATATGAGAAAAGTGGGGTATGAGGTTGGGATTTGAACTAGGATTGATCTACTCTGATGTCCTTATATTCTTTTAAAGTCATTTCTAATTGCAGGTCCCAAACATTCAGTCTTAATTCTGCCTTGATTTTATAGTTGTGATGGTTTAGATTATTAACAAATAAACCCACCTGACCTCCCCACCCCCACCCCAGCTGCTCTTCTGTGGGTGGCATGTGCTTCCCACCCCATTAATTTGGGCTGATGTTACTGGCTTTAGCCAGTGGAATATTAAGAGACCTAACGTAAGCAGAGGACTTAAATGTGCTTGTACTCCTTGACTTGCCTTTCATGGACCAATGATCCACCACGAAAAGAGGATGTCCACATAGCCACTGCCCCTTCAGTCTGGGACCTAGAATGAATACATATGGAGCAGACAAGAGCCAACCTGCCTGGGGCCAAGCCCAGCTGACCTGCAACCTTGAAGCCCACTCAGATCTACTCAACTATGCAGATCTATGAGCACGAGAATAAACATTTGACCTTGCAATCCACTGGGTTGGGGTCCTTTGTTATACAAACTGATTTCTGGCAATATTTTTACAGTAGAATCTGTGTGCTTTCACTCAGTTAGTAATTAATTCAACCAAGACTAATTTGATTGTCTACCACGTACCGGCCACTGTAGTAGGCACTGGGCATACAGAGATGCATTGAGTAAATGAGTAAAGTCTTTGTTGTCTTAAGTTTGGGGTTTAGTCAGGAAAAATGATACGTCCATACATTATTAGAAGACAGGATGAAATCTGGCAAGGTGCCCAGCAGGTGGCTGCATCTGTGCTCTGGGAGTTCCGAGAAGAGCATAGCGTGAATGACTGGTGTATCTGGAAAGGCCGAGGGGCTATGAGAATGCAAGGAAATGTATGTAATATATAGGAGGACTTAATTCCTCTGAACTCCAAGAAATGTCTCTTTCCAGGAGGTTTTCGGTCATGTTTTAAGCAAATAGAGATGACACCCTTATCAAGAGTTGAGAAATTAGACATCCACCACCAAAAATTGAGGAATTAGAGTATCTCCTGAGTAATTCATTGCTATGAGGATGTGGTCAAAATGCGTGAAACTATAGGAATGAAATTACAAAATCCCTTCATTTTCTTTTTATGTCAGCTGGCCTGGATTATAAAAAATTAGATACCTTGTCACGATATTCCTGTGTCTGTGAAGAAAACACACACACACAACAACAACAACACTGTCTTGGGTAAATAGAGAGATATATCTTAGAATTACTCATCCCAGGCAGTAATCTTCCAGCCATGTGAAGACAGCAAAGAGAGAGAAGTGGTTGACAATCAGGTTGAAAGTGGGTGCTAGAAACCCATGGAGAACTGTTCAGCTAGCACAGAGCAACCCAAACCTGGCAGCCACCATTTTCTGGGGCCGCAAGAGACTCCAGGCAACAAGGCTCCAACTGCCAGGCCCTCCTCCTCTTAAACAGAGGGGAAATCCCACAGCCACAACAGAGGGAGTCCAGGAAGGGTGAGGGGTATTCAGACCCCGAGAGTCAAGGACAGAGTAAAATTCTTTCAGCTCCAGATCCCTGTTGAACGTGTATCATCACAGGCAGGTTATGACTTTATGTCTTAAACCACAGCTTTTCTGTCTATATAGTGGATGATACCTACCTACCTCCCTTGGGGTCACTTCAGGGATAGAATGAAATGCCGCTGGGGTGCCTGGGTGGCTTAGTCGGTTAAGTGTCTGCCTTCGACTCAGGTCATGATCCCCGGGTCCTGGGATCGAGCCCCGCGTCGGGCTCCCTGCTCAGCGGGGAGTCTGCTTCTCCCTCTCCCTGTCGTTCCCCCTGCTTGTGCGCTCTCTCTCTTTCTGTCAAATAAATAAATCTCAAAAAAGGAAAGAAAGAAACACTGCCTGCAAGCATACTTAGATCCTAATGTGTTTGTTAGATGTAAGGGATGAAGGACTGGAAGGTGGCTGCCATCTTGAAACTCCCCAAAGTGCCCAGGTATTAACATCTTAGCAGAACTGGTTTTCTCGTTGGTTGTCTTCTCAAATAGAAATGCAGTCTAACTGAAAACCACTCAGCTTTGTATACCTTTTCATTTTGAAACAACAAAGACAAACCCTTAATCTCATCAACGTTTTTAGCTCACCTTTATTTACCCTAGTGGGGAAAAAAAAAAAATGAGGATGCTCACCATGATGAGGACATGAGGTCTTCTTGGTTTGTTATCACTCTTTGGCAGAGCAGCTGTTTCAGAAAAATGAATGGTGGCTCGTCATCAGAAGGCTTTCCTGTGGATGATTTAAGTGTCTTCCTTTTCATAGGCAAGTTCCGCTTTTTTTTTTCTTAAGCCAGTTTAATACTTTTGTTCAGTATCAGCCATTATTAATTTCTTTCATGCACATATTTTAAATTCCTCACATGACAGTTTTGAGAAACTAATGAAAATTAGAGTGTGTTAGCATATCACATTCCTACAGAGACCTGCTAATACATTCAATTACATTTAGTAATGGTAATGGGGGCTACAGAGGAAAGCATTACCATTTATACCTGCCTGCTCATGTGCTGTCTCTCTCTCTTTCCACCAAATATTTGGGGGGAAAATACAGTGTAAAGCAAAGAAAAAAATCGTTTTTGATGCTATTTTTAAAAAATGACTTTCTGAAAATGCTTTGCTTCTTGATAAGAAATAGGATGGTTATGGCACATGTAACTTACTTATTATATGTCAGTCAGGAACATTAGTCCATTTATCTACACTACTGAAATTTTTCCATTTGTTCACCAAAGGCTTCAAAGGAATTACATCAAGATATTTTTCTGCCTAGACCTGTACTTTGGCAATTTGATTTTGTTTTAAAGTAGCATAATTACATTTTCTTCATCCATTCTATGAATCACAGCCAAAGGGAATTGCTTTGAAAAACTTGATTAGGAATGTGAGACATGAGTGTCTGGTATGTCCTGGTGTTGATGTTCACCTGTCTCCCAAGCTTGCTTTAAAATTCAGCTCTGCCCAGCAGGGCTTACCTTAGGCTATGTGGCACTATTTTGTGACATGTGGGCCCAGGTGACTGTGTGTGCCGTGACCAGCAGGCTGGCCAAGTCATCCTTGGGCAAATAAATATGGGGTGCTTCAGTCCTTGATACCAGACATTTTTATGGCCTATTACGGAGTAAATTATGTGCACATTTATTCTTCATGAGTCTGTCAACTTGAGTATGTCCTGTTGTAGATGGTGACCTTCTAGAACTCAGGGATAGTGCTGTTAAATTTATTTTGTGTTACTTGTATATGCATTTTGATAGAAAGCAAATATATTAGTAAATTTTTTATCTGATGATTTGATAGGCCAATGTGTTGAAATATGTTTATTAATTGGTGTCAGACCAAATGCTGGCTGATTTTTCCCAGTAGGATAGCATGGTTAGCACAAATATATAAACATCAGTTGACCTGGACAAGTTCTGTGCATGCAGGGTGTTATGTATTCTGGTTGTAAAGATAGACAAGACAAAGTTAATTATTTAAGCTGTAAATTGCAAGTACTTGGCAAATGAAAGTTACTCAGTTTCTAACCTTTTTTGAATTTTTATAGTCTTGGAATCCACGCCGGGAAGCCAGAATTGCTAACTAGAAGGTGGTTACGATTCTAAGTATCATACTGTAGTTATATGAATTATTAACAGAATACGAAAGTGCAATTAATGAAGTTTTTAATTTTAAAAATGCTGAACATTATCCAGTATTTGGGTCTATGAAAACTCATATATTTTCAAGATAAGGATATTAAAGTTTTATTCCATATAGCCAATGTATATATGTAGGAGTGTGAATGGCACTTTTAGTAAGACATGTCTCTCCTTAAGCTTACTGTACAGTTCAGAGCTATGCCCACACTGGTCAGGATGAATGGAGCTTCTGCCTGGGGGCCCTGGAGGAGTTTTCCATGACTCATCTTCATCTTAGTGGGCTCCTTGAGCAAAGGGGGGCGCTACATCCTCTTCCAAATTCTGTTAGCCGGAGGCCTACGGGTATAAGAGTAGAGGTTAACATAAGGCTTCCATTCCCTCACAGCTGCCTCCTTTCTGACTAAGAAGAGTTGAAAAATGCGCTTGTGAATGTTTTCTTTGCATCTTTCTTTGGATGGACTTATATATGTTCACTCTCGGAACATCACGAGGTAACAGTTACTTACTCAGGTTTATCAATTTGAACATCCATTGTATTTGGGTTGGCAGCCCATATCCTAAAAACTCAAGTATAAGTCATCTTTTTTTCCCTAACTATAAAAAGTAAATTTTGACACAAAGATATTTGCATTATAGTTTTGATATATCATAATTGCAAAGGAATTAATTTTCTGTGGGTCTATAAGAAAGTGTCCGTATTTTTCATCAAGGCGTGCTAAAGTATACAGGGATAAATACAATGTCAGGAGTTTGCTTTAAGATAGTTCAGGAGGGAAGAAATAGGTGAAGCAAGTATGTTAACATCTACAAAGTTGTTGATTCTGGATGGTGAGTATATAGAATTCATTATACTATTCTATTTTGTGTATATTTGAATATTTTTACAATAAGAAATATTTAAAGAGGCAAGTGAATATCTTCTTCCCCTTTTCACAAATGAAAGAAAGTGAAATGACTTGCCCACAGTCATAAAGCTGGAAAACGGTAGGGCCAGAATTAAATCTCAACCTCCTCTCTCTCCTTCCACATATCCTGTGTCTTCAGAACTGAATGCGCTTCTTATTTGTTTATACATTTATTTTCCAATCTCGGGTGCTTATGATTGCTTTTTTTTTTTTTTTTTTTGCATATGAATGCTTCTTGACCCACTCTCATTGTTCCATTCATTGCTCTTTCTTGTTTTATTGTGGTATTAGGTAATCTTTAATAACCATTTAGAAAGAGGGACAACTTCTAATTGAGATAGTTATTTATTGATTTATTTTTATTAGGAAATGTTGCTGCTGATGGTAAAGGCCAAGAATACTGCAGGTTGTTTTGTACGGGTAGAGATGGGGAAAAGAAGAGGTTGTAATCTGAATTGTTCGGTGGAGACCACACATATTACAGCTAAAAAGGCTTACCGGTAAGAGATGATAAACATGAAATGAAGCAGGGCTCTGCAAAATCTAGCCAAGTTTCATGGAGGAACCCTAAAGTATATTTAAAATGCTAAAATCTTCCTCACAAATTAAAGACAAACACATTTTAACTTAAACATTCACCCAAAGAAACCAGTATTATTGTGTTTTTCCCATTTAAAACAGGTTCAATGGGAAGTATCCTTATTAAAAGAAATAAATTTTTAGGATGTCATTTCCTTAATACTGAAATGGAAGAACACCTAGAAAAGTTGCCAAGTCAAATGGCCACTGGCTTTGCAAGATTTCGTATCAAAGCCGTGACCTCCAAAGTTAGACCTGGCGACTTTGTCTTTAAGAAGATCACTCAGATGCTTATCTTGTTGCTTAGCAATTAAGTATTTTTTAATTTAATGTTAGCTTCTCTTGTTCTGCTTCCTCAACTCCTCAGATAGCCCTTTGAAGATTCACTGAACTCTTATAAACTTAAAAATTGCATGTAAGAGTCAGTTTGGGCTCCTTAATCCTCTGTAAGCCTGCTTTCACATCCAGTAGACCTTAATAATAGCTGGACAATGAATAGATGAGCGTTTCTGGATATAGCATCCAGAAGTCCAGATTTTTATTTTCATTTATTTTTAAATTTTATTTATTTATTTGACAGAGAGATAGAGAGCTCAAGTAGGCAGAGCAGCAGGGAGAGGGAGAAGCAGGTTCTCCGTGGAGCAGGGAGCCCGACATGGGGCTCGATCCCAGGACCCTGGGATCATGACCTGAGCCGAAGGCAGATGCTTAACCAACTGAGCCACCCAGGTGCCCCCAAAAGTCCAGATTTTTAACCTGAACGCTCAAGTTTTCTGCCTGGAACAGCCTGCTCAATGTTCAGCTCTTACAGCTAAGATATTTGGTTCAAAGTTGGAGGTCCAACCTTGGGAGATTTCCCGCAAGAATTTCCTTTCCCCCATTTCTCCATTAAACTGGGCATCAGCAACACATGATACAGTCCCCATTCTAGTTGCTGGGGAGCTCGATTTAGGAGCTGACTCATTGGCTGCAATGTATGTGATCAATGACTGTGATCAAGCAAGTCACCCCCATTTGGAAGGTGGACCTTCTAGACATGGTATAGTGCAGCATTCAGGAGGGAGGCACGAGTTGGAGCATATTTTAGGACTTTTGCATGTCAGGCTTCTTCTCCAACTTGGTTATTGCCTAACGCAAACTCTCCAACACTCTTCCTCCCCCTGCCTTTTGAAATTTTTTTTGCTGAAAAATTTAATGGTCGGATGATTAGACTCTCATCATAAAATTTCAAAATGTCTATAAAGAGTGTGTGTGTTTTAAAATGATGATTCAGATCCTAAATTTTTAAGAGTTTTGTACATGATTAACATCCAGCTGTCTCAAAACCCTGCTGTGAGCTTTCTTTGGTATTCTGCCCTGCATGCTGTCGCAAGACTTTTGTGGTTACATTTATAGTGTTTGATGGGAGGCGTGCAATACAGAATCTGTTCACCTTACCCATTAACTTTGAATAAGTTTTAGAGTTTTGCTGTGAAATTCTAGTTTGTTTCACTGGAGTTTGAATTCATGATGTGTTTACTAAAATGATTTTTCGCTTAATTCAGTTATAAGATGCCTTGAAGAAAATCACATTCTTAGGGTACTTGTCTTTTGTTATAATGACAGTCTAACATGAAGATGTTTGATTTATTTTCCTATGTTATTGTTCTGTTTTAACTCGTACGGATTCGGAAATAATGAATTATACCTTTTGTTAAAACTTCCCTTTTTGTTTCCTGTAAAGTGAACAATGAGGTTATTATATACACATCGCACAGTGTTTTTTTCCTTTTCTTTGTAGGAAAATAATGAGCTAGACTGCAGCCCACTGTAAGAATGCATGCAGCACTTGTAATTATTTCTTAGTTAAAAAAAAAAATCCATTTGTTTTTAAACCTTCTCACTTTAAAGAGCTTTTAAAAAGATTTTAGTTTCCAGGTTTTCTCATGCTTCTCATTGTCCTTCTTAGTGCATTTAATTCTATATATGAGCTGTGAAAAAGACCCTGAATAAAGGCCCCAATAGTAGAAATGTCACCACTCTGGGCCTCAGATTCCTCAGCTGTGAAATGGAAGACTTACCCTCGATATTCCAAAAGTCTTTGAGAGTCCAAGTTAGATGACACTGTGATCATGGCAATGCTCAAGGTTAATAAGTCATTTATTCAGTGGCTGAATGACCTTCCTCATGCCCTGCATTTTTTAAGATGTGACCTTTACATTCAAGCTGCAAGGTCCTCATTTGCATGTTCCCTGAAAGACCTTCTTTCTGAGAGAAGTCAACCAGCACTGAGGGCCACGGGCCTGGAGCCCCACCCTTTCATTTTACAGATCAGGAAAACAAAGCAGTGTTTTATTGAAACATCAATGTGAGAGCAAATAAACTGACTTTTTGTTTTCTTTCTAATAGTTATGCAACCCCAGGCTTACTATAAATAATCCCAAACTGAGGCTGCAAAACCTCAAAGCTAATTCTGTAAAACATTCCTATTGAAGGTCGAAACCTACCCATTTCCTCCAGGGCCCACCCCTCCTGGCCATTTGGGTGTGGAGGAGCTCAGTGCTGATGTGAAGGGCATCCCAGTGGATAGCTGGCTGCCATCTGCACCTTTGCCATCCCAGAATAAAGTCACCGAAGAGAAACAGAAAGCACGGACCGCTGAGGTGTGCCTAACCCTACAAAGACATTGATTACTTCCCCAGATACAAGAAATTCAGCAAGTAAACGCATCATGATGTAATAACAAATGTATTCATTATTCTGTGAGGAACACTTAGCTGCCTCCTATCTATTTCATGCTCTCTGCTTTGACATTCTATTTGATATTGCAAATCCCTGTGGCGATGGACATGTGAATAATTATTTACTCACCTTTTTGAAGAGACTGAGATATTTAGTGCTGGCATTTTGCACCTGCAAGAGATTGATATTTTGCGCTAAGGACTCTGTGCTTCACCCCGGGACAAGCTCAAGGATACATTGGAAGGAAAGAATTGCTTGGCAGAGAGAAATGAAGGCGTGATGGGGCAAGTCTGGCCAGAGATCAGAGTGCAGGGAAGGGGTCAGAGTTCTGTCACTCAGCTTTCTTTCGGAGACCTTCACTTTACACTAGTGAGTGCAACTCTGCCAACCCAGGACACTGATCATGGAAGCAGGTTTTCATTGTTAGCACTAGTTTTGTCCGTGGAGTTGACTTTCCTTTCAGGACCTAGATCAGCAGGGAGGACCCTGAAGTGAGTTGGGCAAGTGGCGGACCTTTCCTCCTAAACCCAGAACTCAATCCTGACGAGTTTTATTTTTAAGATTTTTATTTATTTATTTGAGAGAGAGTGAGCACGAGAGGCGGGAGGGTCAGAGGGAGAAGAAGACTCCCTGCTGAGCAGAGAGCCCGATGCGGGACTCGATCCTGGGACTCCAGGATCATAACCTGAGCCGAAGGCAGTTGCTTAACCCAGGCGTCCCCCTGACGAGTTTTATTCAGATTCCAGAGATATTCCCAGTCTCCTAGATCCCTCCAGCTGGGATGGGAAAAAAATAAAATCTTCCCACCATCATAGCATACCATTTTCCTACCATGTCCAATATATCCTACCATTTTATTTGATGGTGTTTACCCAGAGCCTTTGCATCTGAAGTACAATGTTGCTGCCAAACATGCAGCAACCTGAAATTGCTTAAATGGTCTTTTGCAATGGGACCTGTGTGGGATTTCAGGATGACATCAAACAGCACAATGCCTATTATGACCAGGCTTGCCCTGAATTGAAGGCTAAATTTTGTTATGTGTCCAGGGAGAGAGGTCTGCTCAGACTCATACCTTGGAGAAAAGGGTTTTCTTAGATTCTCACGTATCTGTTGTTTTTTAGAAGCTGTTAAAAGAGAGAACAATGTAGCTGGACGAAAGAAAAGATCTTAGGTTTCATGAAGGGACAAATGAAAGCATGCGGTTACCTCTCGATAATTAGCTATACCAAATTTGTGGTTTACTGAGAAATAGCTTGAGGTTGTGAGTCCACAAACCTTGCCACCACTGGTGCCACATGGGCCACAGCCAGTCTGTGGGCTTTGTTACACAGACTCAGGACCGGTGGAAAATTCTACCCATTAAGTAGAGCCTGGGAATGGGGAAAGACAAGAGTGTAATAACTCATGCAATGTTCATGAGTAAACGGTATGTATTCAGTAAAAAATATCCATATGCTTCTACAGCAGCAGATCACAGTTTTCTGTTCTGACAGAACCAGGACATAAAAATATAAAACCAGGGAATTTAAATAGGGCCACAGGGGCTGGAGGGAAGATGCATAATCAAATGACCAGAAAACACCTTTATAAAAAGTATGGAATAGAAGCATCTTAAGTGAAAGGTGCTCATGAAAGGTATTCAGCAAAATGACTGAATCAAATGACATAATTATACTTGAGGAGTATAGACAACAGAGCCTGAGTAATAGTTTAAATTGTAATACATTGAGAGCACCTGAAAAATTATTGGTAAGTTGAAAAGACTGTTTCATTCCATTTGTTAATGCTTCTTTTAAAAATTAAGAATGTATTTTTTATTTATCGTTAACTCAACTATATCCTCTATATTTGACATTTTAATATATGTTCTATACTTTATATATACACTATATTTTTCTCTATACTTGATATATTTTATCTAAATATATTTTTATGGGCTTCAGCATTCCATCAGTTTTTTAAAAGGAATTCAATATTTGCTTAGTAATTAGATGAATCTTTTACAGTCCTTTTAATTTTGTAGATAGATGTTGTTTCTTAATTATCTAAGGTGATGGGGACGAGATCAACTAAAAAGCACAGTAAAGAAGCTAATTTTAGCCAACTATGTAGTAGTTATTCCAATCCTTCATTTGACTTTGATATAGTTTTAAAAAGACCACTTGTCTGATCTGAATTTTACTTCTCTTCCCCTGGGGAAACATTCAGAGGGAAGAGAATAAAACCTCCAACTGGAAAATCATCCCAGATTCATTAGACTTGTAACTTATCTACCAATAAGAAGCAATTTTAAGTTGTGTTTTTCTGCTTGGGGGAACTATATACTCTGAAGCATTTTGTCACACAGAATTGGGTATACTTTTTCGGCAAGCTTTGCTAAAAGGAAAGAGAAAAAGATTGTGAGTGCCTGACGTATTAGCAAGGGTTTGTTTGGGATCTTAACTTGCCTGGGGTTAACTAGTGTTGTAGGTCCAAAGTAGCTTGGTTTAAATGTCACATATAATGACAGGTAGGAAAATCTGGACGTTATTTGCATGTGAATGGGCATAAAGGTGACTGGATGTTGATTCATTGCGTGATGAATGTTTGCCCTTGGTGAAATGTTTTACCTTCCGTGAAATTATAAACAATATTTCTTATTGACTGTAAAATGTAGACACCAAGCCCAGAAGTCTTTGTTCCTGAAATGCTGCTCCTATTAGAAAACTGTTTTTTTTTTTTTTTTTTTTTAAACCCAGAGGAGACAAGGAGACTTGGAATTCTGCCCTTTTGAGATTAAGACTTCCCTTAATGTGTCTTTGTTTGGGAGCCATGAGAGGGGAATTGGGTACTCTATTCCAAGAAGCATTAGAGATTAGTGGACAAAGACCTTTTACTTGCATTCCTTAGGAAATATTTTTGAAGTCTTTAGAATAAATTAGGTTCATTCTTATTTTGTTATTAACTTTTTTATTGATCTAATGTGCTTTATTTATAAAGTTAATACTTTCATGGGAATAAACACAACCTCAACTATGAGACTGAAGGAGCAAATTTTTTCTAGATAGCATCAGAATCTCTTCATGACTTACAGAGTCTTAGAACTTGGTCAGAACAATAAATACATTTCTTAATATTTTTGTGGAAATATTATCAAATACATCCATTGGTTTTATCAAGACCACTATGCTTCCTAGTCCTTACATTCAACTAGATTATAGTTAAAGCATGATTTTATAATGTGTGCACTTATAAACCCTCTTCTGTGCATATATATTTGTATGTGAATCACATATTTTAACTCAGGAATTGTCCAAAAAATCAAAGAGAGATGGGATTCATAAAAGCCCCTTGATTAGCCCTTGGTCAAATCATAAATTAGGATCAGAGTAAGAATTAGCATTGACCAGCAACCCTGAATTTTGAGCTTGTTACTGAAGCATGCTGGGTGTAGTTTGATCTGCAGAGAAGCTGAGATCAGGCTGCTCACACAGATTTCTGTACTCTGTGAAGAGACACAACAAAACCAAACATCAGAGACCACATGGGAAGCCCCCTTTATATGGTATGGAACACCAGCATCCCAGGACTTTAAGAAGGAGGTGCCGGAATCAGAGGCTCGGTGGGCTGCGAGGCTGCAGCACCCCTTACCGCCCCCCACCCCGCACAACAGGATGCCTGGAGGATTTGAAGAAATGCCACTAGCAGCTGATGGCAAGTGCAAGGAGGAACACTGATCTCCCCCTTGGGGCTCACTGGCCTGACATCTTTCTTTTAAGAAATTGAGCAAAGGCCAGCTCCCCTGGGCTATGTAAGGTCAGCGTGCCAGTCAGCACCACCTGTGGAAGCTGGTTTGGAAATTGTTTTCAAAGAAGCACTCTCCAGGTTCATTTCTCCTAAGTTCATACAGTCTGCTTCTAAAACAAAAGGAACATTGTCCCTTCCTCTGCTTGAGGTGATAATGCTGACCGCCGGGTTAGAATCATAGAATTTTTCGATAGCTGACAATATTTATAAATTTACTGCAGCTTAAACATGTGGACCATCTGAAGAGAGCCAGTTACATTGAATTCCAGTGTAGTAGGTATAATCTTCTACATGTGTGCTAGTATTTTTCATCTCGGAGGGTCTTCCATAATTTTGTACCAGCGAAGGTCTTATGCACAGATGGTCTAAAGCTGAGAAACAGGTCAGGTATAAGATCATAAGGAATAGTGAGGCCTGTGGCAAACTGAACTCTGTGTTTTGTTCAGGAAGGGTTGATGTTATTGGCTCTGGCTGAATATCGCATGAGAAATACAGACCCAGGGCTGTCTGTTCTTAGCCTCGTGTCCTAATAAAGTAAAACCTCAAGTTTTTATATGAAACCGTTCAAAGTTAAATAACAGTCTGAGCTTAACAAAATACATCTAACAGGCCAGAACTGACCCTTGGGTCATCGGTTTGTAGAACAATAGGATCATTATCAATGTCAAGCTCTGTGCCAAGAGTGCTGTATGTGTGAGCTCTTTAACCTTCAGCATAACCTCGTGAGATGGGGTATTATTATCCTGTTTTACTAAAAGGATACTGGAGTTCAGTGTAGTTAGGTAACTCACATAGGATTTAATAGCTATCGTATAGGGGGAAAAGGATCCAAAGCTCAGGCTTTGAGTTCGTGAACATTTATTGAATGCATAATGTTTTCCAGGGACTTGCTAGGCCCTGGGAACCCAATAGGGAGTGAGACAAATGTGGAAGACTATATGTTTAATTTACACATATAGTCTGTGTAAATTAAAATACAAGAGATGAGGGTAGGGATAAGATGCTTTTGGAGTACAGAAGAGGAGGAAGCTTCCAGGAAGTAATGTAATCTGGGGCTTGAGGGATGAGTAGGAGCTGACCAAGTGAAGATGATGGAATATATGGCCCAGAAGTGAGGGAGGACAAGAAACCTATGAAGTGATAGATGTTTCGTGTACCTGAGGATAGAACTCAAGATAGAGATGCGAAGGGCAAGAGAGAAAACTAGACAGATAAGGCCGGGGGCACAGAGTTTATTTTTTTCCAGCTTTATTGAGGTTTGACCGACAAAAATTGTATATATTTAGGGAAAAAAAGAGAGAGGTAAGCAAACCATGAGACTCTAAATGATAGAAAACAAACTGAGGGTTAATGGAGGGGAGGTTGGTGGGGGATGAGCTAGATGGGGGATGGGTATCAAGGAAGACACTTGTTAAGATGAGCATTGGGTGTTATATGTAAGTAATGAATCACGAAATTCTCCTGAAACCAATATTATACTATATGTTAATTAACTAGAATTTAAATAAAAATTAAAAAGGAAAAAAATTGTATATGTTTAGGTGGTACAATGTGATTTTTTTTTAAAGGTGTAGAACATTGATTTAATATATGTATACATTGTAAAATTATTACCATAATCAAGTCAATTAACACATCTATCACCTTGCATAGTTACCTTTTTTGTATGTATGTGATAAGAACACTTAAGATCTACTCTCAGAAAATTTCAAATATATAATACAGTATTATGCACTTTAATTCTTATCCTACACATTAGATCCAAGAATTTATTCATTTTGTAACTCAAAGTTTGTACCATTTGGGCAACATTTCCCCATCTTCACCCTCCCACCCCAGTTCCTGACAAGCACTATTGTTTTCTTTGGTTCTATGAGTTTGACTTTTTTAGATTCCACATATAAGTGAGATCATACATTATTTGTCTCTCTGTGTTTGGCTTATTTCACTTAACATAATGTCCTCTAGGTTTATCCACATTTTGGCAAATAACAAGATTTCCTTCCTTTTTATGAGTGAATAATATTCCTGTGTGTGTGTGTGTATGCCACACTTTCTTTATCCTGTCATCCATTGCAGAGGGGTGGTTTTCTTATCTTGGCTGTTGTGAACAGTACTTCAGTGAGCATGGGAGTGCAGGCACCCCTTCAAGATACGGATTCATTTCCTTTGGCTGTATACCCGGAAGTGGGATTGCTGGATCATATGATAACTCCATTTTTAAGTTTTTGAGAATCTCCATACTGTTTTTTGTAATGGCTGTACCAATTTACATTCCTACCAACCATACACTAGGGTTCCCTTGTCTCCATATCCTCATTAACATTTGTTATCTCTTGTCTTTTTGATAATAGTCATTCTAGCATGTGAGGTGATATCTCACTGTGGTTTTGATTTGCATTTCCTTGATGATTAATGACGTTGAGCACTTTTTCATATACTTGTGGACCATTTTTATATCTTCTTTGGAGAAATGTCTATTCCAGTCCTTTGCTCATTTTTTTTTTCTTTGCTCATTTTTAAGATTGGGTTATTTGGGTTTGTGTTTTTTGTTTTGTTTTGGGTTTTTTTTGTTTGTTTTGTTTTGTTTTGCTATGAGTTGTATGGTTCCTTATATACTTTGAATATTAACCCCCTTTTTGGATATTTGGTTTGCAAATATTGTCTCCCACTCAGTAGGTTGCCTTTTCATATTGTTGATTATTTCCTTTGTGGTGTAGAAGCTTTTTAGTTTGATGGAGTCCCACTTGTTTATTTTTGCTTTTGTTGCCTGAGCTTCTGATATTGTATCCAAAAAATCATTGTCAAGGAGCTTTTTCCCTATGTTTTCTTCTAGGAGTTTTGGTTTCAGGTCTTACATTTAAGCCTTTAATCCATTTCGAGTTCATTTTGCACAGAAAGTTTTAAACTGGGGAATGACTTGATAATTTGAGTGTTAGTGTGGTCACTCTGCCCACAATATGGAGAGATCAGATTGAGGAGGTCACTGGTTATGGAGGTGATAAAAGAGGCAAGGAGACCTTTAGGAAGCTAATTGGATAAGAGGGGATAGTGACTCAAAACAGGGGAGTGGCATGGAATTGACATTGGATGATGCAAGAAACATTTAGGAGGTAGTATTAGATAAATTAGATATATTAGATAAACCAAAAATGATAACTATGTAGGTGCAGGCAGTGTGAGATAGAGAGGATAATCAAAGACGAGGTAAAGATTTATGGCTTTGTTAATTGTGTACATGGTAAAACCATTCACAAAGATTCAGAGTTGGAAAGAACTGACTTTGAGGTGGGGGTTGCAGATTAAGCCATCTGATTTAGATGGGTTGAGTCTGAGTATGAAGTTCTAGTGGGATATTCAAGTGGAAATTCCCAGAAGTCAGTTGGTGATATCGATTTGACACTCCACGGAGCACTCTGTGCTGGACAAAAAGATTGTAAGTATGGAGAATGTGATGAAAAGTATGGAAGAGGGCAAGTATTGAGAAGAAGCATCATCTGTCTCAGATATTAGTTCCAGACATTGTGATTCACTGAAGATAGCTCTCATCAGGGCTTCTGGGACCCTGGCAGGATGTCACTCTGAGCAGGTGGAATATCACTGCCATCAAGCAAAATTCATCTCCCAAGAGGAAATTTAGGTGAAAATGTATTGTTTGAGTTTATCTCAGATATAATGCTCTATAACTTAGGTGACAGACTGTTGATTTCACCCAAACCCAATGTTCTGTAGGAACTCTTTAAGAGATTGAAGTAAATTGATAAAGGTTATGTGACAGAATTTAAACACATATTTCTGGAACTTCACATTACCATATCATCAGTTAGCTAGCTTGATTCTGGTTAGTGGGGAGACTTCTATCTCTGAGGCCAGCTTTGTATCTGTTTTAGAGAAGTAAATTATGGAGAGCATTGCTACATTTCCCAGTCCACTGCCAATAAAGGTCAAAGCCTCTGGCAGAGCAAGATGTACTCCACCATCCCCCTTCTAGTTGATGTACAAGACCTACTAACCATTCCTCTGCTAGAAATTGTCAACTCTGGAAGAGATATAAGCAACAGTTTCAACTTTGGATCTACAAAGCTGGAGGTGATTTCTTAAACATCTCTGTTTAGGCAGAACAAATGGGCTTGTAGTATTCTCTTTTCAATGCATCTGCAAGTCAGCTAGAAAATAGAAGAAGATAACTAAAAGTAATTGGTCTGAAACGTTCTTTGGAATTGTAACCAGATCAAAAATTTATTATTAGCATATATTTAAGTACCAGTTAAAAGTTCTTGACCAATGATGCTTTGCCATATATGTTTGATGACTATAACAACTTGATAGGAAATATGATTACCTTTCTCTCAGACTAACATTCCATTAAGCTTTAGCTGTTTGAACTGATAAAAGCCATTGTCCTGCAAAATAGAATTGATTGTGGAAGCATATTCACACACGAGGATGTTTTTTAGATTACCTCTGTTGGATTCTGATTAGCAATGTTTATGTTCCATTTAATGTTTTCCATATGCTGTTACTCTTTGAAAGTTTGGTCTGTGCATTTGTTCTCATCACCAGCTGTGGAAGTCAACCCTGCGCAGCAGCTTCCAACCAAATGTCTGGATATTCTGGCATCCTGACCACCAGAACTGTTTATTTTATTTTAGTTTCGTTTCATTTTTCTTGGAATGAGGGTTTGGATGACGTATTTGTGAATATAATCCCAAACTTCAGATGTCCTTTATCTTTATGATGGGACCATTTTGTCATATGCTTAGTTGACTTAAAATTCAAAGAATCTTGGCATTTTCCAAAGCTGTAAAGATAAAGCTGAATATTCTTTAAAAATTCACATGAAATAAATTATATGATGGGCTTTTTCAAAGTAGATTTATTTTTGTGACAGCGATGCATATGCAAGGAATGAAAGGAAATTCAATTAATAAAAACAAAAAGGAGGGAAAAAGTCACCTGAAATTTTAGCACCTGGGCAAGAACATAGTTCAGTGGTCATCCTTCCCGGATTTCTCCCTATGTATGTATTGACAAGTCTCTTAAATGCTATTGGTAATTAATAAGGCTAGAAGTGTACCTTGTATTGTGACAGACAGTGACCCTATAATTTATTGTCCACATGTGGATACTTTTGTGAGTGAATAATTAGGCTGGGACAGCAGGGATGTACCTGAACTGTCTCAGGTACCTTGGGCTGGGATTACCCACCTCCTAGACCCGTTGCCACGTACAAATTTGTTTAATACATTTATTGAACACTTATTCTATGCCAAGAATTAATCGATAACATAAATAAAACACACCCTCTGCTCTTCTGGCCTCGCAGTCCAATAGTGGTTAAATGCCCTGCAGTGAAGACTGTGGTAGAAGGATGCCTGTCATTATTATGGGAAGATAGATGGTCAGTCCATGAAGGCTGAGGCTGAGCAGTAGAAAGGCTGAGTTGAGTTTCAAAGGATTAGTGGAGTTAGCCTGGCAGGGAAGGGAGCAAAGGATGTTCCCACTAAAAAGGGATGATATATGCAAAGACTGTAAGAAAGGGAAAAGCATATGGGATATTAGGAACTTGCCAAAGGCTCAGGAGGATGAGAACTTTTGGTGGGAAAGTCATCAGACTTGCACTTTAGAATGCTGGATTAAGGTGCAACTCGTAGGGAAGATTAGATTGTTTTGGATGCAGTTAGGAGCTTGAATCAACAGTGTTTGGGGCAATGGAGAGGAGAGCGTCATGGAGCCAAACTCAGGCACCAGGCTGGATTGTGGAAACACTCACAGAAACAAAAAACACTGAAGGAGGAGCTGGTTTGGGAGGGAGGGAAGCCCGTGGTGGCTATATTTGTGCAGTTTGAGAGTCCAGTAGGGCATCCAGGTGGAGAGGTCTGTCTGTGTGATTTTGGTTGGAACTCTGTAGTGAGATCTAGGCTGGGGAGAGAAATTGAGGAATTGGTAGTTTATAGTCATATTTGAAGCCATGGGAACTTGAGGCCAGTTTGATTTTTATTACGTATCATGAATTTCTATTAACTCTGGTTCAAGGTTATTGAATTTGTAATAGAGTAGAATAAATGGTAGCTTAAATGATGACATTTTAAAATTCATTCATCCCCACCCATTTTCATGAAAGAAACATTTGTCTGAGAGATATAAAACACCACTATTCAGAATTTATTGGCCAAAGGAATTGGCAAAGAGACTTTCAGCCAAAAATCAAATTTAGAAAAGTCAATCTTCTTTCTGTTTTATAATAAAGAGGGTAATTACAGCTCTCTGGTTAAACACTATAAATAATTACAGTCCAGCATGCATCCTGGGGACAGGGAGCCTTTAGATCCTTGAAATCCACACACAGTCTTGACATGCTGTGGCCACTACAACCTTCTCTCTTGCTAATCATTAATCTCTCTCCTCTGAGAGTTGCTTGTCTTTTGAGAATTCAACACTCACATGAAGAACACAAATACGAAGGAGAGAATAATGGAAGAATAAGGGAGCTCTGAGAAACTTTAGAGATTCTTGGTTCAACTGTGTCAGTGTTTTAGAGGAGGAAGCTGAAGACCAAAGTGTTTCTCCTGCCCCAGGTCACCCAGGGCCCATGGGTGAGCAGGGGTCAAAGTGCTGTAGCTCAATCATTCCCATCCCAGCCTAGCACCCCCTGGCATTGAATGAACAATCTCCTCGTTATTTAATAAATACAAATTTGATTTTACTTTTTGCCATTTAGTAGCCATTGCTGTCTCAAAATAGTGATAAATAAAAGTGTGTAATAACTACATCTTAATTGGCCGACACGTAGGAACAGAAAGATAAAGGAGACCAAGGGGCATTTCTTATTCAGTTGCTTTGTATTTTTCTCCTTAATTGCAAATATACAAAGTGTGTTATCTCTCCAGTTACATGTCCTTTATTTAATTGCACTGAAAGCCATTTGGTTTCATCATAAGGTCCAAATATTACCTCTGATTTAATAAGCATTCTTATTGCCATATTATAAATATACCCTTTTATAAGCATTTTATAACCATTGTAGTTCTCTCAATCTAGCAGAAACATACACATAAGAAAGGGCAAAGAAGTAGAGATTCTGATGTCTTCTGCTATTTTCTCCCATTAATTTTCTGCAGTGCTACTGAAGACAAGTTCACTGGGTGAGAGGGTTCTAGGCATTGGAGACCGTGTGGCTCCATGTAAATGGTGAAAAAGGCAGGCGCTCTTCAGCCCGTGGCCTTCAGTGGCGTCTCATGGCTCCAATCCCAATTCACGCCTTAATATGGGAGTATTGGGCCAGATTGTTTTTATGCCAGATTGCTCTTTGCAACTCTAACAGTCTATTATCCAACAGTCAGGGTATAAATTTTCACTTTCCCACGATTTTTGACTCCTCACACTTTTTCTTATCCTATCTAATGTGTTGCTGAATCCTGTCACTTTATTGGGTCAGTGTTAATTTACTATTTATTATTTATGTCCTTGGTGCCAGCCGATGTCTTAGATGCCTTTTTTTTTTTTTTTGCCTGTCATCTCTTACATTCATTAGGCCTGCCTCCCCTGAGGGCTGAGAACACCCAATATCTGTGACTTCCGTTTGTTTGCCTGCCAGAGATTAAGCATACCTTCCTAGTTCACAAATGAAATGCCCACACTTAAATACACACTCTACCATATTCCTCCCTGAAAAGTATAAATACACCTCCTGAGTAGTCCAAGGTATTAATGTTTTACTCTCTTAATTTAGCACTAGAAAAGGAGAAGCAAGTTGAACAAATTATGGCACCTATTTAAAATCTACATATTTCCCAGAAACACCAAATTTTGGTCTAAATAGGAAATAACATAGTGGTCAGCAATAAATACTCCCAGATGTAGTATAAGTTGATTTTATGCACAGAAATTCAAATATCGTCTAAAGCTTGGTTGCATTGCTTTTTTAAAATTCCATTTTCTTTGATCGTTTCATTTACAAAATGGCAGCCAGAGACATTTAGGACAGTGCAAATGTATGTCTCCACTGCACATATCACAAATAGAAAGTGTGTACATGTGAAGACTTCACACATCCATATGCATGTTATCTATCGCTCCGTCGAGCAGTCCTCTTAATTACGCTTTATATATGCTTTGTGCAGCCAGGCATTGATCTTTCAAGTACCGTTGTCTGGTTCAAAGACTTGTAATTAGGCAGAAAGATCTGGTAAAACGGATTCTATGGAATTATTCAAATGTTCTGTGTGTATGAAATTGTTCATCTAGAATTATTTATCTGGAAAAAGGCACTTTTAAATACGCACCGAGCCTATTTCAAAATTTCTATTCCTCTCCATTATTTACTGAGATCTCATGCATTTCTTGGACAGTTGCAAATTGCAGGGCTTTTCTGTTTTGATATGAAACTGCTTTGTGCTTTCCTGTGTGCTTGTTAATTGGTGAGCTCTTTATCCATGAGATCAAGAATCAGGGGCTTCTTTATTAACCCATTGTGAGCTCTAAGATATTCCCATGGGTGTCGAGAAGAGGAGTTGCCTTTGAGACTTCGTGCTTTTCGTATTCTTTTACGATGCCAAGCACAGCCTGGAAGATGCAATCGAGAATGACAAGAAGAATTTAATAAACAGCTTAGAGTAGAATCTCCTGATACTGAGGATTCTGTAATGAGCCTTTTTGTCTTTTTTTTTCCCCCTTTTTTCGTTTGCATTTGCAATTCCTTTTACTTATGGGCACTTTCTCCTGCAGGATGAAACAATCCTGATAGGGATTTTAAAAATACATAATTGAATTTTGCATCACAGTCTGAAAATTCATGAAAGGTATGGTGTTTATTTTTCCAGAAGGTATTGTCCTGGTCCGTAGGTGGTGATGTGAAAATTCTTTGAATTTTCTCCCTTGAAAATAGACCAGTAGATTCCTTGTTCCTCCTTCACACATAAACACACCATCATCAAATGCCTTCCTATAAATGTATGAATTTACCTTCTAAGTAGTCTGAGAAATTATCTCTGCACAAAGAGCTCCCTGGGGATTTACAAGGTTTGGAACTGGGGGAGAGAGTAAAAGAAGCCGGGCACATGTTCAGTGACTCTTGGGGATTTAAATTCTCCATTTGCCGCAGAACACCCCTTTCCAGGACACGGCTGTTGCTCTATTTGAGCATTTTTAGGGTATGGTTGTTCTTCCTTCTGATTAGCCTCTGCTTTTTGTTCCTGCTGTTCTGCTCTAAGTGCCTGCGACTAAGCAGGCGAGATTTTTTTTTTTTCTTCATGACTCTTAACAGCTTTTACCTCAGAATGATTTTCAGTCTGGCTGGTTTGACTAGTTTTTCTTAAAGCGCGCGCACACACACACACACACACACACACACGCGTGCACACGCACACACACACACGCGCGCAAATGTTGGTTCACCATCCATCCTCCTGCCTGAGCCAGTAAGATCTTCTTGGTCAGCCCGGAAATCGGTGGCGATCACATTGGGGTCCTTTAGATTGACTAGAAATGACAAGCCCCAGTGATGAGGACCACGAGTGCCCACGCACACATCACCTACCCGTTTAGTCGTCATTACAGTGGCACCCAGGGACTATTTTCCGGCGCTGAAATCCATTTTCACGCGTGCCGTCTGTCTTCTCCTGGCCCTTCCCATGTTTTTTTTCCTAACTGGTTGGTGCACTTTGAATATTTCATTTCTCATATAAATGGCTGGTGAAAAAAGAATAAAAATAAAGCACGTTGTGTGTCATATAGGCTTGTTTGGGCACACAAATTTTCCGTTTGCCAAGGTATTTGTAAGGTGAAGACAACCCTCCGAGGTTCACAGAAATGAATACTGAAGCATGACAAGAGCACTGGACTAGTGAAGCTGCCTGCGTGATGGGAGGGATTTGGGGCTAACTAGCTGTGTGACTAGGCAAGTCCTTTTACCTTGCTGGGCCTCATTTTTGTCACAGGTAGTCTCTTCCAAACTGAAAAATTGAATTATTTTTATTTCTATACATTTTCCCTTATGAAACAATAATGACACATATATACTTTGTCCTAGTTTTCTTATAAGATCTTTAAGCTTCTCAAAACTTGAATAGTACTAAATGAACCGAAAAACAAATTTCTGGACAAAGACATTCAAAGTGACTATGTTAGTTAGATTTTGTATAACCAAATCAACTCTTGCCATGTGTAATTATAGCCACCACAAAGAATGCAAAAGAACATTTAAGAAACTTATTAATTGCAATATCTCCTTGCTTCTCTAGGGTTACCATGCCGTGTACACAGAAGAGGTTGCAAAATCTCCACATCATGCATCCAATTAATTACTTGTCATTGTACTTTTCTAGTACAAAGCAGTGCTAGTGAACAAAAAATGTGTTAATCATCCAGTACAATGAATGTGACATTTAAAATCACAAAGTGCAAAACTCTTATAAGTTTTCAGACAAAGTGAACTTCAACCCAAAAAGCATTAAATAAGACACAAAACTCTTTATAACCTGAGAAGCCCTCTTCTACAGGGATTATAACAATTACGAATATCTGTGCACCAAAAGACACAGCATCTGCCCAGATAAAACAGATGCCACTAGAACGGAATACAACTCCATGATAAACCAGTACATATAGAAATCCAATCTAAAATAAAAGTAGTATCTTAAATCATGTACATAAATAGGTCTTTGTATAAAAACTGTTGAGACAACTGAATAGCCATTTTGAAAAAGGTAAAATTCGATCTATTCCTCATACCATGTACAAAAAGGTATATTCCAAATGCTTCAGAGCTCTAAAAGTTAAAATAAAAAATAAAAGTATATGGATACTGGAAGAAATCATGACTGAATCCCTCTAAAACCTGGGTATAGGGAAAGGCTTTTGCGTGATTAGTAAAAATTCTATTTTTTTAAATTTTAATTCAATTAATGAACATATAATATATATTGGTTTCAGAGGTAGAGGTCAGTGATTCATCAGTCTTGTATAATACCCAATGCTCATTACATCACATGCCCTCCTTAATGCCCATCACCCAGTTACCCCATCCCCCTACCTCCCTCCCTTCCAGCAACCCTCAGTTTGTTTCCTGAGATTAAGAGTCTATGGTTTGTCTCCCTCTCTAATTTCGTCTTGTTTTATTTTTTCCTCTCTTCCCCTATGATCCTCTGTTTTGTTTCTTAAATTCCACATATATGTGAGAGCATATGATAATTGTCTTTCTCTGATTGACCGATTTCACTTAGCATAATACCCTCTAGTTCGATCCACGTCATTGCAAATGACAAGATGTCATTTTTTTGATGGCTGAGTAGTATTCCATTACACACACACACACACACACACACACACACACACACACACCACATCTTCTTTATCCATTCATCTGTTGATGGACATCTTGGCTCTTTCCATAGTTTGGCTATTGTGGACATTGCTGCCATAAACATTGGGGTGCAGGTGCCCCTTCGGATCACTGCATTTGTATCTTTGGGGTAAATACCCAGTAGTGCAATTGCTGGGTCGTAGGATAGCTCTATTTTCAACTTTTTGAGGAATCTCCATACTGTTTTCCAGAGTGACTGCACCAGCTTGCCCTCCCACCAACAGTGTAGGAGGGTTCCCCTTTCTCAGCATCATCACCAACATCTGTCGTTTCCTGACTTGTTAATTTTAGCCATTCTGACTGCTGTGAGGTGGTATCTCTGTGATTGATGCCAAGTGATGTTGAGCATTTTTCATGTGTCTCTTGGCCATTTGTATCTCTCCTTTGGAGAAAAATTCTAATACAACAAAACAAAAGATAAAACTGTCTCCATAAAAAAATAAAAGCTTTGCAGGTCAAAAAGCAAACAGAACACTCAAAAGGGAAAACACCATAAGCAAAGAAATTAAAAAAACAAGTGGCCTCTGGGAGAAAATATTTTCAGCATTTATCACAGATAAAGGGCTAATATTCCTGATTAGGAATCAACTTTTAAAAATTAAGGGGGAATGAATGAAAATCCTATAGAAATAATGGCAAATGACACGAACAAACAATTCACAGAACATACGAGAAAAGACGTTCAAGTTCACTCACAATCAGGCATACAAATGGAAAACACTGGTAATATTTCTCATGCACCAGACTGGCAAATTTAAAAGCTTGAGAATATATTCTTTTGGTAAGGCTGTGTGGAAACAGGTGCTCTCATATGTTGCTGATGGAAATAGAAAATGGTTACAAATCTTCACAGAGGAGGATTTGGTAATATGTGCATTTTTGACCCTGCAATCCCACTTCTAAGAATTTACCCTGAAGATAAACCTCCAACAATACAAAAATATATATGCATAAGGTTGTTCATTGAAGCATTTGTTGTAATTGCAAAATATTGAGAACTAAAGTGTCCAAGCATAGAGATTGGTTGTGTAAACTATAATATATACTCAGACTATACCATTATGCAGCTGTAAAAAATTATGAGGAGACCTCTAGAATGGAGTGATTTCTAGAATATATACTTAAATGAGAAAATCTATGTGTAAGAGACTATGTTAGTGCGCTTCTTTTTATGTATGAAAGAAGGGAAAATTAGAAAGCGTACATATTTCTGCTTATCTTTACTAAGAGATACACAGGAAGAATAAACCAGAAAACAATGAAGTTGTTTATCTATAAGGGGTGAGTAGAGAATAGGATGGAAGGGAAGAATACTTCTTTGAGTAATTCTTTTTATGTTTTAACTTTTGAAAGCCTGTAATGCATACAAATTCAGAAAATAAAATCAGTAAGAATTGGAAGCAAGCTGCAAAAAATGAAACAGTATTTCATAATGAATATTTAAACCCCACTGAAGGGAAAAGGAAGAGGATCCATGTATCTTAGAAACACAGAATTTGATTATATATCCTGTCTTGGGAAGGGTGGAGTGGTAGTTGCAAACAAATCCTCACCTCTCCTAGTACATTTTATTTTGGGATCGGGCAAAGCAATTCAAACTATCTTAGATATATTATAGGAACGAGCAAATAAATAAATGTGTTGATGTTGTTGGAATCTCACTTTGGAATAGACACACAAATATGGAATGGGAGAAGACAAGGAAGCACCCCCATGGGGATATGCAAAAATTGGCAGTTTCTGGGTGAATTCATGGTTTATAAAATATGTATTTTTTGTATATATGCATGTATAGTTGTATTTGTATATAATTGTATCTGTATGTATATACCTGCATGTATTTCTGAGCTCTGTTTGCTGAACACGTCAAGGAAAAAAACTCAGTAGCAATGACCCTCCCTTGTTTTGTCTCTGTTCCCCATTCTAAGGAATCAGAGATGGATGAAGAAATGGCTGATTGTCAGAGAAAGACAGCATATGGTTGCACTCATATGTGGAATATAAGAAATAGCACAGAGGATCATAGGGGAAGGGAGGGAAAACTGAATGGGAAGAAATCAGAGGGAGGCAAACCATGAGAGACTCTTAACTCTAGGAAACAAACTGAGGTTTACTGGAAGGGAGATGGGTGGGGAGGTAGGTAACTGGGGGATGGGCATTAAGGAGGGTATGTGATGTGATGAGCACTGGGTGTTACATGCAAATGATGAATTACTGAGCTCTACATCTGAAACTAATGATGTACTCTATGTTGGCTAATTGAATTTCAATAAAAATTTTTTAAAAAAGAAAGAAATGGCTGATTGCAAGATGGGTAGGATGGGTAAAGGATCCTGAATCTTCTTGTTCTACCACAAAGGAAGGAGGTACTGAAAAAAAGATGGGGGGATGCTGCAAGGACATAGAAACCAGCATGAAGGGGGTTCTCCTGCCAAATCTTCGACAGTATGAGCATCGACATAATTAAGGGCAGTAATGAATTATAAACCATTAAAAATAATAGGAATTCATTGGTCCTGCCAGTAACCAAAAGGCAAACAGAATAATAAATGAGGGAAAAGGAGGGTCCTGCTTCCAGCAGAATGCTGAGAGATGAGTGGTGAATGGGGAGGGCCAGCGGGTGCGCAGAAGCTAGAAGAGTCATGGTAAAGATGGGGTCAGGCAAGAATCATCAATTGGTACTAAATATAGGGAGAAATTTTCAAAAAATATTTTATTATTCTAGAGAGAAAGAGTGCATGGGGAGGGGCAGAGGGAGAGGGAGAGAGAATCCCAAGCAAACTCCCCACTGAGCACAGAGCCCGACGTGGGGCTCGATCCCATGACCCTGAGATCATGACCCCAGCCAAAACCAAGAGGCTTAACCAAAAACTGAGCCACCCAGGTGCCCCTGGGGAGAAATTTTAAATGATGAGGAAGAGGATATTTGTATGATCTTTGTGTCTTCCCACATACTGCTTATTAGTGGTGAAGGAGAAAATCTATAGCAGTGTTACAGTTCAACAATTGGGCAATGCCTTGAATAGATGATCAAAATTGACATCATCAATGAGACATTGTACACCATAATCTGTGATACTGAGAAGGACACATCACCTAAGCAGTATTCTGGTCTAGAATGATACCTGAATCCAATCGTGAGGAACAGTAGACACACTTAAAGTGAAGAATGTTCTATTAAAGTAAATAATAAATGAGGGTGTAGGGAACTATATTCTTCAAAAATGTCAATTCTGTAGAAGACATTGAAAGTTATTATAAAAGACTGTTTAATGTTCCAGATTAAAGGCTGTGGAGACTTGACATGTAAAGAAAATAATCTGACTGTAGACCAGATCCTATACTGGAGGGCATAAAAATGGGATAAAAGACATGTATGAGGCAAGTGATAAAACTTGGAATACTAATTGTAGATTGGAGAACAGTATTCATGTAAAACTCACTGAAGTTGGTAACTGTGCTGTCGCCAAGTAAGTGAATACCCCTATTCTTGGATGATAAAAGACTTGATATATGTAACTATTTTAGGGATAAAGAGGTATGTAACCTACCTTTAAATAGTTTGGGGAGGGGGGTGAGGAAGAGGGAGAACAAATGATAAATAAGATAAAATGTTAAAAAAAAAAGTGGTGAACCTGGTCAAAGGGTAGATGGGTATTCTTTGTTCTATATTTATCTTTGCATTTTTAGAATTACTAAAAATTCCTTCTTAATTAAAGGTCTTCAAAAATGGGAGAACATCTTTCTCACATGCATCTGGAGGGGGCTTCCCCAGCAGTTAGGAGATAGCCCTCGTCAGTTTGTTCAAACGCATCATATAAACGTTTCAGGCCAGTCCTGTGGCCCCTGGGATCAGGCTATGGCTCTCTCTAGAAACCGTTCCAGGGGTCCACCTACCCAGAAGCCCAATGTCCCAGCTCAGCCCAGTGATGCTGGGCGCATTGAATGTGTTTTCATTACAATTGTGTTTCTGAGGATGCCAGTAAGATAGCTTGAAGATCCGTTTTATTTGGTAGCTCTTTCTATGAACTGCAGAGGGTGTGGGCTGCATTTTGAGTCACCAAAACTAGTAGTGCCCAAGATGAAAGACCAAATTTAAATGTGGAATTGTCTCTACTGAATATTTCCTGCAAAATGATGGTTGGTGTGGCAACTGGGATAATTGATGCTATTGATCTCGAAATGTAGCAAACCTTAGTGAGAAAGGGAAGAGTGGTCATTAAAAACCTTCGCAGTTTTCTGCCCACCTCTGCACTTAGAAGTGATTTGCTAATTGAGATGGGAGGATTAGAGAAATTAAAGAGCCAGACTGTTGTCTCCTGCTGAGATAACATGGTTTTTTCCACTTTTAAGTCAGAATGTGGGTGGAAGAGACCATTCATTGAGCACAAGGGATGAAGGTAAGAATGGGGTCAAAGATGAATAAGGATCACGTTTATTTTGTGGGGCTTGATCTCAATCTTCCTCAGATATGTAGTGATGATGCTAGTAATAGCCAACACTTATTGAGTGTTCTGGGAGAGACAGGCTGAACCCTCTTGGGGACCAGCTAATTCGATCACTGTGTTCCTTTTAGAGATGAGGAAACAGGCACAGAGATGTAATTTACTCAGTTAATGAGTGGGAATTACTCCAGAGCCCGCACAACCAAAATAGGTAGACCCTGAGATTAAGGGCATTTAATACAGAATAAAAGAATGAACATAGAAGACGCCTTCTCAAAGGCCAGTGTTCGTATAGAAAACATCAAAGATTATGACTATAACAGAATGGGCCAAAACATGTACACTGGTGTGTTCCTTTAAAATTAATTAATTAAGCTTTAAAAAGTAATCTTTAAGTCTTAAGCTTTAAAATTGGCAAGTGACAGTTGATGTGCTGTGAATTGTTAATGGGTTAATAGGTGCTCTTTGGGGAAATGAGTTTCCTAATCAAATACGATTAGGAAGCAGGACATGTTATCAGAACATTAACAAAAATAATAACTTCCATATTATTGGTCCTGGGAACATGTCTGGGATATTGTGGGGTTTTTTTCCCCCATCCCCTGGTTCTGTGAATTTGTTTACTATGGATTGCTTTGCTGTCAGTGAAGCTTTATCAGTGATGACCCAGAAGATTCCCCCAAAAGATCATGTAATTGAGAGAAGAGTACAAAGGGATTTGTATTTGTACTTCTGTATTTTTTTTTTCCCCACATCAACTTCAGCTCAACTTCCTTCTGGATCAGGTTGGATTGGGTTTGAATGGTGGAGAGGTGGTTCATTAGAAAGATAAAGGAATTTTAAAGGTGATCAAGAAAAGAAGTAAGCATAATTTTTCCTATCGTTCCTCTGGAGTATAAAAGAATGAGTGTACTCCATTTAGGAACTTCTGCTGAATTGCTTTTATTAAAAATAAGAGAAACAGCATCTAGAGTATAAATAATAAGCTATATTGAATAAATCTTTGGAGATACCCAGCAATAGGGTACACATTTATTGCATGAGGGCCTATTTCCCATTCTTCCCCACAGTGTTTGATTTTCGTAATTCGTGATGATGGCTGAACATGGAACTAGGGAAAGTTATATTGTACCCCTCCTGTAGGTCACTGCTCTGTTGTACCTGCAGAAAGAAAGCAGCTCTGTGGGGAGGGTGGAGAGATGGCCACGAAGTCCTAATAGGGCCATTTCTGTCTTCTCCCGATGATTGTTCTCAATCACTTGGCAATCACGATGCTATTAGGAGTGCCCTGACCGAAGACACTCACATGCTTAGATTTGCCATTAACAACATTGACAGGAAGCTTTGAGGTTGCTGTGGAGCTGATGGGTCTTGAGGGCCTTGCATTAGGAATGTGCCTGTCCTTATGACATGCTGACGTGGCCCAGCTGCTCCTGTGGAAGGACACTTAGGCAAGAATGGGAACTGTACATGTGTGAACATCTCAATTGTATCATCTCCTGTATCTCTTTTCATATTCGACAGTATATTACGTGCAAGTGCAGGAAGTCATGATTGTTGTCTGATACGGTGGTGGTGCTAGTTTTACCAAAACAGAAGTTCAGCATGCCCTGGAAAACGGGATTTATAGAGTGACTTCCAGAATTCCTCCCTTCCCTAGACCTTTGTCCTCTGGCCACCCTGTCTCTCCACCATGCTAAACCAGTGCCAGGTGAAAGAGACGCTGCCAAGGTCTACTAGCCCACCTTGGCCCTTTAGATTTCATGATCTGTAGGAATTGGGAAATCAGGTCAAGGTTTCCTTGAGACAGTGTTTCAAGACTGATCTCCCAAGTTTCATTTAGTTCACCCTTCCTGTCTGTCAGGGTGCTCAGTGAGGTTAGACACAGAATGGTCCCTAATATCATGGGATCAGGAGAATATAAATTTCCAGATTGACTACCAGGGCTCCTGTTCTGGGTGGCAATAGGCAGTTTATATGTATATTCCCTTTAAGAACAAAATTTGCCAATCTTTCTCCCTACCCACCGGGCAAGAACAACGATGAAAAAATAAAATGGAATTTTGAGATTCCATTTAAGTGTCACCATTAAAATGCATTTGCATTTGTGACTTTGCCCTCAGATTTTTAATTGAAGAAGATAATTTTAAAATATAAAATTAAAGTGTTATTTTCAGTTGGAAGTAGTAATTACATAAAATATTTGGGAAAGCACACATTATATTGCCATGGAAGACAGTATCTTAAATTTTTGAAGGCGAGAGTTTCTCTAAAAGTTCTCAAGCGTCTGAAAAGTATGATCTTGAAAGAAGTTGTTAGTCGTCAAATGATTAATCACTCTCAAGATAAAACCCATCTTGCAGAAAACAGACTTGCTGGAAGGGAGAGTGCTGAGATTAACCAGGGCTTTCTCATTCGCTAACAGGAACTTATTCTGCTTTTATAACCTAAGGGAGCTTGACACCCGTTTAAGTTCATGGTTTCCCCATTTTCCCTCCACTCATTTCCTCCCCTTCTTCATGTCTCACATCCTCACAGAGTAAGAAGAAATAGCAGCAAAGTGCAGGTGACCCATACAATAGTCCAAAGGAAGGAGGATAGAAGTAACAACTTAGCTATGTTTACTGGTAATCGGTGTTTCCTTTGTGTAATGATCTGAATTAAGTGAACGATGAAAGAACTCCAGTATTTTATGGACTTACTCACCTTTCTCAATTAAACAGCTCAAAGTCATCCCATTTGTAATTTATCAAACTTTGGGAACAGAAAACAAATGAGGTTATAACTATCTCCTTTCAGAGATGGATGCTCTAGGCAATCCTTTGGGACCACTCCAGTTTGCTTGGCAATTAAGGGCCTCCTTCTAAACTCGTAAGCTGGCTCTCCAGCTTACTCTTAAAATGTAAACCAATGAGGATGCAAAAATCTTAGAAACAGATGGAATGGCTAATTTCCATTTTGTTATGTAAGAAAATTATTTGAATTAGTGAAGGATTTAAAAGTTTCAATATGAAACTGAGCAACCTCATCATTAAATTGTGGGGCAAATTGTGTAATAAATGAAATCCCCCTCAGAGTATTGATCTCCTTCACCTATTGATGAATGCACATCTGTGTGTCAGTAGTCTTCACTCCAGGCTCCCTACTATGGATGGGAATGACCAGGGTCCAAAGGCTTGGGTTGAATATCATTGATGGAAGAGTTCTACTCTGGGGCCTGTTCAATTGTCTTTGATTGTCCCAGAGCAAGAATTCCAAAGAATTCTCCCCTATTGCTACATCACTCTTGCCTGCATTTAATCATTTTATTCTGCTGTCAGGTCCCCTCCAAACGGTGTGCATAATTGGGTGCATATCCTACAACAAAAAGACCCACTTTGGCACCTGCCATTTCAGAAAAACAAGTACAAGGGAAGAAACAAAGATATTGTAATAGACAGATGTATTTATTTTGACAAGTGTGATTTGTTTTTAATTATTAATATTTCACAGTATACTAGTAACTGTCTTGTAGGATATTTTGTAAAAGCAACATCTGATAATATGTCATTACCACATTAGCATACCTCACTGCAGTTAAGGATCTAGTCGGAATAGGGGTTGACTTTCATTTTTAGTGCGAATTATCATGAAGCTGGAGAAACATGAATATGAAAATGAATAATCTTACCTTTCTGTTAAGCTTTTCATCAGCAATTTGAAAACATGTCACTGTTTCTCCTACAATGGCATCCTGAAACATTAATACAAAAACCTCCAATGATAAAGAACTCTATGATTGTTTCATTCATCCATGTCTCTGAGTTTTTTACATGTGGAATCCATTTTTTTTAAAGAAATTTACACCCTTTGTCTTTTGGGAATTTGTCACAGAATACATTTTGAGTTCTCACAGATGAAGCTGTGAGAACAAACTCGAGCTGAGGAGGACTGGAGTTCATGTCTTTTGTCTTTGTAATGGTAGGGAGAGCTGAAGGAACATGGGCAATTGCTTCACACCACTTTACTGCACAACGAGAACTTCCCCATTCAGTGTGCATCCACTCTGTTTAAATTTTCTAGTGTGAGTCTCCTTGACAAACTCAAAACAGCGAGAAGAGAGAGATGGAAGGAAAGATTCTGCCCCTCCCCCACTCCCACCACCCTTTCAGAGACGAAAAAATCTGATTTCCCTTTAATTTGTACTCAGCAGTGTCAGCTCTGCCAGAGGAAAGGGCATCCCTGCTGACAGTAATCATTATAACTCCAGGAGACCAGCAGAGATAAATATACTATAAGCCATCTTCTGAGTGGGTCAAACTTGTCCTGATACTTTTGAGGTCCACGTACTTTGCAGAAAGATTTCCTCCATCATACTTGTTTCTCACTGATACCCAGAGATGGGCTTGTTTGTGATCCTTTCATAGAAAAATACTAATATATTACACTTTGAAATATGCCAATTGTGTTTATTGAAGGACTCTTCTTAAGTGAACGTTTATGCTAATAGTCAGCAAATAGGATCTCCATAAATTAAAAATAAATAAAAACACAAATCCGGAAACATTTAACATCATGTGTAAATTTAATTGGCATTTCGTTCTAATCTCTCATGACTGAACTGAATATTTGCAGAATTAATTGAAGATTGAATATATATGTGTATCAAATTCAAAAGCATGAAGTATCTAGATTTTTGGTGTCTTTTTTTTTGCAATTAGAAATTCCTAAATCCTACAAATGGTAAAACAAATAGCACCAAGCAAGCATCTGCTGGTGAAATTAAATTATGTTGCTTTCCATTGTTGCTTTGAATATTATTGTTTTTTATCTCCTTTGTTCTCTGAGTTTGGCCTACTGTAACCTTTATAAAATGTACTTAGGTAGCAATTTCTTTATCGTGTCCCAAGATTGTAGAAAAGCAAGTGGGGAATCACTCAACCTTGTTTAACTAGAATGGGCGTTTGCACTGTTACTGTGGAACATGGTTCTGGTAATGAATATCTTCCCCTAGAAGAATGTTTTTATTGTATTTTCTACTGTATTGCCCTTACTGCATTTGGAGCTAAAATTTAAGCAACTGAATCTACAAACATAGTTTAATGTAGTCTATATGATTATTCCAGGGTGCTGCTTTTTTCATTTCACATGGATAGGTCTCTTTTTTATATATATACCAGTCAGTTGGATACACACTGGGATGTATCTTATAAATTAATGTTTTGAAAGTGTTGGAATAACACAGGGGGAAAAAGGAGAGAAACAAAGTGAAAAGTTGTTATGTGTGCGTAGTATGATTATGGGTGAGTTTTCTTTCCCTTTCTGAATGTTTTTGTACTTTATAAAATTTACCCTTGATGACGAAGTATTTTTATAATCAGAAAGAGAACCCTGTTTTAGAAAGAATGGACATCAGATGAGTGAGGATCAGGCCGCCAACCAGCTTGCCGAATTCCTACTGTGTACCTTTCACCAGTCAACTCCATGGTCAGGATTCAGGTCGGATGTAATTAGAGGGTGACGTCCCACTGCCTGTGGAGTCGGCCCCTTCAGCCAACCACAGAAACCATTTCCACAGCTGCAGTCCCTGAAATGTCAACTGACATAATTTTTGCTGAGATAATCCTTAATGTGATATCATCTTTCAATGGAGATATCTCTAGTGTGAAAATATTCTTTTTGAGAATCCAGTAAGATAGTTCTTAGGTCTTCCTTTTCTGGGGAAGTCTTAGAAATTAACAGTTAAATGATTTTTAACCTTCCGTGGTAGTTTTGCTCCCCTAGTCTGCTTATTTAAGCAAAGACTATGAAAGGATTGTCATTTTCCCCAATTTAAGATCTTAATACTTTCTGTGAGTGTGTGTTTTTAATTTTTACTTTCACTGCGTAGGATTCAATAAATTTGCCTTAGTCAGCCTTTAAACAGGGAATTGCATGGGACACGTTTGTACCAGCTCATTGGGATGCGTATGCGTACTTTGAGAATAGGACTTTGAATAAAAATGCTTTTCCACAGAGTCCCCAGATGACTTTATCCGTAGTCTGCCCATAAGAACAGGGTATATCCCCATTTCTGCTTTCCCGTTGGCTGTTGAAAGCTCTAGGCCCTTCCTCCTCAGTGCCCGTCAGGGAGCTGGCTTCCTCTCTCCTGTGGCCCAAGCTGCTTTAGAAAGCCAAGGAGGACTGTAATACAGTCTCCCCTGGTGGCCCCAACCAGCCACGCTCTCCCTCCGGGTCTGAAGTGGGAATCACCTTCCTTTTTTGTGATTACAGATTACAAATGAAGTGATTTGGAAATAGCAAGCCTTTTTTTTTTTAATTTGATTAAAAATGTCCAATCTAGCAAATACAGTGAAATGCAGTGAAGTCTTCGTATTACATAGCTCCCATAGACAAGAAATACATTCCAAGCCAGGAAAAACAACAACAACAACAACAACAACAACAACAGAGAATCCTCAAATAAGAGCAGAAATTTACTGGAATGCTATTGAGAACTTGTGCTCCAGCTTTCTTTTCTAGGAGGGATTCCCAGCTCTGTCTGCTTCCTTTTCCCTTTCCCTCCACATCAAGCTTCACCACCACTTTTTGGCAGGGTTCACCCTTAAGCCTTTTGTCACATGGATCCTTCTTGGAATATCCTTCCCCCCCATTTTTTCAAGGCCTAGACGACATGTCATTTTCCACATGAGGCCTTCTGGAGCCCATCTGGTTAGAAATCACCCTCTTCCCCGTGAGCTGCCCTGTTATTAAAGCCTTTATGGGATTCAGCCTGATAGTAAAGTGGTTGTTGACATAGCTGTCCTCCTGTGACATCATGAGGGCTTTTAGAGAGTGAGGCCTGTGTCTTACTCAGCTTGTGTTTTTCCACAGTTTATTGTGCAGAGTTTTGCACATATGAGGCCCTAGGTAAGGGGTGGGGGGGGTTGTTTAATTTAAATTCCTGACATTTATTTATTTTTATGGCAAGGGGTTGATTAAAGAAAGGAAGAAAGGCATTAAAAAGTAATTCAGAAACTGGTAATAATCACATCTAACAATTTGGCGATTTGCAGTTTTACAAAAAGGCGTTGGCATGTAATAGGGAAGACAGAGTGGCAAAGCCTGGCCTGGAACATTTTTATGTCAAAATCTAAAAGGGGCTAAGAAAAAGCTGGGCGGGCAGTTTGGTCTTGTCTGCGTCTTGTCGCGCGCGCGCGCGCATGTGTGTGTGTGTGTGTGTGTGTGTGTGTGTACATGTGTCTGAGCATGTGCGCATGCGCAAGGAAGGCTGCAGGTGTTTTCCAAGCTTTGGGACCTACACCAACTCAAATTCCCATCTGTCTGTATTATGACAATCCAAAGGCTGCTTTCAAGACCATTGTTTTCCACCACTCTGAGGTAGGGAGAGGCGACTAGCCCCCCGATGCAGTAAGAATACATTTGGGCTTTTTGCACATCTTGGGGAATTACTCAAATCTTCCTTATTTTCTTCTTCTCTCTCCCTATTTTTTTTCCACACAAACTTTAAATATCATAGTGGGGAAAAAAGAGAAAGTAAAAGGTAATGATTACACTGAAAAGTAAACATTTAATTTTCAATTCTGTACTACTTGTAATTTTTCTCTCTTACAAAAAAAGCCCAGGTGAAAAACTTAAAGTTTCAACTGAAACACGAAATGATAAACATATCCTTGCCATAGGCTTTTCTTCTTTGGTAGATTGGTTTACAATACTTTTAATATTGTACTATGAAAATATATCTAATTACAAATGGATGCAAACATTTCTGCCCTAAGCAAAAAAAAAAAAAAGAATTCAATCTTATACTAGAATATATGAAGAAAAATGTGAATTTCTGCCATTGTCCTACTCCTGTCTCACTCTCCTTTTCAGAAGGAACTTTTGTTAAACATTTTATGTATGTTTTTGCAAACCTTTTCATATGTACATATGTATGTACATATATAGATTATAAATTACTTGTATTTTGCTATATATAATGTTCTGCAATTTGCTTGTCCCACTTTCAGTTTCAAGTATACCTTGGGATATCTGCCCATATGATACATAAGGCTCTACCACATTGTTTTTATGGCTACAAAGTTCATAAACTTTAACATAACAATTGATATTTAGGTAATTTCCAGGAATTTTTGTCAGATACTACCGTACCTGTATCTTTTTGCACACATATGAATATAACTCCAGGATAGAGTTCTAGAAATAGAATTCCTGGGTCAAGGTTTAAGCATATTTAATATGTAGATTTCCTTCCAAATTGTCCCCAGAATGGCTGCAAAAAGTGGCTCACAACAATAGCATATGGGGACACAGTTTCCCCATGTATCTTCCAGAATTGGGTGGTATGGATTTTTTTCCTTAATATTTCCAACAAATTGGGCAACAAGTAGCTCATTGCTTAATTGTTATTTCTCCTATGATCAGAGAAATTTAACATCTTTTCATGTGTCCATCAGACTGTGCAAGTGTGAATTGCTTGTTTATCTTTTTCCCATTTCCATTCATCTTGTTTATTCCTGCTCTGATGCCACATTTTTTAAAATTACTGGAAATTTATAATATGTTTGATATCTAGCAAAGCAAGACCCTTTTTGTTTTTCTTTTTCAGAATTTTCTTAGCTAATTGTACATTTACTCTTCCAGATGGATTTTAGAATCAGCTGGACAAGTTCCATAGAAAATCTATTGGGGTTTTTGTTGCAGTCTGCACTGAATCTATAAATTAATTTTAGGAGAGTTTATGGGTTTACTAATATTGAATTTTCCAACCAGGAACATGGTTAGGCTCTCCACTTACGTGTTTTCATTTGTAGCTTTCTATAAAATGTTAGAGCTTATGTACATTTGTTATCTGTCTTATTGCTAGTATTTTATACTTTTTGTCACCATTGTGAATGGGACATTTTCACATTACATGTTCTAATGCTTATTGAAGACACATAGGAAAGCCACTGTCTTTGTTTTTCTTGTTCTAGACCCTTTCACTAATTTCAGCAGCTGTTCAGTGGATTTTCTTTGATTAAGAAGTTCTTATTTTCTTAATTACAAAATAATACATGTTGTAGTAAAAATTTCAGTCTAAATGTATAAAGTAAAAAGAGAAAATGCTTCTCCATTCCTTTTAAAAAGTCAGCAACATGAATATTTTTTTCACTTACCATATGTTAGATTATTTTTCACATTAGTACTTAGGCATGTACCCTATTCTTTTGAGCAACTGCAAACTATTTCATTGTATGGATAAGCATGATTTATTTTTACCCAAGATATATATATGTACATAGTTAAATAAATCCATAGCAAATAACACTGAAGAGCTGATAATGAAAAAAGAGTTAATCTCTTTATCATAGCCCTTTCACTTCATCTCCCCTCCCCAGAAGCTACCACTTTAAGCAATTTTTGATAATTTTTTTCCTGGCATTTTTCTTTATATTTCTAAATGTCCTGATTATACTGATCTTAATTGATATATCAACTTCTATAGGTTTTCTGGATGAAAATTCACTTTTTTAACTCCTTTCCTTTATTCCCTCATTTCGTCCCAAATAACATACATCACAATTTGGTTTTTTTTAAAACCAATAGCCACTATTTACATTATTAAAACTATTTAACTATTTTTATTGCTGGACCAAATAGTGTACCATGATTTGATTTTTGTCTCAGGTTTTTTAAAGTGAGTAATACCTTTGCTTCTTCTCTTCCTACAATTATGCCACTCATTATTATTATTTTGTATTATCTCATTGGGTAGAACTCCTAACATAATGTTAAATAGTAACCATAATCCTGGTTATTCTTATCTTGTCCAGACTCTTACAGAAATATCTTGAATGTTGATTAATTATTTAGAAGTCTACAGGAAAAACCGTATTCAAAGAAAAAAAATCTTAAGCATCAAGTTCTCAATGATGGGATTGCAAGTGAAGCTCACCTAAATCTAGGGCACTCAGCAAGAGCAACACGAATGAAAGATGGAAAGGAAAGGGAGACTTTAATCTATGCAGGAACAGGATTTTAAAAGAAAATGGAGGTCAATTTGCCAGAAAAAAAATAAATAATGGGGTCTTCAAGTATCTGGACAATGAATAAAAATGGTTATATTGTACGAGGTCCCTTTAAGCTCTGTAATTATTAGGAAAGGTTAACAGTAGTTTAAATGTGTGTTTAATCACAATTATTTGATGAGTACACTAATGATAGAAAGTTGTGTTGTAAATAAAAACTGAAAACTACTCTTTTATGTCCTCTTTGGGTCAGAGGGAAAAGGGGGACAGTGTCTGTGACACCTAGTCATTTCTTAAGTACTACATAGCCCCAGAGGTCCTCGAACAGACTGATGGGAAATGCAAGACCACGTAAGCTTTTCCTGAGTAACAGAGATGGAGCAAATCAGGGCTGGAGGATTGCAGCTGACACCCAGGCTGCTGGTCGTAGCGGGATATGACCCTAGGAGCCGTCGTGCAGTGCCAGGGTCCACCTGCAGCTCATCAGTTCTCTCTCAGGCTTAAAGTTCACCTCTTTTCACCCACCTTTCACACTTCTGAACACCAACCTGAAAGCTAAGATTAGTAGCACAAATACTCTACATCTAGCCCACATTCACATTCAGGATTTCCTCATTAAGCATCTGATGCGTGATCTCTACATTCAGGTCCCCAACTTCTGCTAACCTGGGTTTTGGGATAGCTCAGAGCAGCTCTGCACCCCATGTACAGGACCCTCTAACATTGCTGAACTCTGTTACCGAGCCCTACACAAAATCTCTTCCTGCATGAAATATTTAGAATAGATTCTGCTTTCTTGATGGAACCTCACCAGATACAGCATCATTCTCTCATCGTTTCATGTCCTGAGAGGTAGGTTGCTAGTTTGTACTCTGTAATGAAATTACCTGCCTTATTTAAAACAAGCAAAAACATAAACGCAAGATTTTAGCAAAAGGAGAACCTGCAAGTGAGGAGGGACACTGGACAGAACAATTGCCTACTCTGTTCCTGGTGGTTCATTCTTTTCAGGTGGTCAAGCTAGATTTTCTCCTCTATCACCATGTGCACTTCATGCAATAATGTATTATCATCCTTTGAAACCAAGAATAGCTTATGTTATAACATTAACCCTCGCCTGAGGCAGACATTAATAATTGATTGCAGCAGTCTTGCCGATAGCAGATTTGGTGCACATTCTTCTCAGCACAGTGATCTGGCCAGCCACTACTAATTGATTGGCTTGTAGAAAGAACCTGAGGTATTGCCCACTGCTTTGACAAAAACCCTCAAAGACATAAAAACCATAATGTTTATACGAGAACAATTACGTTCAGAGAGTAATACGGGTATCCTACATCAAACATTCTTTTTCTCTAAGGTTTTGTGGGTAATCTGTCATTGTAACAAGGAGACTAAAAGCCTTAATTATAATGAAAGCATGGTTCCAGTCTATGTTCATGGGCTTCCTTTAGAATCATAACCACAAGCTCTGAAAAGTGAAAGACCCGTCCTGCAGGTGTGTTCCGTCTGCCTCACTGTTGAGGTCATCTTGCCGAATGAGTGCCCAGTACGCATTTACACTATAAAATGTGACTGCTTCCCCAACAACGTAATTGACGCAGATATTCTACAGATAGTTTTACTCTTCAGTGATGTCATCTCAGTATGAGGATAAACCTTCCTTTGTGCTTTCCTGTGAGTCACTTTAACTCATTGCATGAGGGTTTCCTGTTTGGAGTGGTTGTCCGTGGGTTACTAGCTTCTGATGTGTTTGGGTGAGACTTACACATGACCTATGTCTTTAAAATCTCATACTTGAATTTGCTGCGTTCAGTAAGTATTGTAGCCATTTATTGTCTTTGTCCTATCATTTCAACATCATATTTAGGATGTTTTTATAAAAGGGGAAAACGGTACCTTCCCAGAATCCATTCAAACTGCACTGGCAGTGATTTTCCATTAATGTCGTGTTGCAGTACATCACTATAGTTCAAGGATAATGCATTGCCTGAAACTTTTGGTCTTTGACATTCATGAAATGCCATGCAAAACAAATAAATTTCCTTTGCATTTTATTAGACACTTGTAAATACGTTGGTGAAGGCCAAGAGTTTAGCTTTAAGGTTCAATATAGCAAACAAAGGACAGTTACCTTTGCACTGTTTATTTTACAATGAGTGCTGAAAGCATGCCCGTGCGTTGCTTTCATGGTAATTTAAGTTTGTCATCTTTCACTCAGTTGCCTATTTGTAATGTTACCTCTGAGAAGAGTCACCTGAGAATGTGAAATGGACCCAGACAGGGAGAAGCAGAGCAGGCTGTAGGTATTCATTTCAATTCCAACATCATTTTTTAACCCCTACAAGGTGGCCAGGAACCATTCTGGAAACTGGAGGCACAAACATCCGTAAGAAATAGTTTCTATCCTCATAGAATTCACAGTCCAACTTTGCACATCAAGACATTAGTGGTAAACCCTGATCTCGCTGTCCTTCAGCTGCAGGCTCACTTCTCAGATCCTTTGGAGTTTTGTCCAAAGGTCATACCCTCAGTGGGGCCATCTTAGACCACCCCGTTTTAATAGTGTAGTTCCCCTTCTAACTCTCAGCACTCATTCTTCAAGCCTGCTTTGTAGCACGTATTAACAGAGTATCTTATTAGTAAATAAGATACTGCATCTTTTTTATTATCAGTTTCATCTCAGTGGAAGGTAGGTTTCAGGAAGGCAGTGATTTTCATCTGTTTATTGATGAACCTCTGGATCATAGAATGCGCTTGACATGTAACAGGCACTCAATACATGGATTATTAGGAGTGAAAACTCCTGAGAGATCTGGGAAAGATTCAAAGAGAAAGTAACATTTAAATTTGATGAAAGCAAAGAGAGAAATTTCCAAAAGGAGCTCCAGCCTTCTACTGGAGAGATGACCATGAGCACAGGCACAACGTGCCTAGGGAGGAAAGCCAGCTGGGGGGTTCTGGAGGGTAGGGTAAGGGGGTAGGAAGGGATGTGGGATTGAGGGAGAAGGCGTGGGAGTAGGAAATGAAGGAAGTTGGAGCCAGATGGTGAAGGGCCTGATAAAAATTCAAATTAGCATATAGATGGACTTGCTCTGCTAAATCAAAAGGAGGATTTTCTTTCTTAAAGACAGCGGCGGTTTTCCTGATTTTTACGACTTTTAGCTTATAAACCAGATCTTCAAAGCTGCTCACGATGTCAACCTTTCAGTCCAGATAACTAGATATCTTCATCTTCATTTTGCTGATTGTGAGCATAGATCATATTAACCGCGCTGAATCTGTGCTCAGGTTTAGCAGCAGGAAGTGACAGGAAAGTGAAGGGACAGTGGACAGTCAACTGTGACTAGCAGTGGCTATTTCAGAATCCCTGAGCAGGGCAATCTCAAAGTGTGTGAACCTGGCCTTTCCTGTGTTAGACCAGGCTAGGCAATCTTGGGAAGACCCGGGTGTTGGGGGAGTTATTCTCCCAGATGGTGAGGCAGGTTCTGAAAGTGATGGCAGAGAAATGAGGTTCGTGGATAAAGTGGAGGAAGGAGAGAGAATGGTGCCACCAGTGCGCTGAACTTCCATGGAGGAACAGTGGGGGAACTGGGAGCAATGGTTGGAAGCAGCAGTGAGGCACAAGACAGCGGGAGAGCAAGGCCCCCCGAGCCCCGGGACCTGGCATTGAAGAAAGAAGAGCTGCACCAGGATGATTTTGAAGATGAGGTTTTGAGTTTGAGAAAAACAAAGTCACATTGAATGTGAGGAAACACTAGAAATATTTGATTCAGTGGTTAGTGTGTAACACAGAGACTGAGATTTAGAGACCCAGCTTGGGGGAAGCACTCAGAGTGGCAGGGATGGGATGGGATGAGCAGGGAAAGAGTTCTGGGTCAGGATGACGTCATGGAGGAGGTAGGGAGGATGTCCGCTGATGGTAGAGAGCTCGAGGAGAAGCAGGGACCTAGGGGTGAGACCACAGGGACATCAACCCTGTGGAGGGCAGGGGGGCTATGGGTGGGTCAGTCATAGCTAGTAAGGAGTGTTATAAATGGTCAGCTTATAGGCCCAACCAAAAAGTGAGCGAGTAAGCCACTTCCAGGCAAGGCTACTTCCCGATAATTGAAACACTCTAGGCATGTCCCAAGTGTCATCTTATATTACCCCTGAAAATGGCTGCTCCTTTTAGGGTTGCATTTAACAGAGCTTATGCAGAAAAGATAAAGAATGGTACAATCTGTTCTCATCCTACATCTTTGGTTAAGGGCATAACACTGATGGGTAGAGGTGGGGGCGGGGTAATGTGTAATTTATCATCAATTATCATAGATATTTATAGATACATTTTATCCAGAAGATGGTCTTCTCTCATTACTTTACATGCCTGACTTACATTTCTGAAAGAAGGCAATTCTTACCTTTTCATATGCACATTAAAGCTCACGTATTCATTTATATGAAAGTAACATTGAGAGCAATTTGTGTCATTACTATTAAAAATAAAACAGTAGATTTTACAAAGAATAACAAAATTTGTTATAGCAAAGTATCACAGTCCCTCATTGTTACGCTGTTACAGCATCTTCATATTTTAAGGAATTTGCAATCATGTAAAATGTATTGAATTTGATAGACTCCCACCATAAAACAGCCGAATGCTTCATAACAACCAACAAAGGGATTGCATTTTTTCTGCTTGGCAGATTAACTGCTGGTTTTGTTTCTTGCCAGATCGCTCACTGTAACATGAGTAATAAATCAGGATGATTTTCTTCCTTTTTAAGGTTTTTATTTTTGTTTTTTTTAAAGCCCATCAAAGCTCTCTTTTCTTGTGGACAGAGACCCAGGACCTAATCTGTACCTGTTCCTTGCCCTTATCAACAATCTTACTCAAATTCAGACACTTAAAGTTAAAATCTACATAAGGACATCCTGACAGGGAGAAAGAAGCCATAAAAGAGCAGTTTGAGAAATAGGAGTTTGTGGAAAGGGTAGTCTTCACACGGGTGTCTGAGCCTTCTAAGACCTTTAAAGAAGTAGACTTGACGTACGATAAACTGCCCATATTTAGATTAAGTTATTTTTGTTTATTCACTGTAGCTTATTTGCATTTATTTATTTATTTTTACTTTAAGTTTTCATTTTTAATTCCAGTTAGTTGATATACAGAGTTATATTAGTTTCAGGTGTACAGTCTAGTAATTTAACACGTCCATATATCACCCAGTGCTCATCACAAGTGTGCTCCTTAATCCCTATCAGCGATTTCACCCATCTCCCCACCTCCTCTCTGGTAACCATCAAATTGTTCTCTATAATTAAGAATCTAGGGGCCACTGGGTGTCTCAGTCTATTAAGCACCTGACTCTTAATTTCAGCTCAGGTCATGATCTCAAGGTCGTGTGATTGAGCGCTCAGCACAGAGCCTGCTTGTCCCTCTCCCTCTTCTCCTCCCGCTGTGTGCACACACTCTCTCTCAAATAAATAAATACAAATCTTTAAAAAAAAAGAAAAGTTATTTAAAAAATCTGTTTCTTGCTTTGACTCTCTGTTGTTTTTTTTTTCAGTTGTTTGTTGTGACATATGCATGCAACCATGAAATTATCACCACAAAAAAAATTTTTAAAAATTAAAAAAGAGTGCTCGCTTCGGCAGCACATATACTAAAAATTAAAAAAGAGGGGCGCCTGGGTGGCTCAGTTGGTTAAGCGACTGCCTTCCGCTCAGGTCATGATCCTGGGGTCCTGGGATCGAGTCCCACATCGGGCTCCCTGCTCGGCGGGAAGCCTGCTTCTCCCCCTCCCACTCCCCCTGCTGTGTTCCCTCTCTCGCTGTGTGTCTCTCTCGCTCTCTGTTAATTAAATAAATAAATAAAATCTTAAAAAAAAAATTAAAATTAAAAAAGAAACTATCACCACATCCGGATAATGAACATAGTCATCACTACTAAAAGTTTGTTATTGCATGTGTCAACAGTTCATTACTTTTTATTGATGAATATCATTCAGCAATACTATTGTACAGCTATGTGGATACCACAATTGTATGGCTATATAAACAAAATTTGCTTATCTGTTCACCTGTTGATGGGCATTTTGTTTGTTTGGTTATTGCAAATAAAGCTGCTGTGAACATAAATGTACACATATTTTTAAGATGAGATGCTCTAGGAGTAGAAGGGCTGTAAAGATATGGACAGCTTCTTAAAAAAACTGCTGGATTGGGGCACCTGGGTCGCTCAGTTGGTTAAGCATCTGACTCTTGGTTTTGCCTCAGGTCATGATCTCCGGGCCTTGAGATCAAGTCCTGTGTAGGGCTCTGGGCTCAGCATGGAGTCTGTTTGTCCCTGCCCCTCCCTCACTACTCCCCCATCAAATAAGTAAATAAATAAAATCTTAAAAAAAAGGAAAAAAAAAAAAAAACTTCTGGACTATTTTCCCAAACGATTGTGTCATTTTATATTCCCACTGGCAGTGGTTAAGAGTTCTGGTTGCTTCACATCCTAGCCAACACTTGATACGGTCAGACTTGTTTAATTTAGAGACTCAAATAGGTTTGTAGTGGAATCTCGTTATACTTTTAATTTGTATTTTCCTAATGGGTAATGATGTTGAACATCTTTTCATGTACATATTTGCATTGGTGTCTATTATTTGGTGAAGAGTCTGTTGAAATATTTTGTCCATTTTTAATTTAGGTTGTTTTCCTGTCATTGGGTTTTGAGTTCTTTACGTATTGTGAATTAAAGTCCTTTAGCAGATGGAAGATTTGCACATGTTTTTGTTTTTGTTTTTGTTTTCCCAGTCTGTGGCTTTTCAATCTCATAATGAGTTTCTAAGAGCAGATTTTGTTTTTTGTTTTTTTTTCCCCTCCTACTAACCTATATGCAATATGAGTGCAGGGACTTAGTTTTGGTCATATCTATATTTCCAAAATATAGCATTTGGCACAAATTCAGCAGTAAATAAATCTTTGCTGAAAAAGTGAATGAATTTTCTTTTTTTTTTTAAGATTTTATTTATTTGAGAGAGAGAAAGATTGAGAGAACATGTAGGAGGAGGGGCAGAGGGAGAAGCAGACTCACTGCAGAGCAGGGAGCCTGAGGCAGGACATGATCCCAGGAGTCTGGGATCAGCCCCGAGCCGAAGGCAGACACCCAACCGACCGAGCCACCCAGACACCCATGAATGAATTTTATAATGGAACTTTCTCGTTTTACAGATGAGGTAATAGTTTAATGAGAATTCTCAAGTAATCTGGATTCTAGTTTCTTTAATCAGTTGATTAAAATGAAGGTTTCAACTAATGTTCATAATCTTAAATGTTCTAGTCTAATTTCTTGCCTTATTAAGGATAGTGAATCAAATAATAATTATTCTTCCTTTGACAGTCAAGGTCTTTTTTGGGGGATTTGGGGGGGCATATTATCTGAAGATGAATTAGAGCAAAAAATGTTGAGGTTCACTTATCTGGGAAGTTTATAGTGCCCCTATTTCTCATTCCCAGCCTCCAATCACCCATACCTAAAAGGTGGAGGCTTGTAAGGAAGCTTAAGTTAATTATGTGAGATGAAGAAGTTACATTTTCTTTATACAGTTGAATAGAAATCTGTTTATTGGTTCATTTATTTCTGTTTATTGTCAGTTAATATCCTCAACTCATTTTTCTATTAGATCCATTACTTTATCCATTTAAACTTTTTTTTTATATATTCAAGATACTAATCCTTTGTTGTATATCTTATAAATATATGCTTTCAGTGTGTCACTTTTTTAAACTTGTTTAGTTTTACAGACCTTTATAATTCTCATATAGTAAAATTTCATAATCTCTCATAGTTTGTACTTTTTGTGTCAGTTTAAGAAATCTTTCCCCAAAATATCATAGAGATATTTCTTACACTCTCTTCTGATAGGTTTGAAGATTTGATCTTAATAATATATTTTATTTAACCCAATATACCCCAAGAACTATCATTTCAACAGGTCATCACTATACAAAATTATATTTTATATTTTCTACCTTTTGATCCCTTTCACCCATTTCTCCTACACCTTATCCCCCTCTCCTGGCAACCACCAACCTGTTTTCTCTATGCTCCCCCACACCCCCAACCAACCTATAAGAAAAATAATATGGTATTTGTTTTCCTCTGACTTATTTCACTTAGCATAATGTCCTTGAGATCCATTCATATTGTTGCAAATGGCAAGATTTCATTCTTTTTTATGACTGAATAAACTAACTAACTTCCTTCCTTCCTTCCTTCCTTCCTTCCTTTTTTGCATGTGGCTGTCCAGGTTTCCCAACACCATTTATTGAAGAGACTGTTCTTTCCCATTGTATATTCTTGGCTCCTTGTCATAAATTAATTGATCATATATGTGTGGGGTTTATTTCTGGGCTCTGTTCTGTTCCATTGATCTATGTGTCTGTTTTTATGTCAGTATTTAATACTATACTACGGCTTTGTAATATAGTTTGAAATCAAGAAGTGTGATATCTCTGGGTTTGTTCTTTCTCAAGATTGCTTTGGCTATTTAGGGTCTTTTGTGGTTCCATACAAATTTTAGGTTTGTTTGGGTTCTGTGAAAAATGCCTTTGGGATTTTGATAGGGATTGTATTGAACCTGCAGATTGATTTGGGTAGTATGGACATTTTAACAATATTAATTCTTCAAATCCATGAGCATGGAATATTTTTCCATTTATTTGTATCTTCTTCAATTTCTTTCCTTAACATATTGTACTTTTCAGTATACTTGAGTATACCAAGGAAGTATACTTCTAGGTATTTTATTCTTTTTGATGCAATTATAAATGGGATTGTGTTCTTAGTTTCTCTTTCTGGTAGTTCATTATTAGTGTATGGAAACGCAACAGATTTTTGTGTATTGATTTTGTATCCTGCAGCATTACCAAATTCATTTATTAGTTGTAAAAGTTTTTTGATACTCTAGGGTTTTCTATATATAGCATTATGTCATCTGCAAATAGTGAACAGTTTTACTTCTTCCTTTCCAATTTGGGAGACTTTTATTTCTTTTTTCTTCCCTAATTGCTCTGGCTAGAACTTCCAATACTATGCTGCATAAAAGTGGTGAAAGTGGACATCCTTGTCTTATGCCTGATCTTAGAAGAAAAGCTTTCAACTTTTCACCATTGATATGATGTTAGCTGTAGACTTGTCATATTGCCTTTAAGAGTTCTTAGTTTTGATGAAGTCCAATTTATTTTGCTATTGTTGTTGATCATCCTTTTGGTATCATACCTAAGAAATCTTTGCTGAACCCAAAATAGATAATTTCCTATGTTTTCTCCATGAAATTTTATTTTAAATTAATAATTGAATATCTTGTAAAAACAGGTGAAACTTTTTTTTTTTTTGCATATGGATACACAATTGTTTCTGCACTGTTTTTTTGAAAAGACTATGATTTCTTTATGGAATTGCTTTTGAATCATTTTCAAAAGTCAATTGACCATGTACTCTGGGTCCATTTCTAGACTCTATTCTGTTCCATTATTTTATTTGTCTATCTTGATGATAATGCCATACTACCTTGACTACTGTAGATTTGTAAATAAGTCTTGAAATCGGGTAGTATAACTGCTTTTTCAAGGTGCTTTGGATTTTCTAAGTCCTTTGCATTTTCATATAAATTTTAATTGATATTGCAAAAAATCCACAGATCATTTTGGGAAGAATTGATATCGCAGCAGTATTGTTAAGTCTTCCAATCCATAACCATCTCTCTATTTCATTCTTCACTTCCTCTCAACAATATTTTGTAGTTTTAATTGAGTATGTCTTGCCCATTTTTTGGTAAGATTCATTTCTTAGAATTTCATCTTTTTTAAGTTTTTAGTAAAAGTCCAGTTAGCTAACATACAGTGTAATACTAATTTTGGGTGTACGATATAGCGATTCAATACTTCCATACAACACCCGATGCTCATCACAAGTCCACTCCTTAATCCCCATCAGCCATTTAACTCATCCCCCCACCCACCTCCATTCTGGTAACCATCAGTTTGTTCTCTATAGTTAAGAGTCTGTTTCTCATATGTGGAATGTAAGAAACAAAACAACAAGAAAGAGGGGCGCAAACCAAACCTATAATTTCATATTTTTGATGTTATCATAAATGGCATTTTTAGTTTCAATTTCCATTTGTTCAGTCATTGCTAATCTATGGAATATAGTTGATTTTTATATATTGATCTTGTACTTTGCAAACTTGCCAAACTCACAGACTAGTTTTAGTAGACTTGTTATTATCCTATAAACTTTTGCACACAGAGAAACATGTGGTCTGCGAATAATGATAGTCATACTTTTTTCGTTTCAATTTGGATGCCTTCTTTTTTTCTTTTGTGTATTGCACTAACTAGAGCCTCCATTATAATGTTGAATGGACATGGTGAGAGCAGACATCATTTCTTTGTTCTTAATCTTAGGTGGAAAGCATTCAGTCTTTCATCATTAAGATGTCAGCTGTAGCTTTTTATAGATGCCCTTTATCAGGTTGAGGAAGTTTCCTTCTATTCCTCATTTGTGTAGAGTCTATCAAAAATAGTAACTGGAATATATACAATGGAATATTATGCAGCCATCAAAAGGAATAAGATCTTGCCATTTGCAACGACGTGGATGGAACTGGAGGGTATTATGCTGAGCGAAATAAGTCAAACAGAGAAAGACATGTATCATATGACCTCACTGATATGAGGAATTCTTAATCTCAGGAAACAAACTGAGGGTTGCTGGAGTGGGGGGTGGGGTGGGAGGGATGGGGTGACTGGGTGATGGACACTGGGGAGGGTATGTGTTCTGGTAAGTGCTGTGAATTGTGCAAGACTGTTGAATCTCAGATCTGTACCTCTGAAACAAATAATGCAATATATGTTAAGAAAGAAAAAAAGAAGAAGAAGAATGTAGCAGGAGGGGAAGAATGAAGGGGGGGAAATCGGAGGGGGAGAAGAACCATGAGAGACAATGGACTCTGAAAAACAAACTGAGGGTTCTAGAGGGGAGGGGGTTGGGAGGATGGGTTAGCCTGGTGATGGGTATTGAGGAGGGCACGTTCTGCATGGAGCACTGGGTGTTATGCACAAACAATAAATCATGGAACACTAAAAAAAAAAAAATAGTAACTGGATTTTGTCAAATGCTTTTTCTGAATCTATTGTGATGATCTTATGGTTTTTCTTTTCTACTCTGTCAATATGGTGAATTACACTGAATGACATTTGAATGTTAAAACAACCTTGCATTCCTGAGATAAACCCTACTTGGTCATGCTGTATTATCATTTTTATATATTACTGGATTTTGTTACCTAAACTTTAGTTGAGGATTTTTGCATCTGTGCTCATGAAGGATATGGTTTTGTAGTTTTCTTTTCCTGTAATTATTTTTTATGGTTTTGGCATCAGGGTAATATTAGCCTTATGAAATGAATTGGGAAGTATTCCCAACTCTTCAATTATCTGGAAGACTGGATACAAAATAGGTATCACTTCTTTCTTTAAATGTTTGGTGGAACCCACCAGTGAAGCCATTTGGGCATGGCATTTAATTAATTAATTTATTTTTGGTAGGAAGATTTTTAACTACAAATTCATTTTTAAGTTAGGTGGTTTTAAGTCACCACACAGCTGACTGATGCACTTTTCTTTCATCTTTTTCTTTTTAAATCTGTTTTATCTCTCTGTTTCATTTTGTGTAGTTCTTATTGCTGTGTCTTTAAGTTCACTCTTCTTTTGTAGTAACTAATCTGTTAATTGTATCCAGTGTGTTTTTCATCTCAGGCATTATGTTTTTCATCATGAAATGTTTGGTTTGTTTTTGTTTGTTTTCTATATCTTCCATGTCTCTATTTGATCTGCTCAGCAACCCTGCCTTATTGATAATATCGAATATAGTTATACTGTTTTTAATATCTTTGTCTATTATTCTATCATCTGTATCATTTCAGTGTTGATTTTGATTAATTTTATTCCTCATTAATGGGCCCTATTTTCTTGCATGTTTGCATACCTAGTAATTTTTTATTGTATGCCAGACATTTTGCATTTTACCTTATATGCTGCATATTTTTTTACTTTATAAGCATCTTGAGTTTTGGTCTGATATGCAGTTAAGCTACCTGGAAACAGCTTAAGACTTTCAGTTCTTGCTTTTAAGATTTGTTAATATGAACCTCATCATTGTGTATTCTAGAGGTAATTTTACCCCAGCACTTAGGCAAAACTCTTCTGAGCACTGGATGCAATGCCCCATGGATTATGAGGTGTACCCCTCTGGCTGGTGGGAACAGGATCTATTCCAAGTTCTATGGGAGTCTTGAGGAAGGCTCCATCTACTCCTTTTGCAAGTTTATATTTTTGGCTTTGGGTTGTTTTATCACACACATGCACTGGTCAGTACTCAGCTAAAGAGTACACAGGGACCCACTGCGAATCTCCCAAGTTTTTATTTTTTTCTGTGCAGTCTTCATACCCTGGTGCTCTTATGCCAACTCTAGCTGCCTTTGCCTCAGTGGGCTCTCATCTCTGTATCCTCAATTTAGGGTAGTCATCAGCCTCTGTGTGAGTTTCCCTTCCTTGAGTCATGGCCTGGAAATTCTCACTAGAGAGGAAGCTGCAACAATTGTAGGGCTCCTCTGGTTTGCTTTTCATCTCACAGGGATCACTGTCCTTCATTGTTTCATGTCCAGTGTTAGAAAATGGTTTCATGTATTTTGTCCATTTTTTTAGTATTTCATGTGGGAGGGTAAATATGATACCTGTTAATCTTAGCTAGAATTGAAAGGCTGTCTGGGCTTTGGTTGGTCCAGAATTGGTCCAGAGATCTTCTTTCTTAGCCCTAAGCTCCAGTCACTTCCACATGCACCTCACAGAACCGAGAAACCTCACACTTACATCTTACACTTGCGTTGGCAATAGTTCTATGTAAAGAGGACTTTGCTCTCATTTCCAGATTAACATTTGAGGAAGCCCATGCTATGTAGTTATTTCTAATGAATGCATATATTTTTAAAAATCAGAACCAGGGCCTGGCTTAATATTAAGTTTATAAAATTCTAACCTCCAAATTAATAGGTTTTGAATTAGATACTAAGAATGGCAGATTTTTTATCTTTTTTATGTACTATTTTTCTTACCAGTTCTTAGAGTTGATCTAACACTTGGTATGCCCATATTGCTCATATATTTTGAAACACTGAGTAAATTTTTATTAAATCATACTTTTATATATAGATGTACCTCATTTTATGTAATAACCTCTATTCTAAAACTATGTGTAGAGATTAAATGAAAAATATATTGGGGCTGCAGGAGTGTGGAAGGGTTTAGTTCTTCAGTGAAGTTTGTGGTGACCAAAAATATTTATTTTTGAATGACAAGTAACAACTTCCTTTTATCTCTGCTCTCAAGCCTTATTTTTATTCACTGAAGAAGCTGAAAGAGGGTAACCTCACCCCCTTACCCTTGTCTGACTTGTAATGGGCAATTCTGATCATGGGTCAGAAATTAGGCTGAACTTTATCATTGAGTGTCATTTAAGAAGTCTGCCAAAGTAAGTAGAACCTACAAACACAATTGATTAAAAATGAATATTTTAACTACTTCAGAAGATTTAAACACTTAAAAGGGTCTCATTGACATGTAAGTGAGAGATTTGCAAAGTAATCAGAGGCCTTATATTTCCTGAGTGGTTCTCAAACATTTTTGGTCTCAGGACCCCTTTTTCCTGATAAAAAAAATATTATTATTGAGGATTCTAAAAACCTTTTTTTCCTGCCACTTATATCTATTGGTATTTGCTGTATTAGAAATTAAAACAAAGAAATACTTTAAATATGTATTTATGTATTCATCTGAAAATCATAAAGGCATTACACACTAATTTATTACTTTATCAAGGACGTTCTTAAGTGAAGCTGGTTTCTCTCCTCTTTCTCCTCTGCCACCTCCTCCCTTTTTTCTCCCTCTCGCTCTTTCCTCCTCCCCCTCCCATGTCCCCCCTCCCCCCTCCCCCTCTTTCTCATTCTTACTCTTCACCATTAAGTGAGTGCATGGCAGAGGGCCATGCCATGACACCTCATACAATTTGGTGGTGCTACTTGATTCATGCTAAGGTGCCTACAGTTTTCTAGCCACCCCTTTTATATGAATAGCATAAATGAGAACAGAGGAAAAGGCACATAATGTCTTAGTATCATTTTTTAAAGTTTTGACTTCATGGGCTCCCTGAGAGCATTTCAAAGACCTCAGGGTTTCCCAGGCCATTTCAGAACTACCCCCGGACTACTTCTAATAATAGTTTTTACATTTGCACAGTATTAATGGATGCTGCTAAGGTTTTCTAAATATTTTGAACCAATTTTCCCTCTCATCAATAATGCCTGAGAATTCAAATTTCTTTACATCCTGGCTAACATTTAGCATCACTATCCCTTTTTTGGTTTAAGCATTCTGGTACATGAGTAGCGGTGTCTTTTCATTTTCCAGATGACTCACAAAATAGAACATCTTCTTCTTATACAGAGCAGTTCTTGCTTTGCTCAGTATTGCAGGACTCTAAACATAATTGTGTAAGATGAAATTGTGCAAAGCTCTGTTATTAATCAATGGAGAAAATAACCATTGTTCTGTGACTTTAATTTTTGCCAACGTATTAAAAAATAACCACTCTTACTGTGGGTTATAGATACAAAGAGGAATAAAAAAATAGTAAAGCTAAAATTTATTTCATTCACTGTAATTAAAGTATAAGAAGCATTGAGAATTAAGATATTTTATTTCTAAAAAGCTGCATAAGAGTAGTTTGGGCAGTACTTGCCTTCTCGTTGTGTGGCTTATAGTGTGGAGCAGACAGCTTCTCTATGCCTTGGCAACTGATCACATGCCTTTCTAAGTTTGGATCAGCTTCCAGTAGTTTACCCCTCATGTTTCCAATGTTGTGAACTATCCCTGAGAGGTCCTTTAATATGAAATATTTTACTGGACTTACTTCCTCTGGGAGATCTTAATCCTTTGCATCACAACCACTTTCTTCATTTACATGGATAAATTTGCCTTCCCAGAGTTCCTCTGGCTGCATATCTAGAGTGTCTCAGATGGTGGTCGTATCCACATTCTCTTGATCAGTTATTTCTTCAGCTCCATTTACATTAAATACTTTCAGTATTATCACTCTTCCTTTTTTCCTTTAACTTTTTTTTCCTGCACTTCCTCTAGCTGACCAGTTCCCTCTGTTGATTATTCATTTTCTGTGAAGCATTAAGTGAGCTTGTAACTGGACTACAAGGAAGTAACACAACTACATGCTTTGCTGTCTGTGTGTGTGTGTGTGTGTGTGTGTGTGTGTGTGTGTGTGTGTGTGTGAAGGAGATGATGCCTTCATAGTGACCAATCACTGACAGAATTTGAAAGAAGTGATGGGATCGGTCATCAGTCATGATTCACGACTATTCACAGCAACGACTTGTGGCTAAAGAGCTAACAGCAAAGTTTGCATTTCATGCAATTAGAGTTAATAAACTGCAGTTACTGGAATCTATGGTTTTGGGTGAAATTATGGATATTAGAACCATGGATAATGAGGACTGTATTGGTCACATGGATATGCTCTTTTGTATTTACTCATCTCTTTTGCCCTTTTTTAAATGTCAAATTGTCTTTTTTCTTATTGAGAATATAGGAATTCTTTATATATCCTGGGAATTAATATTTCTTTGGTTATATATTTCAGATACCTTCTGTGACTTTGTGATTTGCCTCTTCAGTACTTTATGGAATTTTTCAATGTAATGTGGTCTGGTTTATCCAATGTTTCTTTTACAGTTAGTGCTTTTTATTCTTTGTCTAAGAAATCTTTGCCAATTCCAAGGTCATAAAGGTATTCTCTTATATATCTTCCTAAGGCTGTATTGTTACAATGTCTTTCATATTTAGAGTTATAATCACATGGAATTATTTTTATGATGAGATAAGGTAGAGGGCAAGATGCACTTCCCCCATATGGAGATCCAATTGACCCAGCCTTTTGAATGTCTTCCTATCTCCACTGCTATACTATATCACTTCTGTTATAAATCACATGCCATAAAAGTACAAATCTTTTTCTGGTCTACTGTGTCCATTGGTATATTTGTCCATGCTTGCACCAATTCCACATGCTTTTAATTACTATGCCTTTTTAAGAAGTCCTGGTATCCAGTACAATAACTCTTTTTTCACAGTATTTTTGGCTTTTTTAGGCCCCTTTTAATTCCATGTAAATTTTAGAATCAACCTATTGATTTAATAAAAATAATAATAATAAAAATAAACATACCAGAGTTTTCATTGAGTTTGCATTGAATTTATAGATAAATTCTGGAAAAAGGACATCTTTATGTATGCATGTATGTACATATACATGCACAGTTTTAAACCCCCTTCTCTGATTTTTCTTCATTCAGTCTTACCTCCGAATGTTTTTGATAATATTTTATTTATTGCCAAATGTAGTACAGTAAGATACAGAGATAACTTGAAATTCTCAATGATAGGTCTCTTTATCCAAAGAGAATGCACTTTTCTTTCAGGCAGCAGTGAAGGTAGGTGAAGATGACTTTAAGCCAAAGGAGGATTGAGTTGATCTGGAGTTTGGCTTTAGCCCTGTGAGTGCTGGCCTGCTTCTCATTCACCTGTTCTTAGGTAGAACCTTTGTTTCAGGGAGGAGTTCCCAACTGAAATCCAGTGGGCTTCAGAATCCAATTTCTGCCTTCCTGCTCTTTCAGACTAGCAGAAGCTTCCTGCTCTTTCAGACTGGCTTCTCAGTCCATGCTCAAATGCCTCGAGGATAAATCCTTGCTTCCCTAGTCTCCAGGATTTTATTCCTCAAGTCTTTGCTATTTTGATAATTTCCCAATACTTAAAAAATTATGTGTGTTTGTGTGTGTGTGTGTGTGTGTGTATGTGTCCCGCTTTCCACAATGTTTCGAGTGGGACAGTTTGTCTGTAACAAGTTAATCTACTGTCACCAGAGGTAGAAATTCTGGCTTCATTCTTCAAAGAGAAAGCTAGTCAAAAGCCTACTAGATACAGTTTGTGAGGCACCAGAAAGCTTTGCTTGCTCAAGGTGTCATCCTGGCCAACTTGAGATTCTTTCTGCTCTGATTCATATATTAAATAGTGGAGGTGCACATTTCTCTTGAAGTCTTGGGAGTAGGCTCTTTCTTTGTAATGCTCTTCTTGTTTGGTGTTTTAGGTTAGCTTTTGAATCGAAGAGGGTGGAATTTGTCAACATTCCTAGTAAGAATTAGTAAAATGAGGATCAGCAGGAAAGGTGAGCAGAACAGAATCCATCTCTGGGCCAATAAGGCCTACCATGAAGGCAATAAGTAAAAGTGCAAGCCTAGAACCAAGGTCTCAAAGGCAAGGTGTTTGGCTTGGAAACTGTTGAAAGCTAAAGAAAAACTCCATTTACCATACTGTTATATTCTAAATTAGTTTGTACTCTAATGGAGTCAGCCCAGAATGGGCTTCAGACATAGCTCCAAAACATACCAGCTCCTTACCTTGGAAAGCTCGAATTAAGCTCTCTGAGCAGCAATATCCTTATATGTAAAATGGCCATAGTTCCTTACTTGCAGGTAGGGGATTCAATGGGACAATGTATATAAAGCATAGGAGCTATCAGACACTTATATGGGTTAATTCTTTTTCCTCTCCCCTATCAAATTCAGTGGAATTGAAAAGGAAGCAAACAAAGGGGTATTATTTTTCTAGAGAGTCCCATGTCTTTGCAAGTGTTTCTGTATGGTAACACATTAAAAGTGGCAGTAATGCAATTTTGGAAAGAGAGAAGCTATCTTGGTGTTTTAGGAGAGCAATGATTTATTGTCAAAAATAATTCCGTTTCCTGATGCTACAAGACTTTCTAGGAAATAGATATGGTGAATGATTTCATTTTCTCCTGAAATACAACTGTCTGTGGGGTGGGGTGTGGCAAATTCATCATGCAATGCTTGTGAGATTAAATCTAAGATCTTTACATTTCTTTTCTCTCTTAAAAAGTTACTCTGTTTGGAAAATCAAGCGCTATCTGGAGTGCTGGGATTTGAAAGAGAATCCAGTTTCCTTTATAGTTATATTTTGTCTGAGATCTGCAAGTCGGGGCTTAAAATACCTTCTTAGAGAAATTTTTAAAAAACATTCCTCCATTTAAAAAATTTCTCATCTCATAACAAAGAACACATGTATGGTGTACCTTTCAATTAAAATGTTGGAGACTTATTAAAATATAAATAAATATAATATATTCACATATAACAAGTGAAATAATTTGATTATTAGAAAAATTAGGATTACTTATCTTTTGAAATCTAAATTATAACTCTCCAAGTATACAAACTCTTATCTGCATGAAACTCCACTCGGTGACATTTCTCTTGGTATATTTATGACTCTTTTTTAAATGAAAAACTTTATTTACTTAGCTATTTGTAAATTAATGCAGATTTTTACTTCAGCTACAGAAATTAAAAAGGGAAAATGAATTATCACATTTATAAATAGTTGTGATGGGAAGGAATATTTGTTTATATTTTTTTCTTTTTTCTTTTTTTTTATTATGTTCAGTTAGCCAGCATGTAGTACATCATAAGTTTTTGATGTAGTGTCAATGATTCATTCATTGCATATAACACCCAGTGCTTATATTTTTTTCATAGAAAGTTTTATTGTATGAACAATATGAAACGAATTTTTGACCATTGATGACTAAGAGTATTTTTTTCTGTCTAACCCAAATGACAATAATAAATTTATAAAATTACAAAGAATTTATAAGTAGATAAGCAGACTTTTCAACACATTCTCTCCCATGTAGGAAGTAGTCCACAGGAAATCCTATTACTCCTGAAGCAATGGCTGGTGAGTAAAGAGTAGAATATGAAAGAACAGGGTCTAGATATCTCTTGATGTCCAGAGATCTCTTCTAGGAATAGCCGTGCCAAAGGGCTAATGTCTTATATCATAGGTTTCTTGGTGCTGAAGACACACACTGTTACTAGATTTCCAAGGGTGGTATTAAAAGGGATATTTATAAAAGTTTTCTTTAAAAAAATTTGGCTTCTTTAAATCCCCTTTCTAGAACAACAAAGTATAGTAGAAATGTGGAATAAGATTTGATCCAAGTTTTCATTCTTCCTTTTTCAGTCTATGTGGTTAGACAAAGAAGTTAATTTCTCTGAACTTTGTTTCTTCCCTGAAAATGAGAGAATTGGTCCACAACTCCAGATGGTCTCCAAGAACCCTTGTAGCTCTCAGGTTTCTATGACGAAAGACATAGTTCAGTCTTCCCCAACAGAACTCAACTACTCTTTTCCTCATTTCTTGCTTTTATGCAATCACTAACTACTAGAGTCTTTCTTCTTCTCCAACCTAAAACATGTATACTAAACGTTTATTAATTTGTTTCAGCTGTTCAGATTTACTGAGAGACTCTAGATTTGTCACTTATAAGAATGAGGCTTCGTTATAAAGTAATAAAAATGTGTATTTCACAACCTCCAGTGTCTATATGGCCAAATAAGTGTTGGGTTTTAATGCGGTCATCCGGAAGCTACATGTTTACTCTGCTAAAGCTGTTATTCCTCAATCTTGCAACTCCTCTCCTGGAGTTGGCTTTAGGCAGGAAGTTACCCAAGCCACTATCTCCTCATCTGATAGAGTAGATCTCAATCTTGACCTCAAATGATATAGTTTGGATTGCTTGTTTGAGACTCTTTTATTACTCTCACTCCTGAATGACAGCACTGCTCAGAAACCAAGGCCACTGTCACAGGAAGTTTTTCTAGTCTATCTGAGATTATTCTTTGCAGATATTAAGTACTACATAAATCTTTTTAAAGAGGATGTGCTGAAGACTCTGAAAATAATTCAGAGGGAATTCAGAACAACTGCAAGCTGAACAATTGCAGCCTCACTGGAGTAAGTATATTGTCGTCAAATAGAAATAGGATATAGATATTTCACACAAAGGCACACACACCTCTCCTACTGTATGCCAGATATTAAACCTCATGATTTACCCACATTATGTCACTCGATTCTTGCAATAACTATTTGAAAGGGGTGATAACTAAAATATGGAGATTTTAGTGTACTTTCATAAAAAGGAACTTTCCATACTTAGGAGCCATACCTAATATGTTTGTTCATTGTTCATGAAATTCTCTAGATTGAGAGTAGCTATGGCTTTCCTTAGCATGTTGTATTTCAACCCTGCGCACACAATTACAATAACTCCTTTATGTTGTATTGCTTGAAACCAATTATGATGCATTTCAATAGAAATTGTCTTATTACTGTGGACTCCATACAAGGAACAGTTCACCGCCACCCACAGGATACCCTCTAGTGTGAGTTTTCTCATGTTTCGGGGACTTTTTCTGCCTGTTATTGGAGTCAGCATTTATTTAGCATTTTTTTTGAATAGTGAGGGGTCTGTCAAATGTGGAGTTTTAGATAAGGTTAGATAAACAACAACGAGGTCTTACATCTACCTGGTTATGAAATGGTTCCTGGTTATTAAATGGCATTAACATCACGACACCAGTGATCTTTCTACTCATTTGGGTAAGTGTGGGTGGGTCCCACATCTGTTCCCTGAATTGTAACTACTTGTAGCAAATACCTCTTAAGATGCAATCAGCCAGTGATACAGTGCTGGTCCTGTGGTCCTCCAGCGGAATCAGTGAGGTTTTAGAGAGGTTGCTCTCCAGGCAACAGGTCAAATTCTGGGCCCTGTCGTGTTTCTGACTCACTAATCAATGTTTGCTGCTGATAAATAATCGGGGGTAACAGTTTAGGTTCACAAACGTGCAGCTCAAGTAATAATTCTTTTTAAATTTACATGAAGAGATGGGCTAAGAATAACTGATGTCTTCTTTAGCACAAAATCTCCAAAAGTTCAGAAAATCATGGGGGCGGGGGAGAAGGAGGGGGGAAGACAACAGAAAAACCTGTCACCACTTACAAAAGCTTCATCTGGTTTTCAATCAATTGAAGGACTTTGCAGAAGATGGTACTTGTGAAATTGATCTCAATTAAAATCAGTCTGAGTGTGCGGGCCCTCCAGTAGCTCCAAGGGCCGGGGGAGGAGGCTCGCTCTTCCAACGGAACGGCACCGGCACCTGTCTGGACTCTGCTGGCACTTTTCTTTTTTTAATTTTCACCTCAGCCTTTTCTTCCAAGCAGTCTTTGACCTCCGTGGCATCCATAATGAACTCCTCTCATTGTGTGCGCCTTCTTCTTCCGCACATGGTAATGGAAATGCGGGGAGGACCAGGGGTGCCGGGGCCGTCTTTCACCTCCGCAGGCCCGCCTGCGCGCGGCTCCCAGCTGTCAGGACACTGACACGGGGCTGCAGCCGGATAATTGGGTACTTGAGGAAGATTCATAAGGCAATAGGCTGCGGAGCCCCGTGTCCTGCCCTGGGGCCAGAAGGGGCAGCCGGGGAGGAAAGAAAAAGGAGGCTCCAACAGGGGCTAGAAATCTGGTCGCGATAAATAATAACCTGTTTAGAACAGGACACGATGAAGACTTTTGTTCCCTGCAAGGCCGCAATTCATGCATTCAGGGAAGGATTTTTAAAGATTTCAAGATCCAACTCCAGGCAAGGTGCATCAAAGCTGGGTTAGGGAGGGAGGAGATTCAGAACATCCCATCCAAGATGGGATGGAACAGGGCCTTTCATACCAGGCAGTTTGTTGTTTTAATCAAAGCCAGCCATCTGACAGCTCATTATTAAGAGACAACAAGAAGTGACTTTATTAATACAGTGTGGAGTTGGTTCCTCTGCAAATTAAAGTTCTTTGTTCACTTGTGACAGTTTGCTTCGGAGGCATCTGTTAAGGGATGCCAGGTGGGATAACATTTTAAAAGTGTAATGTGATAACAACCTATAATTCCTTTTTCTAATATTCTCCCCTTTCAATTTTATTAGATAAATTTATCATGAAAGGTGATGAAGACAAAATCTTTCATGTGATTTCCTTGTGAAGCAGCCCCTCGTGACCGGCATAATCTGTCACAAACTTATTGGTGTTTATGTCCCAAATATTTATGATTTTGCTTATGGAATGTGAAAGGTTGGTGGTTTGTGTGTCTGCCTAGATTGTGAAAGGCCAAGATTCTTCATCAAACATAAGAGTTTAGCAGTAAAAATAATAATGGGATTAATTTATTCAGTCGGCATATATTATGTTACCAAATCTGAGACGGAAAATTCAGGTGATATTCTGTGATATCAGAGCTGGGAAACAAGATGTTTTCCTCTCTAGGGACATCCTGGGAACTCTGAAATCATCTACCAATAAATAGTCAATAAAAAGTATTTTTATCGTAAGAGATTTATTTTTGATAATGTGGAAAATGACTTTCAAAGGCAGAAGTATGCATCTGTAAATAACAGCCCATGATAGAAGAGCCTCAAACCAACTTCAGAGCTCCGTCATATCGGAATTTTGAAGGCCATGTGACCTCTCTCTTCCACCCTGGGTGCTTTCCTTCTTACATTTCCACTGGAAATCACAGCTAATCTGAACCATGAAACAAATATGAGTCCTTGAGGTATTTAAGTAAGGAATCATGTTACATTTGTCCTCCTTAGGCAATGAACAGAAACTTCTGTGGCTTGTTGAATTGACATTTTCTAGTTAGGTAAATATTGCCAGAGAGAAATTCTTCCTTGGTAATTATTATTTTTTTTAATTAAAGAGATCAGCTTTAAGTTTCTAGGTGTTTTCACCATAAAACCTCTAAAAATCAAAATGCCTGAGTTATTCTTACGCCAAGAGTATGCATATGTTCCAGTTGTTCCTTATTTTGGGTGATAATTGAGATGCTACCATAGTTTGGCTTCCTGATAGCTAGAGAAGGCAGAACAAATGTAATCAGTGGATCAGAACATTAAATAAGTAAATGATATTATATTGCCATTTAAACTTCTTATCAGTAGAAATGAAGAATATAACTCATTTCTTTCAATTTTCATTGTCTTAAAAAAATAAAAAAGCCATAGGTGTTCTTTCATTTACTTACTCATCTGGTATTTACTTAGAATCTTCTGTGTCCCAGGTTTTGTGCTGGCTGCCTGTCTATAAAGATGAATAAGACAAAGTCCTTGCCCAGAGGATTTAAGACCAGTAAACACCCAAAACTATAATAAGGGCCAGGTGAGAAGTTTGCAGAGGTCACAACAAGGACATTATAAGGAGTGGTACAGGGGTGCCTGGGTGGCTCAGTTGGTTAAGTGTCCAACTCTTGGCTTTGGCTCAGGTCATGCTCTCAGGGTTGTGAGATCGAGCCCCCGTCAGGCTCCACACTCGGCGCAGAGTCTGCTGGAGATTCTCTTTCTCTCTCCCTCAGTCTCTCCTGCTTGTGCTTTCTCTCTCTAATATAAATAAATCTTTAAAAAAAAAAAAGAGGGGGCACCTGGGTGGCTCAGTCGGTTAAGCGACTGCCTTCGGCTCAGGTCATGATCCTGGAGTCCCAGGATCGAGTCCCGTATCAGGCTCCCTGCTCTGTGGGGAGTCTGCTTCTCCCTCTGACCTTCACCCCTCTCATGCTCTCTCTCTCTCTCTCATTCTCTCTAATAAATAAAATAAAATATTAAAAAAAATTAAAAAAGAGGAGTGGTACAGTGTGTGTGTGTATGTATTCAGACTTCTTATAATTCTCTTCTATATAAGCAATCCAAAATGGTTAGAAGAATAGAGAACATTTCTGCTTCCCATAATTCATCCCTTCCTCATTTTCCAGATCTTCTGGGAATTATCAAATTAGTTGAGAGAAATGAGGAAGAGTTCTGCTCACGACATGGCTACCTACCAGTCTGGTTTCAGACATGGGCGACTCCCTGGTTGAGCTGTGGAGAGGCAGGCTGGGCTGGCTGTAACCCGTCGGTGGTGGTCACTCGGGGAGCTAGTTCTTGCTGAGTTCTCTACCCTCACCCCTTCAGTCTGCTCTGGGCTCCCCGGTTCCCCATGTCTATCTGCTCCTTCCACCCCCTAAACTCTTGATCTTTGGCTCTTCCCTTCACCCTTCATCGTGGTCTTGTGCTCCATTCTCTCTTGTGCCGCTCCTAGTTGTTTACCCAATGCAGCAAGTTAACTCACGTGAAATGCCGAATGTCTATTGCTGGCTCAGCCAGTCTGGCCCAACATTCTTCACAAGATAGCAAACACAGGAAATGGCACCACTCGTTCAGGCATCCTGGAGTAAACAGGCCCTTAGGGCCTGAGGCAATCGTCCTGGGCTCCCCGTGGGCTGGAACAGGACAGGACCAATGAGTCAGGCACAGCAGCTGCCATGGTCACCACGGCTGAGCCCAGCATACAGGCCAGGGGTTCTGGTGTCCCTCCCTCCCTGTGACATTCTGCTATTTTATTAAGAACTTTTCAAGGCCCAAATACAAGAAGCAGGGTGTTGACCTCAGTAGTCCAGAGCTGTGGAGTTTGACTAGCTTGTACTGGAAGTCTGGCTCTGTTCTGTTCGCTGAGTGACTTTGGGCAGTATATTTAATTTTTGCGTATCGTGGGGTTGTAAGGTGGATTCGATTTAATGTATATCAATCAATCCACATGGAATTTCACGCAGTGTGTGTTCCCATGAAGCAGTCCTGCCATTGTTTGTGGGTAGTAACAAGGCCACTGCCTTGGAGATGAAGAGAAAGATATTTAACAAGTCACTTATCACAAACCAAATAGCCTATGTGCTTTCATACTTGTATGCATAAATGAATATGTGGATAAGAGCACTGCTCTCCTTTCTCCTTTGTTCTCCTGCTAACTCCTCCTTGTCTTTTCAACTTAACTCAGATGTGATATTCTCTGGAGAAGGTCCCTGCTCTTACTCCATTTATATTCTAGTGGAGAGAGGCAGGCAGTAAACAAGGATGCAAGTCAACCAGATTATTGAGAACCATGAGCCAATGGAAACTAGACAGGATGCTGTATGGAACTGCTGGGAGGTCATTTGGGGGCCGAGACCTGAAGGAAGGTGGCTCGTGGCAAGGGTTTTCAGCGGAGGGATCCTCCAGTGCAGAAGCTCAGAGGGAGAAATGAGTTCCATGTGTTTAAGGAACGGAAAGAGGGTGGGCATGGCTGGAACCAGAAGAGTAAGGAGAACATGGTATAGAGGAGGCAGAGACTCAGGCTGGTTCTTGCAAGGGATTTCCTCATCCTCCCAATGCCCCCAGAAGCTGGAGACCATATGCGTGGGAACCTGATAGCTAACAACTCCTGGTAGAGTCCCAGAATCTCGTTTACCCAAGTTAGAGGTCAACTGACTTTCCAGCCCCATCCATCAGTCAGAAACTCGTTGTTCCTTTTGACTTGATGTCCTTCATCATGTAGAGCAATGCCTGGCTCAAAAAAATATTATCAGAATATTCGGATGAATGGGTTGAATACTGGATACACGTGGGAAAATGAACTATTGTCTTAAGACACTGGGCTTCTTCATGCTGACAGGATGCCTTGTCTCTAAAGAGAGCCCTGCTGGCTCCCTTGCCCCACCCACTTGTTCTGTGGTTCTTCTGAGAATTCTTGAATGCCATTTAGCATTGAATGAAATGACTTTTTTCTCCCTCTCTTGCTAATTATAATCATACAAGCAATGTACTAAACAGTTGGGGGTGAAAGAAATTCTGATGATGTTAAAAATGCAAATAGTTTTCACACCAGATTAATTCATTTAACTAACAGTCCTGATCTTTAAACATTAAATGTTTGAGTGTGAAACGTTTTACTCACCGGGGAGATAGTCCACGTGAGTCTGGTCTGAAGCCCATTCCTCTGTCAGGAGTGATTTTAAGATAAACAGGATGCACATTGTTAGCTAGTTATTAACTAACAAGTCGTAAGTTCTTTAAAACATTTCAGGATGTGATTTACATGATTCCAGATTAGCGGGCCTGGGGTACGCTGGGGCTGTTTGAGGTCAGGAGAATCCAGGTCGTACAAGGATCTGAACGGATGTTTGTGTTATCTGTGTGTTTGACTAATATTTGAATTAAATGTTTTATATTTAATCAAAGCAAGATTGAAATTCATTATTACTGCTGATGTGCCCTACTAATTACAGGAAATAACCAGCCCTTCCATGTTCAGTGCCAAATGCTGATGGCGGAGCAATCTGTTCTCTGCAGGGGCAAATCATAGGTCTTAGATCTGGAAGAATCTGTCATTCACTTGTTTTTGGCTATTTTAAGCCCAGACCCTCTTTTGATTGAAAACAAACAAACAAACAAAAAGAGCACCCTTGCCTTGATTTTTTTTAATCTTCCATTTCTTTAGTTTGTATAATTAAAACAATAAGGTTATTTTTCTAAAGATGAGGTTATATTATAATGATGTAATTTTTCAACTACCTATGAGGTAAAGTAGGTGCATGGTTGGGATTCTTTCCTTGCACATCTTATATAAATGCCAGAGGAGTCTAGAAATCCAAAATCAAGTTTTTCAGGTATTGCAGCGAATTTCTGCTGTCCCTGTGATGTAAACAACTGTGTTGGGTAGGTCACCCCATGTGAGCTGGCATCATGACTCCACATTTCCCTCTGCATCTCAAGCCCGGTGCACATGGAATTTACTTGTGTGGCAGCAAACATCTGGGCCGAAGTGTTCACTCTGCTAAACGTAATGGTCTCTGGCAATAAAAGAGAGTATTGATTAGAAGTGTGTACCCTATTCTTTTATAAACAGAACTTGGTTTTAACCCTATGATTTCACAAAGAACAACTGGCATATATTTTAAAACAATATTATGAGGAAGGGTAATGGCAAAAGGGATCTGCTGGTGGGAAATTGAAATCACAGATTAAATTACATTCCTGGCTAATAAATTCACTAGAAGAACAGACCAGAGCAAGTGCCAGCAGAACACAGCCCTAAGACATTAAGTAAAGGTTATCTGATTGAAGAAGGTGGATGGAAGCAGTTTTGTTAATGGGCCTGGTTATAATTATTTCTGGCTGGTGAAAAAGGATCCTTGAATCTTACATGTTCAGCTAAACCCAGTGAGCTGGTTCCTTCCTGTAAACTCCACTGAGACTGGTTTTCCGGGGCCTCTGCATGGGAAGGTAGAAGTAGGATAACAATAACATTTACTATTATAATAAACATTAAACCATTATTCAAGGAGTCTCAGACACTGTTCTCAACATCCTCATTAAAGGGCAAGATAAAAATAATTAGACATTTATATGGGCTGTACATATTTGTAAGTGCTGATATAAGCATAATATATGAGAGATTCAAAATTATATACTAGCATGTGTATACACATGAGATAAAACACATAATTATATAGAAGATATAAAATAATTTAAAAACTGAATTATGTATTAAAATAGAAGGGTTCATTTTATGTTGATTATGATCACTTGCTACAATCATATTTTTAGATAATCAAATGAAGGTAAAACTGGAATTGCTTACCGAAACCCAACTGATATCTCAGCTCCACTCTGGCTTTGAATAAAATAGAACTTGAGGGATATAAAATAGAATCTTTTTTATAGGATGAATAGGGAAAAAATACATATGGGAATAAATGGAAGAAATCCATAGAAAAGTCTGTTTTTAAAATTATGGCTAGCCTTGGGGGAATCTGAGTAAAGAATGAGTGAAGAGAAGGGACCCCCTGGTAAGATTCAGTTATGCAAAATTTTGAAACTATAGATGGGGAGCTAGGAGCATTTGGGGAGGTTGTTGAGATTTGAGCATGATCAGGGTAATAGATAAGGAGTGACATATGTTTGAACTAATTTATAGAGGAGAGGCAGGAGATGCGTTTGGAGATAAAAGATTTTCTACAGAACTAGGGATGAAGCACACTAATGAAAATTATGGTTTGTGAAGGTTATTGCTGGGAGGTATTCAGATTAAAAAAAAAATTGGCAAGCTAGAGAATTTAAGCGTTCATGTACCAAAGACAAGGAAAAATCCAGCATTTTGTGGCCAGATGCTTAGTATTTCATATCACACGTTCAGTTGGATACAAACTCTCTTATTGATAGTGCTGAGCGCTCTTCATTTTATTTCATTGAATGGCCTCATGATGATGGACCAGTAGACCTGCTAGCCTCTGATATTTTAAGGGTTAGAAGCATTTTATACTCTATGTGTGTCTGTGTGCACACACGCACACATACGTGTGTGTTTCCCAGAAAATCTTCATCTACATATGGAACTTTCTCTTTCCTACCTTGAATTCTGCTTGATTACTAGGTCCTAGGGAGCCTGATCCTTTGGACTGAGTAGCCAGAAATTGAAGATAGGGAACTCAGAAAGGACTTTAAGAGAACTTTGGTCCTCTGAGTTTCAGATTTCTACTCAGAGTGTATTACAGTCACTTGTCTGTTGATTCCCTTGTACTTTGAATATTTAATCTTAGACTTGGTTTCGAGAGACTGCACTTCAGTTCTTTCAATTGTCTGTAGAGGTAAAACAGCGCCCTACTATTACAGATATCAGAACACATTTCCACACACAAGCACACTTTTATCAAGCAAAACTGCTGAGCACAGAAAACCTTAGTTTACATGTTGCATGGTTATTCTGACCTCCTTTTATTTGTTTTATTTGGGAGGTGTGAGTAGGCAAGAGATTTGAGCTACCCAGGCCAAATCATGGTCTTCTTTTTCTCAGAGACCACAAAACATGGCCCAGCAAATGGTTTAAGTGGCACAATTCAGAGATACTGTGGAAGAATAAAAGGTGGCTCTGTTTTAGTAGCTAAGAGGAGATGAAAAGAAAATGTTTCCACATCAAAGACAGGAATGTAAGCACGTTCCAATTAAACATACCCACCCTCATCATGATGAGGTTGAGGTAGAGAGCATCATGTGGGCAGTGCTGGTGTGAAAAGATGTAAATCCCCTCTGAAAACCCAATACCAGAGGACATACCTATATGTATATAGGTATAGAGTTATATTTAACTCTTCAGCAACAGCTTAGTTTTAATATTTTGCAAGAGGAATCATGAGATAGCAGAGGTTCTTGCCTTCAAAAAGAGGCACACAGAAACTGAACATTTAATTTTCTGGAAAAAAAAATCACTATTAGTAATTATTGTCCAAACCCTTCTCATTTTATTAGGCATGACTCCATTAAATTATGTTCTTCATTCATCATCTCTTTAATGAAAAAATTACATTTAAATACTCATGTCAAATAGACACTGAAGCAAAATAGATTGGACTACTCTAGTAATCCCGGAAGAGAAATTTAAATTCCATAGTTAATTTGTAGGCAATTACAAATTATATTTCCAATGCAAATCAGAATATGGGCTGTGATAAGTTATGGGGATGTGGGGTGAGGAAGGCTGGAAAAATATATTTTCCTGTGTGATGGTGGCCTTGGAAAGAAGTTAACCAGATCCCTTCAAGCTTGACAATAATAAGGTATCAAAAGACATGAGGCCTATAATTTCAAATGACAGCAACAAAGAGAGAAGGAAGCCTTGTGTGTTAAAAATAAATAAATAAATAAATTGGGGTGCCTAGGTGGCTCAGTCAGTTAAGCGTCTGCCTTTGGCTCAGGTCATGATCTCAGGGTCCTGGGATCGAGCCCCACATCAGGCTCTCTGCTCAGTGGAGAGTCTCCTTCTCCCTCTCGCTCTCCTTCTGTGCTCTCTCTCTCTCTCAAATAAAATCTTTAAAAAATAAATAAATAAATAGATGAAATAGAAATTTCCCAGGAGTACTTAAAGACGGTGGTTTTCCATGTTACCATAGGCCAGTGCAACTTTCCTTGGACAAGAAGGCACAGGTTCTTGGTTGAAGCTGTCCTGTTCCTCCTTGGGGATCAGCCAGTAGAACTCAGGTCACTTCCCTGAATCACGTCACCGGTCTTGTTGAGATAGCACATAAGTTAAGTGAAATTGTCATCCCCACAAGGCAACCAGCATGAAACACCACATTTTGTCAACAGTAAGTATGGCTGTCGGCACTGAGAAAGTGAGATGGGGACTGTGAGCGGTGATTTAAGAGAGGAAGATTGGAACACTTGTGTATAAAAAATGTTAGAATTCTCCCCACTAGACCAGTTGAGGCTAACCTTGTAAGACAGAAGAAGAAAACTGGAGTAGGAACCAGATTCCTCTGCTGACCACTGAAATACGTATTAATGTTTGGAATGCCCTTCTCATTTTTCTTTTCCATTCCCTTTGAAGGTTAACAAACATGTGATATGCACAGTCTCAGTACAGAATACATAAACGTCCTCCGTGAATGCATGTAGAACTAATGTAGCAATCCTAAAGTTAACTGCATACTTTATAGTGTCACGTTTACACATCTCCAAGAATTATCAACTTATTGCTTTGATATTATAAAAGAAATGTGCTAGAAATTTCTTGATGCATCTATCCACTTAAATAGTCATTTTACTTTAGGCTAGCATGTTGTTTTTAGATTATGGAAGTGAAGTCTTTTTAAAGGTATAAAACTTAAAATTTCTGCTGTGTTTCTGAAAGCTTAAAAGTCCATTAAGGAATAGTAAGAGAATTCAACGGAGTCTTCTTATGTGTTACTAGCATTTTGCATTCCAAATAGAAAATATGCCAAGGTGCATTGTGTATTAATCAATCAAAATGCAAAAGTAACAGCAAAATTCACCATAACAACCAAGAATATTTCTCAGGGGAGCTTTCATTGAATTGCCTGGGTTTTGACATAGAGTAACCCAGCTGTCCAGCTATTGATTTGGGCATAATTATCTGCTGCTTAGTAATTATTTACATATGCATTGGAATTGTGTCACTGTGCTTTTCAGTGGGATGGGGAGAAATGGTGAAAATATATTACCGTTTGAGGGTAACACTATGGTTTCCAAAGATAAGAACCCATTGTTAGGCCGCTTAGTGAGCTGAATTTTTTACTGGATGTAATCTCACCCGGAAAAGCAGGGAAGATGGCTTCTGGATATTTGTTTCTGGATTTTATTTTTTCCATGGCCAAGTATCATATTCCTTTATATACCTAGGCTTGAATGCATTAAATGTGTGTGCCTGTACACCCATACATCCTTGACAAGTTTTACATTATAAGAAATTTTTATTATATGATAATGGGTGTGGCTTGGACCAATGATGCTTACATTTTGACAAATCTTCATGGAAGAAAGGGGGAAAAAAAACAGCATCAAGTTCACTGTCCCTAAACATAAGGCTAAAATTAGGGTTTTCAATGTGAGTAACTCATTGGGACAATGTAAAAGAATGGCCTTCTGTGACTTACCATAGTCCTGGGGATGACCCCATGGGGGGGACTGATCAAGGTCTACACTATTCATTGATGTTAAAGTTTGTGATCAATTAGCTTCTAACTTGGTCCAAATCAACTTCTGATATAATATGAAAACATTTGATTATGTACAAATTTCATATAAAGCCAGCTTGGGGGGTGCCTGGGTGGCTCAGTCGGTTAAGCATCTGCCTTCAGGTCAGGTCATGATCCCAGGATCCTGGGATCAGATTGAGCCCAGCATCAGACTCCCTACTCAGCAGGGAGTCTGTTTCTCGGCCCCCCACACCCTCCACCCCCCCCACACACACCACCAGCTCATGCTCTCACTCTCTCAGGCTCTCTTACTCTTTCTCGAATAAATAATTTTTTTAAAAAAAATTAAAAAAATAAAGCCAGCTTCCACCAGAAAGCTGTGGCTAATGTTGCATCACTTGAGAAATTCAAGTTTTATTCATTAAAGAGGTGTTATTCACATACCTGTGATGCTCACAATCATTTTCCAGTGTTTATATATTGGTAAGGATATTGCAGATTTCTTCTGATTTGCTTTTAAATGACTGAAACACTTAGCAAGATGTCACTTCAGCTAATTTTGATGTTTTAATATAGATCAAACTTTTATAAGTGTTGATGTTAGATTTCATTTTTATGACTTAAACTTTTCTGTGAATATGCCATTTTGTCTATGACCGTGTTTACAAAATTTGTAATAGTAACACACCATTGAAGGTGAACATGAACAAGATATGTAATATCTATCATGGCCTTAAAAAAAATGAATTGAGAAACAACTGGGATGTTTTTGGAGGCTCCTGAAACCCTTCCCACAGTTGTTCTTGAATAACAGGAAGAGAGATGAAGATCTCCTTCAGACCAGCCTAATCTAAATATGAAACTCCCTCAGCTTCCTTCTGGCTCTACTTATCTCCTTGCTCTTGTTTAATGGAAATCCTTTCATTATGTAGTTAATATAGACATTTATTCAGCTTTTATCGTTCATCTTTTCAACTTGTTTGCATTGGTGTTGTTCATCATTAATTGAAAGCTCCTAGATGGCAAGGTTAAGTTCTTGTATATTCTTCTTCTAAGATGCTTATTATCATCCCATGTTAAGTAGATCATTAAAAAAAGCATCTAAGGGGCCTTTGTTTACATTTCTCCTTACTTCTGGCAGAAAAATGTTTTTCTGTATTGCTTCGTCAGGTGATGCACTTTCATACCAGTGGTGAGGCTAGGGATGGGCTAGGGGGACGGGATATGACATAGGGTGAGGTCAGAGCTGGAGAACAGTTTCAGGTGATGAATAAGAGCTTACTGTCTGGAATCAGACCCCAGGGAATTTTCACCTCACAATTTACTCCCTTTCTGGCCTCAGACTTGCCAAGCCCAAATTTCTTCAGCTGTAAATGGGAACAGAATCCCTATGTTAATGGCTGAATTGTGTCCCCGACAAAATTCATATGTTGTAGTCCTAAGCCTAGTACCTCAGAACATGACTGTATTTGGAGACAGGGTTATTACAGAAGAACTTGAGTGAAAAAGAGGCATTAGGATGGGCCCTCATCCAATAGGAATGGTGACCTTAGAAGAAGAGGGAATTTAGACTGAGATGCAGACAAAGGGAAGACACATGGCCAGCTACAAGCCAAGGAGAAAGGCCTGAAACAGATCCTATGCTCCTAGCCCTCGGAAGGAATCAAGCCCTAATCAGCCCCCAGAACTGCGAGACCATTCATGATGGACAGCCCCAGTGCAAACAAATTGAGAAGATAAATGATAAAATAATTTCTGTTGTTTTAAGCCATCCAGTCTGTCAGACCATTAGAGCAGCCCCAGCAGCGACCTACTTCATGGTATTGTTGCAATTAGGTGGGATCCTATTTATAAAGCACTTCGCACGGAGAATGATGTGTAACAGCTAATCGGCAAATGGTAGTTGAATAAAATGGTCAGAGGCAAGAAAAGAGAACAAAAGTGGAAACATTTTTATAAATATATTTGCATTCTTAAGGCCTGTGGGGGCATGGAGGTGGAGAAGAAAATACAGAGAAGTTTTTTTTTGTTTAAATTAGGCCCCAGTACAAACATGTGAGTATTATGGATCCACCGTATTCGATTGTGTTTTCCTTTGTGGTTGTCCTTTGGGATGATAAATGAGCCCAAATATTAACAAATGAGCCTCACAGGAGGATTTATGATCTTGAACCATGGAGTTCAGATGGTGTCTGCATGTTGAATGCTTGGTAAAAATATGTAAGTAGTGGTGTCCAATCTATCTGGTTTCATTGGATTGGTTTCACACTTCATTGCTTTCTGGCAAAGAAATACCGTGAGCCCAAATTTTTAAAATTGCCAGTGTTAAAATGATGCCCCCTGCTATTCACTTATGCTCCTCTAACAGCCGTTACTGTACTTATGTGGGTCTAAGAGCACATTTTTAAACCTCAGTTCTACATGCCAAGCAACCCCTTCCCCACCAACTGGAAAAAAAAGTTTATTTGCAAGCTATTTTTCAGATTAAGTATAAGATTCTTTATTTTGGGGGGGGCGCCTGGGTGGCTCAGTCGTTAAGTGTCTGCCTTCAGCTCAGGTCATGATCCCAGGGTCCTGGGATCAAGCCCCGCATCGGGCTCCCTGCTCCGCGGGAAGCCTGCTTCTCCCTCTCCCACTCCCCCTGCTTGTGTTCCTCTCTCGCTGTGTCTCTCTCTGTCAAACAAATAAATAAAATCTTTGGAAAAAAAAAAAAAAGATTTTTTTTTTTTTTTTTTTACTTCCAAAGAGCAAGTCCTTCTAATTTGAAGTTTAGTAAAATTATAATTTAGAGTAATTGCTTCTAAAATGACTGAGTTTCTTATAAGAATGTCAGGGTTGGCACATTTCTTAAGACATTAGAATTCTTCAAGCACTTTGCCCTTCAACTACGTTGATGTGGCATGTTTTATTAAACACTAATAGGTCTACCCAAGTCCTAGCAGAAGTAGCTAAGGAAGGTCATTTATGTGGGGAGGTTATATTGGGTGAAACATTCTTCCCCTTCACACACACTCACAATGCACAGTCTTACCCATAATCAGATAGATTCCTGAGAAGGCTAGTCAAGTATTTTGTTTCGTGTGCTTTGTCTGGTGTGAAGGTGGTTCTGTCGGAAAGGCTCTCTTGGCACAGAAACAAGCCGTTGGTTACCGCCGAGGAAGGTGACTGACCACAGCAGCCGTGACTCTAGCTTAAATACCACGCGTCACAAAAGAAACACATCGATGATACTAGCAACTACTCATGCTTATAAGCTCTTAACACCCAGCAAGGTGGAAAAAGTGGTAAGCCTTGTTGTCTGGCTAGAAACTTCACAGAAGTTCCCAAGGGCTGTTCTTCATTTAAGGAGGGATAATAAAAATTCTAACTACTCCGGGTCCCGCTGCCATCGTCTTTTCTGGGACTACCTCCTGTCTGGCCTCACTACCTTGACTAATTCCTGTACCTCACCTACTGTCTTCCAAAGGCGTAAATTGTATCCTGCCTCTTCTCCACCTAAAACCCTGCAGTCACCCCTAATTGCCCTCTGGATACAGAGTACTTCAAGATCTGGCTTCTGCCTACTTCCATGTTCTTTGCCTGCAACATTTTTGTGCCCTGCCTCCAGCCGGAAAGAACTACCTGTAGTTCCAGGCTTTCTCTGGCCTCTGGGCCTTGGCACATGATGTTCTCGCTGTGTACAAGCTCTGTCATCTATGTGTGATCACCGACTGCTCACCCGCAGCTCACCCTAAAATTTGCCTGCTCTGGGACTGGACGAAATGTGCCTTCCAATTGCTTGCCCCACTCCCTACCCTACAGCCACCCACCTATGTACTTATCCTTATAGTAAAAGTCTTAATTACTTGTCTTCCCTATGGGTCCTAAGTATTTCAGGGCAGGAGCAGAGGGAGGGAGGAAAGGGACGAGGGAAGGAAGGGATGCAGGCAGCAATGGAAAGTACTGAAAGCGGGTAGGGATTTTGGGGAGAAGGGGCCTGGCATTAATAGAGAGCTTCCTATTTATCCTACCGGTTTCTTTCATTAAATCTTCATGACAACTCTTTGAAGCAGGAATTATCATCTGTAATTACAGACAAGGAACACAGTCCTCAGAGGGCTCAGCCCAATGTCGGAGGACTCCCAGCTGGTAGGTGGTAGGGTGGGGATTTGAATGCAGATCGGCCTGATGGGAAAACTTGAGCTCCTCCTCTGGCCCTGCACTCCCTTTTGCATTTCCCAGCCATGTCGTGGAACACACAGAGCAAGATGCCATATGATCACCTTGCGTACTCGCCACAGTCTTGGTCAAGGCAGGCCAAGTCTAATTCTCAGCAGCTGCTCATTACCCAAGACTTCCTGTGCTTTAGGCTGAAATAGAAATAAGCTCAAAACAAACCTACTGGCCTATTTTTGTTAATCACTCTAAACTAGTGGCTGTAGCAGAGCTGATTCATTTAATTAAGGTTGTAGGAAATACTGCAGAAAGTAAAGGAAAAGCTGGGAATACTAAAGTAAACTTCTCGGAAAAATGGCAGTTTGCGTTCTTTAAAGGGGTCGTTGCCAAATTCATGATCAGATTGCAATGAATTTCAGCCAAATTATTAAGCTGGTGGTATCCAGAAACTAGGAAATAATTTTGTGCTTTGAGTCCCTTGCATCATGGAGTGTCATGTGCATAATTACACTTAATTAGCTACTCTGATGACATCAGTTACAGTGTCATAGGTCATGAATGGCTAATTGCTTGAGAATCAAAAGCCCTATTTAAATAAACACCAGGGGCTCACTCTGAGGTCTGCACCAACCATCTTTTTAGCTGACAAGACATATCTTTGGTACCTTAGGGCAAAGAAATGAGCATTTTCATACAGAAATTCAAGACATTACTGGAGCAAGGAAGATATTTTTTGGAACGCTTCTTTCATCTAATCAGTTATTACAAACGTTAAGAATTTTTAAAATACTAGTTATTAAAATGCACAATAATATTTTATGGCCATTTTATCTAACTAAAGCATAATACTATCTTCTGTATCTTCTAAGTGTACATTGATTCCGACTGGAAGGTTTCTGCCACGCAACTTAATTGTATTTTGAAAGCAATTCTGGGATGTTAGCTTTACAAGGTTAACCTCCCACCTCTTTTCCAACACCCACACATGCTAGCACCAAATAGATCCAGGAAAACAACTGACTAATTCTGTTTGGGGATAATACTTGTGTCTTAGACTTTCAAACGAGGGACATTAAAGGGATTCACATCCAACTTTCCTCATTTTACACTGGAGAAACAGCTTAGAGACAAAGTAATTCACCTAAGAGCCCCTATCTCAATTTTATTTCTATTCTACCCTACTCATAGAAATAGGGTTGGAGCAATTTGTTGATTCCTGTAGATGATTATAACTCACTTGTATAAATTTTTATTCAGACCATCAGGAATGCTAGGCATCTTTTTCAAAGTTAAGCCATAAATTGATATAAAAATGAAACCTGGGATGCCTGGGTGGCTCAGTCGGTTAGGCATCTGACTTGATTTCAGCTCAGGTCATGATCTCAGGGTTGTGGGATTGAGCCCCACGTTGGGCTCTGCACTAAGCAGGGAGCGGCTGGAGGTTCTCTCCGTCCCTCTCTTTCTGCCCCCCACCTTTCGTGTATATGTGCACACACTCTCTCTAAAAAAACAAACAACATCAAAGTTCAGACCACCTGATGCATGATCTAGAGCTTGTAGTACCCAGGATGTTGCCTTTTTATGGAAAACATGTTTGTGTTTGATAGTCTTTTTAATTTTTTTCATAATACCTGTTCATTGACTGCATTTTGCAGACTCTCTGCTGTCCTTGGTGTTTCGGAGAGGTTGCAGGCTCTCTTGATGTGAGAAAACTTTAGTGTTTAAAAATTATCCTACTATATTCAAAGAAAAATAAGGGGATAGACTTTTGTCAGTGTAGACTCCTGCACAAGCCCACAGAAGCAAGAAGAAGTTAAACAGTGGAAGAAATAACAGACCATTTGTGCTCTAAGACTGGGCAAAACTGAGGCCCAAGGGTATTTGGGTATTAGGTGACTTGCTGCAGATTACCCAGAATATTGGGTAGTGGCTGAACAGGAGTATCACCCAAATTCAATGCTACTTCCATGTCCTCCTTAGTGAAAGAAGTGTTTATGACAGAGCAAAGGGCAATGAGGGTCAGCCAGAGTCAGTCTTTCTCTCCCTCACCTTCCTTCCTCACTCCTTCCACCTTCTAAATTATTAAGAAATATTTATTGAGATGTCTTAAGAATCCCCTTCTTTTTAATCAGGGACTTTTCTTTGAGATCTAAGAAATGATCTTGGGTAACTACAGAATGGGTAACAGTTTTGTTTTTCCAAACAAAAGCCTATATTTTTACTTTTGTGCATTGGTAGAATTTACTGATTCCACTTAACACTAACAGAAGACAACACTGAAATAAGATGAGTAACACTTGCGGTCAGTGGCTATGAGAAGGATGAGTCTCCATGACCCGCTGAGATGGTGCCGAAGTTCCATGAAGGCAGCATATAGCCCCTCTCCTACTTGATTAGGAGCGAGATGACACACGCAGAAGTCAGACAGACGTAGATTTAAATGTCTGCTTTATTACTGCTGAAAGGTAAAGTGAAGGATGTAACCTCGCTTTCCAGTAATATTGGGCTTCCCAGTAGACTTTCTGACTTAGCCATGGGGCATGTCTAGTCAGCCTGTGGCATGGAAGGAATTGGAAGAAAACCACACTGCAGGAGGGCATCCCAAAGAAAGTGCCAGGCGGGACTCTGGGGGAACGTATTCAGCTTCTTCTCCCCTGAGTTGCCAATCAGCTAAGTTCCTCTTTCTTCCATTGGAGAAATGAGTGAGGAACAGAGAGAGGCCAGGAATGTTGACTAATTGAGGTCCTTCTGCATGGAAGAGAGAAGGAGAATGACTTTTTTGTTTCTGAACAGATTTTGGTGGCTCTAAACAATTAAAAACTTTTCTTATTATTAAAAAGGAAATTAAAGATTTTTTTAGTCATGCCTATCTATTTTAAAGATATGTATAATTGTTCACTGGTTAAGACAAAAATTACATAGTTTGAGTCAATGGTTCTTGAATTAAGTGTGTACTGGGATCACCTGGGAAGTCAGGTGTAATGTACATTCCTGGGCTCCATTCTTGGAGATTCAGTGGGATGCATTAAAAACCAGGAATTACTCAGGTGGTCTTATAGCCACACTTTGAGTAATATTACCCAGATATGTCTTCTTCCATATCCACCTATTACTGAATTCTTTTTGTATTGTGAATTGTTATTTACCTATTTCAAGTTTACTTATTAAAGCTGATGATCATTTACCAAATCACCATTATTAACTTGTATTTTTCTTTTTTTATGTTCATAAAACCAAAATCCTGGACACATGAAACTGTAAGCAGTTGTTATCTTCCCAGGATGAGATTATAGCAGAGAGGAAGAGTTTTCTTACACTATTGGTATATTTTGGCAGTTTTTAATGATAAGTTTACATTTCTCTTATATTCAGCAAAAACACTGATTCATTTCAAAAAAAAAGGGAAGAAAAGAAGGGAAAAAGGAAGAAAAAAAGTCAAATTAGTTGTTTTCAAGGAAGTTCTTCAAGTTAAAGTTTTCAAGGAAAAAGGAAAAATGATCTCTTTTTATTAAACTTAACTTGAATCTTGGCCCCACCTGTTACTTGGATACATCTTCCTATTGCTGAACTGATGGACTTGTGACAAGCTCTTACCAATTCTGCCTCCCCGCTACATCTCTCCATTGTAATTTATTTTTTTTTTAAGATTTTATTATTTGAGAGAGTGAGCGAGCAAGGGAGAGAACACGAGTGAGGGAGGGGCTGAGGGAGAGGGAGAAGCAGACTCCCCACTAGGCCAGGAAGCCCCACTCGGGACTCGATCCTAGGACCCCAGGATCATAACCTGAGCTGAAGGCAGACACTTAACCAACTGAGCCACCCAGGTGCCCCTCTCTGTTGTATTTTAAAATGCAAACCATTTTATATCATTTCTTTACCTCATTTCAATTGTACTGGGACTAAAATCCAAATTTCTCATCTTGACCTGTAAGGTCCTTGATGATGCAGTCCAGCTCCATGGTTTTATCTCCTACATCTCTATATCCTCATAGCCTACAACAGTCCCTGGCCCAAAGGAAATGCTCTACAAATACTGTTGAATTAAAGAATGAGTGAATGACTATCCCTCCTAGAGAAACTGAAATGAATGTTTGATTGGATTTCCTTCCAAAACCTACAACTGATCTTTCCCACAGGTGCTTATGACACTCCAGTGGACACAGTCATTTCCCGGGTTTTATGCCCTTCTTGTTGGACAGTTCTGATCTCTTCTGGATCCTAAAATCCAGCTAAGTTCTCCTCTGACTTTGAGGTGAAGTGGCTGAGTTCACATAAGCAAAGCAGCGATGAATGCATTCTGGTCAGGACTCAGATTATCTGCCTTTCTAACTGATTCAGTGGTTCTCCAATTTTTTTTTTTTTTTCTGGTTACCAATCACTCTGATAGAATGTCTGTTCTCCTTCAGCTCCCACCCATTCTGGTTTGCACCTCCAAAATATCACTCTTCCACAGTGATTGAAAAGATGAGCAAAAGTCTTTTCATATGCCACCCATAAGAAATTGACATTGTTTTCTTTTCATTAACTATTAGAAAATATCCTATAATAATGACTGTCATTTTTGAAATAGTATCTGAAGTAAACAAAACAATGGCTCCTGCTTCAAGAATCCATTTGTGGTGTAGTTCACAAGAGAAATTTCCCCTTTTTGCAAAGTATTGGCTTTGATCCTATAACAAAATTACTCTCAAGAAGTAGATTGCTTACTATATGAGGTGAATTAATTTTTACAGTGATGGAAATCAAGTCTTACAGGGCACCAGGGTATCATTTAGTAATTGGAAGAGGTAATTTTCTGAAGAGTGCTTTATGTATTGTCTACTATGCTGAGCATTGAAGGGAAGGGGCCGTGACTGGCGCACCCCCTCACTGAGGGTAAGGGGAGAAACTGCCAGAATTAGGCACTGCATACAAAGCCTGGGGCTGTCTCTTAAGGCTGCTTTACAGTAAAAGAAATTTTTTCCATGGTTTTCTTGCCTGCTGAGCTAAATGCAAAAAAAGTTAGGGGAAGGAACAGGAAGGCCACCAAAGCATGTCCTTCGCAGGCACCTCCGAATGAATGCTTGTCGCTCTCTACCACCTCATGAATTTTTATTCCAAGGTTAAGCAATTCTCACAATGTACTGAAGTAGAAAAATAATAGAGCTCTGTTAGTTTGAGCAAAGGCAAAGTAGGCCCAGAGATATATAGAAACTTCAAGGAATTGATGGTTTAACCAGGTTTCGTAGCGGTGTTGTTGCCAGAAGGTATAACCTTGATGCAAAGTTTTTAGAAGGTGTCCTTTTCTCTTCTTTCAATTACAAAAAGGACAGATGGTTAGTTTACCTGTATCACAGAGAACACTTGAGAGGTAGATGAGCATGAACACTTGAGAGGTACAGATGAAATCTGGGAGTGAGCATAGCAGCTCTTTGATTCGGACCCCTGTGCTTTCTGTTCTCTGTCTTCTGCACTTTCCAGTGGTATAGCTCAGAGGGCAGTCAGCCCTTACCAAATAGCAGCCTCAGTGCAAAGAGCAGAAATAGTGGTAAGAAGGTGGAGGGAGGCCATTTATAGAGGCGGAAGAGGCTCCCTCAACACCAGAAGTCCTCTTGTGGAAATAACAAGCTGGAGTTCCATGACTTGTATCTGCTCTGCTGATGTTCAGGTGGGTCACACTCTGCTGAGAGTCGGCATCACGTACCAGATGTAGAGAGGGGTCCTTGCTGTCAAAAGGGTGCTCTGAAAGCTATGCTAGAGAGTCAGAAAGTTGACTTCCTGGGGGAAAAACCACATCACAACCTAGAATGGGAAAACAGGTGTCAGAATATCTGGGCCTCAAGGCAGCTCGAACAAATTTTATAGATATTTGTTGTTTTCTTTCTTTCTTTATTTCTTTTTTTCTATTGGTGCTGTTTTTATTGGGCTGTGGATTTTTTTTTTCCTGGAATGCTCGTCTTAAAGGTGGTGGTACCGAGCCTAGAACATTGAGAAAGAGATATCTGATCCATTCTGTTGAAGGCCTGTGGTTCTTGGACTCAGAAGAAACCATAGGCTGAGCAGAAATTCAAGCCTCATCATTTCCTTTGTTGGGCAGTTCATGGTAGCTGAGTTTTTGTTTAATGCATTTCTTAACACTTATGATCTCTTGAAGAATTATGTCATAGAACTGCCTCCTATTAGCTACAAGGAAGCCTCCAGATTTCTATACTTCATGTATTAACTAACCTCAGCAACTACAAAGTTTCTTACAATATCTGCTGTGGCCTCTCTCATGGGAGAAGAGCATGAACGGAGGAGCCTGGTGGTATCCTAGGGCAAAGGTGAAGACCATTTTTTTAATCATAAAGATATTGTATTTTGAATTTGCATTATAACTCATGATATAGCTATATTTATTTACAAAGAAAATGCTTTTTCCAAAAATATTTGAGGGAAATGAATGATCCAAGAAGATGCTCCATGCTTCTCCTAGTGCCCGAACTGTCAGCCATCTTTGCACACCTGGGAATGGATACATTCCATTCTGAGAAGCAGGGATGTGCATATATCTGAGAAGCAGGGATGTGCATATAGTCTGTGTTGTCCTGACCGTGTTGCATTTCCATCTCACCTGGCACCAGTTTAAATAGAGGAAGGCAGGGGGAACCTGCGTGGCTCAGTTGGTTAAGTGTCTGCCTTTGGCTCAGGTCATGATCCCAGCGTCCTGGGATCGAGCCCTGTATCAGGCTCCACACTCAGCTGAGAGTCTACTTTTCCTTCTGCCTCTGCCCCTCCCCTACCCCCTGCTCATGCTCTCTCTCTCTCTCTCTCTCTCTCTCAAATAAATAAATAAAATCTTAAAAAAAAAAATAGAGGAATGCAGGATTGCAATGAATGTATAAGGAAACCGGTATTCAGTCCAGATTCTGGAGTGCCTGATCCCTCCCCAGCTAGATGAAGAAAGCAAGATCAGTGATACCAATGGAGATTTAAATATTTCACAGCAGCCCTGCCCCTGTGGGACCTACACATTCTATCCTAACCTGTGTAGAGGCTATACCTACACCAAGGGAGTCAACTTTCTCACAGAAAAAAATGGGGAGGAGCATGAAGATTGATTACATAGCACTTGTGCAGCTTCCCGAACTGCTCGGTGGCAGCCTATAAATAAACCACACTAACTGTGCATGAGAGTTTACATTTCATACAGAAAATCAATTTAAGCCAATTGTATTCAAAGTTTTGTGCAATTGTGCCATTTCCTCAACATACTTTATAATCAAAAGCTCTCACGGTTTAGCTTTGGGTGATTTCCAAAAGGTTATAATTTTTATATATCTCTAAAACACACATGTGAATGTTTATGTTGTTCAAAAACAGAAACTAATTACCATTAATGAGAAGTGTTATAAGCCATACGGTTGTCTTCATTCAACTTTTCAATAAGAAAGAGAAGGGATAAAACTGGTATATTTCCTGTGGATAGAGAAATGTAAGAAATTTATTCAAATTTATGCTAATATGCTTTTTTGTGGAGGAGACGGGATATTCTGTCTTTGGTTTGCTCAGTGGGCTTCATTGATTACAGGTATTTTCATTTAAGAGTATCTTTTTCAATTAAATAACAGTAATCACCAGTAGCAAGAAAACCCAACCTTTCCAATAGCTTATGAATGAGCCAAAGGATATTCAAGAATCATTCTTCCAGGGGCCACTGTGGTAAGGAATCACTTCACCCCTAGCATAGAGTCCATTTGTTTTCCTGTTTGCAGAGAAAAATTATTATTGTATACTAATGTACATTCACAGACACCAGAAGAAAAGCAGCAAACAATGCAAGAACTGTTTTCCCCTAAAGCTCTATTGGCCTAACTGTGAAATTGCCAATATTTCATGTCCTCTTCATTCATCCATGCCTTCACACAGCAATATTTCTACTGAAAACCTCATTCCTTCTGTCCTCACGGCAAATTCTCACTTAATGTCTCTTATTTGCTTTCCCTGGCACCTCCCCCTAGGCAGAAATAATCACTCATTTCCCTATATATGTTCCACTTCTAATACACTTGGAGATATTTCTAATATAGTATTTTGTTATAATCCATCTTAGCTATTGGCTAATAATATCCCCTAAGCAGGAACTTAATAAAGACAAAGACTTGTTTAGTCATCCCTTTTTCTTACTTTCTTATGTGCCTCGTTATTTTTGACTGAATGTCAGACATTGTGGTAGAAGACCAGAAGAGACTAGTAGTGTAACATCCAGAAATGGACACACCTCTTGCTCTGTCAAGCCATTATTGTGGGTGGTTGTGTTGAGAAGCTGGAGCTGGTGTGTTAAATTAAGAATATGCAGATTATGACCAGCTGAATGAGGAGGCATAAGCCACCCACACAAGGTCAGCAAGGAGTTCCCTCAGCATCCAAGCTCCCACTTTGGGGAGGTGAAAATCCAGGGCTCATTTTGGTTGAAGTCACAGTTTCAGTACACCCACAAAGAGAGTAAAGTCACAAGATTTGTTACTTAGAGATTCCAGAAATGGGGGATGAATGCGCAGTGAGCCAGGAGAAGGTCAGTCCTCTGTCCCAGGCTGTGGGTGAGCAGGAGGTAGAGAGCAGGGTAGAAGCACCTATTACTTAAAAGGTAGTTGGGGTGGAGGTCACTAACTTTTCATGGGCTTAACTCTAAATGGCTATCTTAAAAGCTGCCCCAGGAAAACTAAAGTGGGAACTTAGGGCAGATATCCTAAAATCAAGTTCTTATTGAAATGTCCAGACTCTGAGTACAAGGAGGGTTATCATATCATAAAATGCCTAGGCAGCAACTCAGAAAGACAAAAGTTGTTTTCCTCATCACCGTGGTTGAGTCAGTCTAGCCTGTAGTTGGGTTGGTTTGGGTTTTGTTTTTGCTGTATTTAACCTTTAGCGCACCATGAACTTCAAATTCCTCCAACAGTGGGTGGCTTTTACCTTGTGCTTAGAGTAGACCCTGCAGTGCTGAAGGATTTTTGTTAATGTTCCTGTTCCATCCTCAGATTGCAGCAGCTTCTGCATACCTGGCCATTCTGGTCCTTCATCCAGCAGTAGACTGCAATTGCTTGTTACTAAGTCCTAGGCTTATGGTGGGGTAAGTAGAGTTGGGGATGGGGTTGGAGTTGGATGCATGGTGGGAAGGCCCCTCAGTTCTTATGGCCCATCCCCATTGTTAGCAAGGTTCTGTGAACCTGAGGCTTGGGAGTAGGGCTTTCTCAGCATCCCTGTCCCTCCCCCCAACCCTGTCCCCTTATCAAGGCAATGGATAGGAGAGAGCTTTCTGCTCCTTTTCTACCAGTAACAGATGGCTGCTTGGTATCAGTGCAAGATTTAGGGCCTTAGCAAGTTCCCTGCCTCCCCTCCTTGCGGAACAGAGGGCTTTTGCTTCTATCTCTTCTCCATAAGCATTGAAATCCTGACTCTGCTATGGGACAAGAGGATTTCCTGAGCCCCTTGGCCCTCATAGCTTAAAGTTTTTGCTTCATTTAAGAGAATGGTCTGAGGAAGTGGATGGAGTTTTGTGTTGTTCCAAGTGGCACTCAGTGACTTCCTGACCCTTGTGCTACTGCCCTCGTTCTTCAACCCTGCCCTCAGTCTTGTTCATGGTCACACAGTGGAGACTTGCAAGAGGGTGTGGGTCCTTCTCATGTCTGGGGCTCCCAATTATTCTAAACAGCCATGCTAATGCATACTCGGTCTGTAAAAATGTATGAAATCAAAACTACTTTCATCTTACCAGGTTTTCCCCTACCTGGCCAATGGCAGAACAGTTTGTGTCCCATCTTTCTTTGGAAGAATATGTCCTTCTTTGGTATTCAGTTCACTTGGTTGCCTTGTGACTTCAGCTCTCGGATGGGCGGGCTCCAGAAAAGTCACGATTCTGTAGATTATTTGCCCTTTTTTATCATTGTTAAGGAGACAGTAATTTGTGTGTGTGTGGCTTTCTACTTCTCAAGTAGAAGTGGAACATCCATGGTATAATCACGTAAGTGCCCAACATCAGCAGAAGGTTGGGGACAGAGACATTCCTTAAACTATACTGAGCCACATTTCTTCTCATTCAAAAACTCCATGTATCCAAGTGTGGGAGATATCCCAACATTTCCCTTTACCATATCTCCTCAGTTCTTCCAACAAGTGTGAAATGGTATAGAAAAATGCTTTTCATTCTTCTGTTTTGATTTTCCTTTTTTTCTTTCTTTTTTTTTCTCTTTTGGAGAGAGAGCTCATCAATTAAATAGCAGCAGATTTCAAACTTGACCCAATGACTATTAATCCTTCAGTCCTTGTAGACAAATAAGCTTGTCACAAACAAACACACTAGGTTATTTTTAAGACAGATCTGAGCCAATTCTTTTTCCTTGTTGCTTGAAATAAAAATTCAGGTAAAATAACTACAACAGCTTGTAACAAAAGTACTATTTAATGGTCTTTAAAAAAATTATTTAAAAATGTACAACATTGGAAAAGTCACCTTACGCTGGGGTCCTGGGTAGCTCATGCTGAAGTGATGAACCATGAGGTGGCCTGAGGCCGGTTGGTTGGGGTTTAGCCTGTGTTTCTGGCACTTCATAGTAGTGGGGGAGGGGAATGGCCTATTTGCAATGTTGTGAAAAATCAATTTTCATCTTCAAAAGATGAAACTACCAAGAAGGATATTGACTTAGAAATAAAGTGTTTCTTAAAGACTTCCCATATCCTATAAATGTCAGACCCAAACCTAAGAGTTTGCATGATTTAAAGTTTATTGCTAATTTCAGACAAACATGCATATAGCTCTGCCTCAAGAAGTTAGTTATATATATAGTATATATATATACTCAAGAAGAAAATTATATATATAGTAGTTATATATAATTTTCCTGCAGAACATTTTGCAACATACATAGAACTCACATCAGAACCCTCAAAACTAGTCATTTTTTTTATTGATTAGGTATAACTTGATTGCTTTCCATTTATTTTCCATTTTAAGATTTTATTCTTCTTTGTCCCAAAGGTAAATTATTTCCAAATTTGTATGATAAATTTTATATAACTGGCTTTGACAGACTTTTAAATACGCTTCTGCTATGTGTAACATCCATAGTTGTTGTCCAAACTTTAATAAGGAATGCCTTATTAACTAGGTGGGGGAGATCTTTAGTTCTCTTCTGGCCTTGAAGGCTAATCAGTATCCCAATATACAAAGTAGACATGGGTGGACAAAGAAGGACCACATCCTCAGACACTGGTGGGGGGCAGGGGAGGGGAAGGAACAGTAGCCTTGCAGGACGTGAGCAGACCTATCTTTAGAAGGAGTGCTTTGGAGAATATTGAAGAGTCTGTTGTCTTGTTGCTTGCTTCCTGGCAGCCTTATGTCGAGTGGGCTTATCCTGACTTGAAGCATACACCTGCATGCTATTTTAAGAAGAGAAACAAGAGAAGCAGGAGGAACAGGGAAACAATGAGAAAGATAGAGAGTATTCTTTTTATAAAAGAGACTCAGCATTATGAAAGGATTATTTAAACTATTGGATTCAACTAAGCTTTATACTGGATAGCGGTATTGAATGCTTTTCACTATTAACCTGTGGAGGGGAGCTCGTGAGGGAAACAGATCAGCTAAAGATAAAATAAAGGAATTACTTCTCTTCCCCTGTGTATTTGTATTGAATTATGAATAAAATTTATAACACTACTACACATGTTTGAGAAACTAGTATTTGCCCAAAACTGCCAGAAATGAAAGAAATATAATCTAGTTCCTGCCTTGAAAATGCTTTTCACGAATAGAAAATATCCTGAAATTACCATACTCTGTCCCCTAAGTACTGCCCGCCCACTGCTGCTTCTCCCCACCTCTCTACCCATTTCTCCTGCCTTGTGAACAGCACCTATACGGAGAATGCCGGGAATGAATCATCACAGTAATCACTACAATTTATATGTGTGCTTTCTTTGTGCGAGATATGGTGCATCTAATTTACATACATTTTATTCCTTGTGAAAATCCTGCAAAAATCCATTTTAAGAATTCTTAAGATTTTAGAGTTTAAACTGAGGCGCCAGAAGATCAGGTACCACTGTTTCGGATGAGGATCAGACCAAGCCCGCACACTCAGCTTGTTTGCCTCGCACGTCCATGCTTCTGAACCTTGCACTGCCACTTCTTGACTCTGTGCACTCAGACCTCCCACTTTTGTGTGGTGTGGTGGGTAAGAGCAAGGACTTGGTAGTCTGACGCCCAGGGTTTGAATCCTGATTCCGGCAGATAGAGCTTTGTTAGCTTGGGCACATCACTAACTTGTTCTTGCCTCAGAGCCTTCACCTGTAAAATGGAAAAATAGCGGTACGCACAGCATGGAGCTGTCTGAGGGTTTTAAGAGACATGCATGGAGTGCTTAGCACAACACCTAGCTTCTCTCAGTCACTAGATAAGGATTCCATATTAGTATTGTTATTTCATATTTAGGACTACTTTTAAAACTGCATTATTTCTCATATCCCTTAGATTTCTTTAATAACCCCTCAATTAGTCTCATTAACACCTGCCTCACTGTTCTCCAACTTTTTTTTTTTAAGATTTTATTTATTTGTGAGAGAGAATGAGAAAAAGTACAAGCAGGGGGAGGGGCAGGCAGAGGGAGAAGCAGACTCCCTGCTGAGCAGGGAGCCCAATGTGGGGCTCGATCCCAGGACCTGGGATCGTGACCTGAGCCAAAGGCAGACGCTTAACCAACTGAGCCACCCAGGCGTCCCTCTCTAAACTTTTCTTGACATAATGGCCAAGTGGCATTTTTAAAATTCAGAATGGTTCATGTCACTCAAAAACTTCATTCCCCATAACCTGTTCTGTGTCTGCTGGTTAAACTTCATTTCTCTCTACTTGCCCTCACATGTCTTTTGTTCCAACAAGAGGGAACTATTTCCATTTCCTAAACAGGCCATGCCTTTGCACAGGCTGTTCCCTTTGCCCAGAAGGCCTTTCCTTGACTAATTTGTTTGGCAAGCTCTTGAGCATCCCTCAAAGCCAGCATGAACTTTGCCCCGTCCTGGAAGTCGCTCCTGTACGACCCCCGCCCCTAGCAGATTTATTTCTAAATAAAGCTCTTCTTAGTTACTCTTAGAGTTCTGAGTGTGTCTCCATCACAACCCCATCATCCTGAAGCTAATTGTTTGGTCTTGCTTTCCCACCAGGAACAGTTATAGTGTCTTATTCTTCCAGTTATTCCTAGGGCTCCTCATAAGGCAGGCACTTAGTAAGTTACTAATACACGAGTGTAGAGAAGCAGCAGGTTCACTCCATTGGCAGGTAAAACAGAACCAAAAAGAAGGCGGGGCGGGGGGGGGCAGTTCACTAAGAGAGGAGAGACCAGAGAATACCAGGCATGTGGTGAGCTGGAAGCAGGCGAAGCAAGAGTTTTAAGGGGGGTGTGTGATCACGGTGGCAAGGATACCACTGCATGGACAAGATGAGGACTCTGAGTTACCCGCTGGCATTAGCAATGTGCATGCCATTGGCAGCTTTGTCAGGTAGTTTTTGTTTTTTTTTTTTTAAAGATTTTACCCATTTATTTGACAGAGAGAGACACAGCACGAGAGGGAACACAAGCAGGGGGAGGGGGAGAGGGAGAAGCAGGCTTCCCGCGGAGCAGGGAGCAGGATGCGGGGCTCGATCCCAGGACCCTGGGATCGTGACCTGAGCCGAAGGCAGACGCTTAACGACTGAGCCACCCAGGTGCCCCTTGCCAGGCAGTTTTAAGGGAGGTGATCGGGAAGCCTGAGTGGAGTGGGTTCGAGAGAACATGTGGGGAGCAAAAGTGGGGCAGTGAAAACAATGTTTTTGAGGAATTTCACCCAAAAGAAAAAAGGAGGAAAATCAGGAGTTTTTTATTTATGTATGCTATTTTATGAATTCAGATTGGTTTTTACTAAGTGTGGGCTGCCTTTCTAGAACAATAGTAACGGTAATAATAATAATAAGAGGTAAATATTGTGCCTCTACTCTGGGGCCGGTATGGCTCTTCTAAACACTTAGGTAGTGCGTTCGATCCTTATAACCACTGTATGAGGGAGAGGTGGTTTTTATTCCCATCTTACAGATGAAGAGATGGAGGCACAGAAAGGAAGTAACTTGCCCTACACCACACGGCTGGCCAGTGGTGAAACCAGATTGGAGTCCAGACATTTGACCCCAGTATTCAAACTCTATACCATCTCCCCACTTGAAGTCTATGTTTAAAATAATGTTTTTATGATGACAGCCGTATATAGCGTGGACACTGTTGGTCAGGAGGACACAGAACACAGGAATTCTCAGAAGATTAATATTTGTAAAAATGGTACTGTACCCATTATAATCTATTAACCCAGTGAGGGATGTTCGTGGGCAGCTGTGATGGAGAAAAAAAAAAAAAAGGACTGCACTATATTTTTAGTAGCTTAGCGAAACAAGGCTGCCAGATAGACAGTGATAAACTTTAAAAATCTGTTTCCTTTATTCTCTATTCTCCATACTCTGTACCTTCTCTGTTTCCCGAAACACACTCTCTCCATTTGCCAGTTGCCCCATGAATCATCCACATTTATTTTTTTTAAGATTTTATTATTTATTTGAGCAAGAACCTCCTTGCTCAGTGAGGAGCCCAATGCAGGGCTGGATCTCACAACCCTGATCTCATGACCTGAGCCAAAATCAAAGTTGGATGCTTAACTGACTGAGCCACCCAAGTGCCCCATGAATCATCCATTTAGAACAATTGTTTAATACCTGACTCTCTCTTTCGCTCCTCCCATTAGTACAGAAATGTATCCTGAATGCATGATCACTCATTCATTCTTTCCTTCATTATCTTTGGCTCTAATAATATAGCAACTGGTACAATTTGGAGCAGCTTCTTGTCATTCATTCACTGCTGGTGTTTGTGGAGCAAAGGACTGTCAGAGATAATTATGTCAGTAGCATATTAAGAAGGAAGACCTATGTAGTTCACAATCGCGAGTAGACATATGGCTGCAAGAGAAACGGATTGACCGCAGTATTTCTAAGGTCTGGAACTGGAAAATAAGACTTTTGATGCTGTGAAAACTCATACAAACCCAATGCTTGTGGAGTAATGTGATTTTTCAATGAAAATGCAAAATTATAAAATGTTACTACTAAATAGAGTACTGATGAAAAGCAATTATTGGAATGCAGTGTACTTTAAAAGTGGATTGGATTTCAGAGAAAGGACCATCAGCCAGCATCCCTCATTTTGCGTTGTAATTGCAATTTCTAGGCCATCTGAACAATTGTGTGACCCTTGAGAAAAGAATTAGTGATTGCAATCATAGACTCCTAATCAGGGATCTTGAAAGGAGCAATACTTGAAAATCTTCCTCATACACAGGGCATGCCAACCAGCTTGGCTGTTTCTCTCATATATTACTGCTATGAGTTAGTGTTTTAGGTTTGCTGGTAATTGTTTAATCGAATTACATCAAAATGGAAGTTGAAATAGGGGAGACTGATAATGTCATCTACAGAAAATGGGAACTGTTGGTGTATTTGCTGTCACTTTATGAAGCTTGCAGGAAGTCCATAGTAAATAACTAAAATTGTGTCAAGGTAAAAGCTTGGTCTCCTCAAATAGTTAAGAATGATGAGGCAGGGTCGTTGCATGTAATTCACTATGAAAAATGAATATAATATTATTCAACTGAGTTTCAGATTTATTTTTGATGGAATGGGAATGGGTCTTGTTTTTTCTGCTGTAATATTTCAGGCCTGGGTATTTGTTTTTGGAATCTTGTTAGAGGATATCTGGGTCTGACATGAGCATTGTGACATCTTTCTCTTATCCTCTGCTTATAATCAGCCATTCTCCAACAGAATCAGGAGAGTAATTTATATGGATAAGCACCTGTTGTTAGAAACAGTGTTTTAAATCAGATAATAGAGAAAGAATTTAAGGTACAAATGAATTATTCACTCTAAACGAGACACAGAGCTGAGAGCTGGTTGTAATTTGTAATTTAACAGGATATTTTTCTTGAAACATGCATGCTATGTCTATTAACTCCTTAAGAAAGGCCTTCAGCATTACTGGAAGCTCTTGTGTATTTCCTTGGATATCAGTTGATTCCATTTCATTCATAGTTAGGTCTAGCAGGCTGCCAACGTTTTGATATTTCTAGATTTTATTTCTTTTATAACTGAAATGCAGTCCATGGAAAACGAAAATATTTTCTGATTAAATAGTTGAATGAATTTACCATTTTCCTGGATTAGCATTTAGCAGATCATAACAAAAGCATTAATGACAATATAGAGTTTGAAAGGATGTCATTGATTAAATAACCCAAGGCTTTTGTTGTTATTGGTAATGTATATATGCTTTGCAACAAGATTTTACTTGGGCACCATATTTGTGTGATTCACAGTTCAGTAATATTAGGTTGTGTTTTTTCCCCTTGTTTCTAGAAGCCTGAGCTTTGTGTATGTCTTCTCAGAGACTTCATTTGTTTTTGTGATTTGGAAATACAGCACTGAATCAGTTTCACTTTGGGCCTTTCTCACATCAGTGGTCAGAATGACCTTTTGGTCACTCCAGTCAAGACTTGAATCCAACTAGTCTCAGGGGTGAAAAGTCAGGGGGTTATCCATTTAACCACCCAATTCTCCAGGTCAAACTTTGATAGCCATTATAATTATTTTATTCTCTCCTCCCTCATCCATGGATTGCTATAGTTAATGTTATGTCAGAATTTCCATTATGATTCATGTTTTTCTGGGATCTAAAATGGAAATTCTTCAGGCAGAAAATGGGCACCTATGGTTATCACAGAAAAGCTGTTTTAAAGCCAATTGTAAAGTGAGCTGCTGAGATTTTGCAAAGTCAAAACAACTTGGCCTGTCCCCACAGCTTGAAAAGGACCATTCATTCTCTTAGACAATATTAATGGTCAGCAAATTGAGTAAGTTTTTAGTTCCTCAAAATCTGAATTTATCTTTGTAAAAGCACATATCAAACTTATCCCTTGTGATGAAACCAGAAATTAAGCAAAAATAGGTATTTCCATCTTAACTCTCATTTACAAGGAAAACTTAATTTTTCTCTATGATTAAATTTTTCCTTATGACAGAAAACAATTTATATTGGGATAACTGGAGAACTCTGAAAGGCATAGTGGTAGCTGACTTGTGTCAGAGAGGGTTTGGCCATAAATCCATGCTTTAAATGGTTTTAGTCCTTATAGGTTGCATTTTCATGAAAAAATATTATAAAAGTTTTGGAAGTATGTTAAGGACTGTGTTTTAAGACACTGTTCCAGTAGCATCTCTTTTTTCCTTTAGATTGAAAACTGACTTTACATTGGCTGAGGAGCCGTAAGACAAAGCAAATAAAGGATTTTGTCTCTTCCTGTGAAGATCACTGCTCTCTGTATGTTTGCATTGAATATTAAGACTTAGAATATAAAAGCATATATCTGAACAATTAAATCCATATCAAGAAAGCACATAGTTGGCACTCAGGAAAGGTTTTTAAAAAATGGATGAAAAACAAATTTAATTAACAGCATTTCAAAGTACAAACACATAGGAAAAACTGATTTTATGAGTTGTGCTAGGTATTGACTCTTCATTCCATCATGACTTGATATCGGCTGCCAAAATGATATATGTGCCTAATATGTTCTCACTAAACCACATAATTTTTGTTTTAAAAACCAGCACAATCAAGAGAGAGACAATTATATGAAAAGCACTTATTGATGAAGAGAGTGATGTACAATAGAAGAGCTGGCTAAGCGTTTCTGAAATGAAAGCCTATTGTTTACTGAAAGATTCTACTCTCTTTTACTGGTTTCAATTATTTCCAAGTTGACAAATTGTGATCAATACTCTGTTATTGGTCTGATAATTAACAGATGATGGCCTGTCTCTATGAATAGTAAATGCTGGGTACTAATTAACATTTGTTTTGATTACTTGGTATTTAGTTGTCAAAGACAGCTATTATAATGGCATAGAATGTTAGAAGAGGTTTTTTTTGTTGTTATAGCCTTTGATTGTTATCAGAAATAACTATTTTGTATGTGTATATGAAGGGATGCCTGATTTCTGTTTCTGCTCACTGTAATATAACCATAGTAGTCTGAGAGCTCGTCTAAAATCCTTAAGTATTTCTAATGAATTTTATGTATGACCTCTTAGGATCAAGGGAGAGAAACAGGATCAGCAATCAAAGTGGAAATGGTGAGATTCCTGAACAAGGACAAAAAAGTGCCAAATGTGGTTGATAGATCTATCACTGATTTAAGTTTTAATATAGGGTACGAAGGGATAGTATGAAGTCTTTAGAGTTTCAGGGGTTATATAATTTATCATTTTTTTAAAGTCTACTTATATTTTATAACCTTTTTTAAAAGTCTACTTATTCTTTTCCATTCCAGGGGGATTTTCACTGGGGTTCAAGGTGTGTGGTTCACTATAGAGATGTCTAATGGTCAACATGGTGGAAATGGTGGGGGGATGGAAAGACCAGAGAGCTGGTGTTTTCCCATAGCCTGAAACTTTCTCATCTCTTTTCACATGTTCAGAGAGGTACTACAATTATGGAGAAAGTATATGGACTCTAGATTTAGACTTGGCTTCAAATCCTAGCTTCAAACCTCCTTAGCAATGCAAACTTGGACATCATTTTAGGACTTAAACAAATGTGACTAATATTCTTTCTCTAGTTGGGTAGATATGAGGATTAAGTGAGATTGTATATATTAAGGTCTGTATCAGTCTGGGTTTACAGAGAAACAGAAACAATATGTGAGATATAGATAGATAGATGATAGATAGATAGATAAATAGATAGATAGATAGATAGATAGATAGATAGATAGATAGATAGATAGATTTGTTATAAAGAATTGGCTCATGTTATAGAGGCTTTGAAGTCCCAAGATGCACAGTTGGCAAGCTGGAGACCCAGTAGAGCTGATGGTATATATAGTTCCAGTCTGAGTTCAAAAGGCTGGGAACCAGGAGAACCAATGGTGTAAGTTCTGGTCCAAGTCCAAGTCCAAAGGCAGGGGAAGACTGGTGTCCCAGCTCAAAGACAGAGTGAATTCTTTGGTTCTTTCCAGACCTTCAACAGATTGGATTAGGCCTACCCACGTTGGGGAGGGCAATCTAGTTTACTCAGTCTTCCAATTCAAATGGTAATCTCATCTAAAAAGTCCCTCCACAGACTCACCCAGAACAATTGTCAACCGAGTATCTGGGTGTCCCATGGCCCAGTTAAGTTGATGCAGAAAATTAACCATCACAAGGTCCTATCATAATACTTGGCACACAGTTAAGAGAAGAGAATCTGGAGGTGGACCACATCCTTTCAAATGCTGGCTTGGCCACCTTTTAGTAAAGTGACATCAGGCAAATTTATGTAACATGTGAGTGTCTCAGTGTCCTCATCAGTAAAATGAAAATATTATCAATCTCATGCACACGGTTGTTGTACAGACTAAATAAGTTGAGATATATATATATATAGCCTGACACTAGTCAGTAGTACTAGTACTAGTCATGTATTTCCCATTGTGAGTATCATAATTATAATATACACTAAATAAATCATAGCCATTTTTAGTTCACTCATTTAAGATATTAACTGAAAATTTCACTGCAAATTACTCCTTAACTTAATCTGAAATGTTTGAAATATCATAAATGAGAAAGTCTTGTTTTCTCTAATGACAGGTAATTTATGCAATTTACATTGAATAGCTAGCTACCCTATACAGTGAAAACTCAGGAGGGTTAATACATGGGGTTCATGGTCACAGGGAAGCAGGGGATTAGCATGTGTGTATCGATATTGGCACATCTTTTTTTTGAAGGGTTTGAGCATTGAAGATGATAGCTCACAAGGCTGTTTTAGACAGAGACTACATTTCTCATATTTTGACCAAGGAGACCTAAAAATATATTCAAAAACTAACCTTTAAGCATGTGTCTTCATATTTAGTCTAAAAATTGGATTTCTCTTTGTCTCATTTTTCTTCCTTAACTCAACATGTTCCAGTTGAAGGTACAAATTTTTGCCTGGTGCCTGTTCTTAAACTCATTGACTTTTTCATGCTGATTGATTAAACACCAGATGTGTTTAAAGGTATTTATATTTATTCATATTAACTAAAGAAGACATACCAGTTCTATTTGAGGTTTGAACTCTTCTCTATGAAAATAGTAGTGTTATTAAAAAAAGAAAAAGACAAATCAGTATTTTAGTGGCGATACAAAGAGAAGATTGATTGGTGGTTGGCTAGGTGAACGTCTGAATACGTATGAGTGTTACATAGCATAGAATGTTATACATGTATTATAATATGTTATATGTAATAAAAACACGGTTTTTTTTGGCCAAGGTCTTTTATACTTGACAGCATGTCCTCCCCTCCTTGGGCAGGCTGGACTTGTGTTTTCCGTCTCCACTGAGCTTTTCCAGAAGGATTTCACTGGGCAACACTTAATTAAACTTCATTTCCTTTTTTTACGCTCCAGGTATTATTATGCTGCTCCCTTCAAGAAGTAATTTGTGCGTTGTTTATTGGAACTATGAATTTAATCATTTTCATCCCACGCTAGTGTGGGATGACTGTAATAAAATGGATCGACATCTCTTTGGAGCATGTTTTTGTCTCCATTGTGTGTTGTTTTGCCAGAATACTGAAGGCAGTGTTTGTCGTATGGCACATTTCTGTAAGCACAGCTCCTCTTGTTAGGACAGTGGTGAATTTAGGTTACTTATCCCAGTAAATGTCTGAAGTTTTAAAATAAGAGTCATCCTGGAAAAGTGGTTTAAAGTACACAAGGTATAGGTTTGGAAAGGAAACACAGATGGACTGGCGCTAGAGCTGAGCTTTTTTTTTTTGCCCCTCAGCTAAAATAGAGTGGCATGAATAAACAACCCAAATCCTCCCAAAAAAAACCCTCTCCTATTCTGTGCGTGCGTGCGTGTGTATTTCACATTTCACCTGTATTATAATGTGGACATGTAAACATATGTGTTTATGTTTAATGCACAAGCCAGGACACCAGTTATGTCCTAATCTCAGGAAAAAATATGAAAAGGAATGTATAAGCTAAGGAAGATGCAGAAAGAGAGAAAATGATATAATAATAATTGATATCTTTTGAGTTTATTATGTGATTGTTATTCTCCACATTTTACATATATTAAGAGGTATTGTACTTCTGAGCATACCTGTGGCAGAGGGTAGATTAATGTCCTAAGGGCCTGAAGAATACACACAGACCTCCATCTGCAGGTGTTCAGAAGCAGTCCTGGGAGGAAACACTCTCACCCGAGCACAGCGGCCTCACTGGCCGCCCATGATTGCCGCAGGTTGCCAAGAGTTGGTATAACTTCCAAGTTTTAAAGAGAAGGTCTTACTTGGGATATTTGTATGTTAAATCTCTTGATTTTTAAATTTCTGGGAAATAATTCAAAATCTGTTATTTGACATACTATGAAAGGTGTACCCCACCCACCCACCTTGGGCAGGACTCAGCTTGCGGGCCACTTGTTATTTAAGCCTCCAGAGAATTACCTTCAGCATCAGGCCTGTGAGAAAACACTGCAGTGCAAACTGGGGTCCTCAGTGCTTGCTTGCTGGCTGGCTTGCTTGCTTTTTTTTTTTTTTTTTTTAAGATTTATTTATTTATTTGAGAGAGCGCACAAGTGGCGGGGGAGAGGCAGAGGGAGAGAAAAATCTCAAGCAGAGCCCTATGCAGGGCTTGATCCCAGGACCCTGAGATCATGACCTGAGCTGAAACCACTAGTTGGATGCTTCACCGACTGATCTACCCAGATGCCCCCCTCACTGGTTTCTTTGGGAGATCATGTGACTCTTTAAAAGCTCCGCCTGCTTATGATAAAAGTGGGGAAAAAACATCACTGTAGTCAAAACAGATTTCCCCTTGTACACAGCAGCAAAATTTCTGGTTCTCTTTTCTTTACGCCTAGTTAAACCTGCATGAATCCAAAACTTCAGTGATGCTGTTCTAGTCAAACCCTAGGTCCTCGTTTTATTTTCTGCCAAAGAATATTTGAACAGCAACTGACTTAATGTACCATAAATAGTATAACAGTTCCTTAGGTCAATGGACAGAAATTTTTAGGACTGTTATTCTCTTTCCTGGAAGGAGGAAGAAATAGGTGATTTTCTAAGCAAATAGATGGGGAGTCATTTTCAATAAACAATTATTTACCCGAGTTTGTTATTTACATTTGTTTAGATACATCATTTTAAATTATTCATATTTTAAAATATTTGATGATCGGTCATTTATATTACATAGTTAAAACTGTTTATTACACATTATTATTTGCTTTATTTTAGCTATCTGTTCTTTTGTCATGTGCATTGCTACCTCTTCGAAAGAAGTAGGTTCTAGATCAGAGAGGCCTATCCAGAGATGTAAATTAGAGAAGTTGGGTGATTTTCCCTTCCCCATAAGTAGGGGTGAGACCTACACATGAGTACTTGCGGAAAAGGTCTCCATTTGATATTAACGTGCTTTTCTGAAAGTAACACTAGAGCAAATGATCTTTAGATGATATTTGATTGATTTCCCACTACATTTCATTATTTATCTTAGATCTGAATTCCACTGGAATTTACCCACCCATGGGATTCAAATGTAAGGAGATATTTTATGTAAAAGAGAATTTCCTCTGCGTTAAGATATGTGCCTCTACTCTCCTGCTGTACAGGAATCAGCTTGTGCTTTGGGTTCCAAAGTTGTAGATTCATGCTACTGCTTTCCTTTTCTGGAATTTAGACCTTGCTTTGGAATGTTTTATCAATTGTACAAATGAAAGCAGGAAGAACCTGGAGATTCCTTTTTTTTTTAATTTTTAAAAATTTTATTGTTACGTTAATCATCATACATTGCATCATTAGTTTTTGATGTAGTGTTCCATGATTCATTGTTTGTGCATAACACCCAGTTCTCCATGCAGAACGTGCCCTCTTTAATACCCATCACCAAGCTAACCCATCCTCCCACCCTCCTCCCCTCTAGAACCCTCAGTTTGTTTTTCAGAGAACCTGGAGATTCTTAAAATGCTCATTTTTTCCTAAACACTGAGTTGATTCTTTTTTTTTTTTTTAACCAAAGAAGCAGAAATTTGTAAATAAGTAAATAAGATCAAATCAATTGCCTGATGTGGTTGTGACCTGTCTGCATAAGGATTTTATTTTATTTTATTTTATTTTATTTTTATTTTTATTTTTTATTTATTTTTTGGGGGGGAGACCTTCTTTTTAAAGACTTTTTAAAATTTATTTATTCATTTGAGACACAGAGATAGAGAGAGAACATGAGCAGGGGGAGAAGCAGAGGGAGGGGGAGAAGCAGGCTCCCTGCTGAGCAGGGAGCCCGATGTGGGACTCGATCCTAGGACCCTGGGATCATGACCTGAGCCGAAGGCAGATGCCCAACCATCTGAGCCACCCAGGAGCCCCCTGCATAAGGATTTTAGCCTCGATTGCTTTGTTTTGCAAGACACACTCATGGTTTTGTTAACATCAGGCCCGTCCTCTGTCTGGATGTTTCCCAGTTACCTGTCAGAGCAGTTGGGATTACTGTGAGAAGCTTGACATTATGTAAGAAAAGCATATGGCCTGGGTTTTAAAATGGACTGTGTTAAGTGTGGTATTTAGTTTGAAAAATGGGAGGTCTGTTTCTTGAGGTATACATTCAAGCATCCACCATAGAATGACATCTGTGGGATTCTCGCTTAGATTTTTCTTGAAGAAAACAAGGAAATCATGACATGAGTCAGAGTCCTGATTTTAGAGTAAGACATATGGATATTAGATCTCCTAGAGGCAAAGAGGTGGAATCCTACTTTTCAAACCAGAAATTGGAGAAACCCAAGGGTGGACCCTGCAGGGGAAATGTGTTCCTCTACTGGGGGTCTATGGAATTTGCAAAGCCCCTAGGTTGATACGCTTGGCCTCCTTCCTGAGGCTGGCAATGTGTGAGGCCCCTTTGGACCAGCCACCCTCTCCCAGGATGTTCGCATTCTCTGCTGCCCTAGAGGTCTTTGATAAAGAAGCTTCAAAGCCCTTGACTAGATAATTGTTTAAAATTCTCTGGAGTTTCACATTTGTTTGCAGGGGTCTAAGAGTTTGCCCGAATGGAGCAATGACTTCAATGTGTAACATGTTGATTTTATTAGTACTAATGTACTCTGAATTGTTGAAATGTATCTATTTTCAAAAATACAATGGATGAGCATTAACATGGAAAGGCAAACAGAAACAGTGCTTTTCCTTGGATGGTGGTTTTAAATGACTTAGGTTTTTGCTGTAAGCGATAAAACTCACAAGTGTTCTTGGCATGTAACCCATGGGCCCTTCCCAGGGGTCTGGGCGGTAAACAGCATCTGATTACAACTGTGCAGATGGGGAAATTGTTGAGTGGAAACCTTGAATGTGTGGAAAAATGGATACTTAGTATGGTCCCAACCTGAGGGCAGCACTTCAACATAAAACACACCTCTTCACTGTGTGTATAGGCATGTGGCTCTGCTTCTTTCCTCCTCTATTATTGTACATTTTCAAAGCTCACCGTGTTGGCACTTCTCTGAAGAGGTCTAAGAGTTTTTATATTGGGTTCCTTAAAACTAGATCTTACACACATCTATTTCCGTAGGTATTTAGATGAGAAACATAAAGGACTTCCTAATTGAAGTTTGCAAGTTACACTAAAAATGCAAAGTCTGATGACATAGTTTGAAATAAGTAAAAAGAGAAGATTCTGGTCAGTGACTGCGGCCTTTTGGTTTAATAGATGTCCTTTAATAAAGAAAGTTGAGTTTAATGTAGGCAAAAAATATAGTAACAGCAGAAATTATAGTAAAAGTATGAAGCAGCTACAGGTTGGTTTTCTGACCCAACTGGAATTCTGCCCTATTCATTCTTGAGTGTGTTCATTCTTGTGTGTATGTATGTGTGTGTGTGTGCGTGTGTGTTTCCTTTCATCTCAGTGCAATAGAAGTTGTCTGCTCTAGTCCTCTGGATCCCTTAAGGTGTTTATTTTTAGTTGTTGAAATTGTTCTTAGTCACATCCAACCAATAATAATTTTCGCATGACCTGCATGTTTTAAGGAAACGGTCTTGGAGCTATTCCTGTATGATATACACACCATGCATTTTTATGGTATGTAAAATTATTATCAGACGAAAACAAAGATCATACCAGGAAAACATTTCATTCCTTATTTTAGTGTTAGAGTGGGCTTTGGCTTTATTTACTTGAGAAGGCATTTAGAGTGACTCTAAAGAAGGCTTTTTGCCTCTCCTGTTTAAGTGGGGGAAAGGAGAATGCTCTTTCCAATAGGAGTTAATGAAATTGGACAGTTGGTCACTGGAATGTAACAAAGGCTTCCAAAAGATCAAGATAATGAGGTTTCTTCCTGAACGCCTCTGCAGGTTTTTTTAATTTTTTTATTATGTTATGTTAATCACTATACATTACATCATTAGTTTTTGATGTAGTGTTCCATGATTCATTGTTTGTGCATAACACCCAGTGCTCCATGCAGAACGTGCCCTCCTCAATACCCGTCACCAGGCTAACCCATCCCCCTACCCCCCTCCCCTCTAGAACCCTCAGTTGTTTCTCAGAGTCCATAGTCTCTCATGGTTCGTCTCTCCCTCCAGTTTCCCCCCCTTCATTCTTCCCCTCCTGCTATCTTATTCTTCTTCTTTTTTTTTTAACATAAAATTATTTGTTTCAGAGGTACAGGTCTGTGATTCAACAGTCTTACACAATTCACACCGCTCTGCAGTATGTTTTTAAAGGACGGATGAGCAACTAAAAAATATTTCCCTCTTCAAGAAGGAATTAATGTTCTTATTTATTATTTTTCTAAAAAAAAAAAATGGAAGCAGAAAAAAATCCAATGAGCTTGACCTATCTGACTTGTTTTAAGTAGAGGATATCACTCTGTCAGTGCCCTCTTTTCTGTGAAAGTGCATTTGAAATAAACCTTAAAATGCAGAGAGACAAGAAAACCATTATTCTCTAAATTGCTATATTACTGTTAAACCAAATTTAAAGGGAATCTTGAACAGTGCCATATATCCCATTATTTTGACAATCCATCAATTTACGAAAGTAATCTGAGCACACACTTCAATTTATTAGAGGTAATTGTTCTGGGAATGCTAACACCCAAGCTCAGTAAGATCAATAATAAGCTTATACCTGAATTTGGGGTTATGGTTGAACTTGAATCCAGTCTATTTAACTTACTCCTCAACTATTCACATCCTATAAATTGTTTTTATTACATATATTCAATAGAATATTTATCTTCTAAAGTTAAATAATCTTACTTGAAGCAAATGCATGTAATTATAATTGATATGATTGCTTTTTCATCTCTTGACTATTTCAGCACATTTTATGTATTTTTATCAGATGACAACTGATATCCCTTTAGTTAACCCACCCTGCTATTAGTTCATACTGGGCATTTTAGTTGGAACTCAAAGCCTCAGCTTAATAAGTATTTGTTGATTCATAAATAATATTCATGCCTAGTTACTGGAGAAAAATTGCCCAAAGACTTGAGACTTAACAGAGGCTGCATACTGCATTCTCAACTGGTGTGGCTTCTTGTAAGGTGAAATTTTATAAAAAGAGATACCACATTTAACTCTTGAAGTGGCTGTCTGGATGAGATTCATGTTGGGTGTTTATTAAATGCTCATTGTGATTCAGGAAATCAGAGAGGACAAGGACTCTGTTCAGAGACACACAACTAATATGTGGTAGAGTCAGAACCAAAACCCAGGTCAAGTGCCTTTTCAGCTATGCAATACCGACGATAAAAAATGACTAGATTAAGTGGACATTTACTATTTCTCCAGCCTTAGTTTCTAAATAAAGCTGTCTTCCTAGCCTTGTGACCTTAGGAAAATTCCTTAGGCATCTCATGTCTGGGCCATAGACATGTCATCTGTAATGATGGGATAATAACATTATTATGGTAATTAAATGAACTAATATTTGTGAAGAAAGTAGAACAGTTACTGACACATAGTGCTAAATAAATGTTGGTTTAAGTAAAATCAATTTATTTCTCAGGCAAATTTTTATACAGTTCAAAAGTGCTTGTTATAAATTATAAGGAGTGAAAAATTATCCTTGAGATGGAGAGAGGAAAGTTGGATTGTGTATATTGAGAGAGAATACACAGAATTCTGTGCATCAACTGAAACAAATGATCTAATTTCTTTAACAAAAAAATTACAAGGATAAAAAAGAAAGAAGAAAGCTCTGATTAAAAGAGTCTATAAGAGACATAACAATCACAAAGTATGGACCTTATTTGATTCCTCACGTAACTAAACCATAACAAAAAAATTGTAGGGGTGCCTGGGTGGCTCAGTCAGTAGGCGACCAACTCTTGGTTTCAGCTCAGGTCATGATCTCAGGGTCGTGAGATGGAGCCCCATAGCCTGCTCTGTGCTCGGTACAGAGTCTGTTTGTCCCTCTCCCTCTGCTCTTCCCACCCCGTCTCTCAAATAAATAAAATCTTTTTGAAAAATTGTAAGAGAGGAGAAAAATATAAACATCAATTGTATATTCGATAATATTAAAGAATTACTGCTAAAATTTGAAGTGCGATAATGGTATTGTGGCTGTGTTTTTTAAAGGAGTCCCTGTCTTTATAGGCAAATATTTTTCACAGGCAAAATTTATAGGTGTCTGGAATTCAATTCAAAATAACTGTGTGTATGTGTAGAAATAGAGATGAAGTAAGATTGCTCAAGAGTTTATAAATATTGAAGCTGGGAGATAGGTATGTGAAGGTTCATTGTACTAGTCTTTATACTTTGATATATGTTTAAAATTTTCCATGATAAAAAACATTTTAAAACTGAAAAAGAAAGGAAAAAGTCTTTAGTGGAAATATTATTCTCAGAGTTATTACTGTTGTAATCATATCTGACATTCACAGAGTGCATTAGATAAATTATCTCATTTATTACTTAAGACAGCTCTGTGAGGTAGTTCCAGTTATAATACCCACTTAACAGATAATAATGTAGCCTCAGTCTGTGTTCCTAACCAGTCTGTCTTCCTGAGGGCATAGATGCCTAAATCAAACAGTTCCCTCCTGACCACTTCTAATTCGAAAGTAGGGAGGGAGGGAGGCAGAAGTCAAGAAGGAAGCCAGGAAGGACACATTTCCTTTTTTTTTTTTAATTTTTATTTTATTGTGATATGTTAATCACCATACATTACATCATTAGTTTTTGATGTAGTGTTCCATGATTCATTGTTTGCGTATAACACCCAGTGCTCCATTCAATACATGCCCTCTTTAATACCCATCACCAGGCTAACGCATCCCCCCAACCCCATCCCCTCTAGAACCCTCAGTTTGTTTCTCAGAGGCCCTACTAGTCTCTCATGGTTCTTCTCCCCCTTCGATTTCCCCTTCAATTTTCCCTACCTACTATCTTCTTTTTCTTTTTTTTTCTTTTTTAACATATAATATATTATTTGTTTCAAAGGTACAGGTCTGTGATTCATCAGTCTTACACAATTCACAGTGCTCACCATAGCATATACCCTCCCCAATGTCTATCACCCAGCCACCCCATCCCTCCCACCTCCCACCACTCCAGCAACCCTCAGTTTGTTTCCTGAGATTAAGAATTCTTCATAACAGTGAGATCATATGATACATGTCTTTCTCTGATTGACTTATTTCGCTTAGCATAATACCTTCTAGTTCCATCCACATCGTGGCAAATGGCAAGATTTCGTGGTTTTTTGATGGCTGCATAATATTCCATTGTATATATATACCACCTCTTCTTTATCCATTCATCTATTGATGGACATCTTGGCCCTTTCCATAGTTTGGCTATTGTGGACATTGCTGCTATAAACATTGGGGTACACATACCCTTTCGGATCCCTACACTTGTATCTTTGAGGTAAATACCCAGTAGTGCAGTTGCTGGGTCGCATGGTAGCTCTATTTTCAACTTTTTGAGGAACCTCCATAGCGTTTTCCAGAGTGGCTGCACCAGCTTGCATTCCCACCAACAGTGTAGGAGGTTTCCCCTTTCTCCGCATCCTCGCCAACATCTGTCATTTCCTGACTTGTTCATTTTAGCCATTCTGACTGGTGTGAGGTGGTATCTCATTGAGGTTTTGATTTGGATTTCCCTGACACCAAGTGATGTTGAACACTTTTTCATGTGTCTATTGGCCATTTGGATGTCTTCTTTGGAAAAATGTCTGTTCATGTCTTCTGCCCATTTCTTGATTGGATTATTTATTCTTTGGGTGTTGAGTTTGATAAGTTCTTTATAGATTTTAGATACTAGCCCTTTATCTGATATGTCATTTGCAAATATCTTCTCCCATTCTGTCAGCTGTCTTTTGGTTTTTTGGCTGTTTCCTTTGCTGTGCAAAAGCTTTTTATCTAGATGAAGTCTCAATAGTTCATTTTTGCCCTTGCTTCCCTTGCCTTTGGCGATGTTTCTAGGAAGAAGTTGCTGCGGCTGAGGTCCAAGAGGTTGCTGCCTGTGTTCTCCTCTAGGATTTTGATAGATTCCTATCTCACATTTAGGTCTTTCATCCATTTTGAGTCTATTTTTGTGTGTGGTGTAAGGAAATGGTCCAGTTTCATTCTGCTGCATGTGACTGTCCAATTTTCCCAACACCATTTGTTGAAGAGACTGTTTTTTTTCCATTGGACATTCTTTCCTGCTTTGTCGAAGATGAGTTGACCAGAGTTGAGGGTCCATTTCTGGGCTCTCTATTCTGTTCCATTGATCTATGTGTCTGTTTTTGTGCCAGTACCATACTGTCTTGATGATGACAGCTTTGTAATAGAGCTGGAAGTCCGGAATTGTGATGCCGCCAGCTTTGCTTTTCTTTTTCAACATTCCTCTGGCTATTCGGGGTCTTTTCTGGTTCCATACAAATTTTAGGATTATTTGTTCCAGTTCTTTGAAAAAAGGTGATTGTATTTTGATGGGGATTGCATTGAATGTGTAGATTGCTCTAGGTAGCATTGACATCTTCACAATATTTGTTCTTCCAATCCGTGAGCATGGAACATTTTTCCATTTCTTTGTGTCTTCCTCAATATCTTTCCTGAGTATTTTATAGTTTTCTGAGTACAGATTCTTTGCCTCTTTGGTTAGATTTATTCCTAGGTATCTTATGGTTTTGGGTGCAATTGTAAATGGGATCAACTCCTTAATTTCTCTTTCTTCTATCTTGTTGTTGGTGTATAGAAATGCAACTGATTTCTGTGCATTGATTTTATATGCTGCCACTTTACTGAATTCCTGTATGAGTTCTGGCAGTTTTGGAGTGGAGTCTTTTGGGTTTTCCACATAAAGTATCATATCATCTGCAAAGAGTGAGAGTTTCACTCTTCTTGCCGATTCAGATGCCTTTTATTTCTTTTTGTTGTCTGATTGCTGTGGCTAGGACTTCTAGTACTATATTGAATAGCAGTGGTGATAGTGGACATCCCTGCCGTGTTCCTGACCTTAAAGGAGAAGCTCTCAGTTTTTCCCCATTGAGCACGATATTCACTGTGGGTTTTTCATAGATGGCTTTTATGATATTGAGGTATGTACCCTCTATCCCTATACTCTGAAGAGTTTTAATCAAGAAAGGATGCTGTACTTTGTCAAATGCTTTTTCTGCATCTGTTGAGAGGATCATATGGTTCTTGTTCTTTCTTTTATTAATGTATTGTATCACATTGATTGATTTGCAGATGTTGAACCAACCTTGCAGCCCAGGAATAAATCCCACTTGGTCATTGTGAATAATCCTTTTAATGTACTGTTGGATCCTATTGCCTAGTATTTTGGTGAGAATTTTTGCATCCATGTTCATCAAGGATATTGGTCTGTAATTCTCCTTTTTGATGGGGTCTTTGTCTGATTTGGGGATCAAGGTAATGCTGGCCTTATAAAATGAGTTTGGAAGTTGTCCTTCCATTTCTATTTTTTGGAACAGTTTCAGAAGAATAGGTATTATGTTTGGTAGAATTCTCCTGGGAAGCCATCTGGCCCTGGGCTCTTGTTTTTGGGAGATTTTTGATGACTGCTTCAATTTCCTTAGTGGTTATGGGTCTGTTCAGGTTTTCTAGTTCTTCCTGGTTCAGTTTTGGTAGTTGATACATCTCTAGGAATGCATCCATTTCTTCCAGATTATCTAATTTGCTGGCATATAGTTGCTCATAATATGTTCTCATAATTGTTTGTATTTCTTTGGTGTTGGTTGTGATCTTTCCTCTTTCATTCATGATTTTATCTATTTGGGTCATTTTTCTTTTTGATAAGTCTGGCCAGGGGTTTATCAATCTTATTAATTCTTTCAAAGAACCAGCTCCTAGTTTCGTTGATCTGTTCTACTGTTCTTTTGGTTTCTATTTCATTGATTTCTGCTCTGATCTTTACTATTTCTCTTCTCCTGCTGGGTTTAGGCTTTATTTGCTGTTCTTTCTCCAGCTCCTTTAGGCGTAAGGTTAGGTTGTGTATTTGAGACCTTTCTTGTTTCTTGAGAAAGGCTTGTATTGCTATATACTTTCCTCTCGGGACTGCCTTTGCTGCATCCCAAAGATTTTGAACAGTTGTGTTTTCATTTTCATTTGTTTCCATGAATTTTTTTAATTCTTCTTTCATTTCCTGGTTGACCCATTCATTCTTTAGTAGGATGCTCTTTAGCCTCCATGTATTTGAGTTCTTTCCAACTTTCCTCTTGTGATTGAGTTCTAGTTTCAAAGCACTGTGGTCCGAAAATTTGCAGGGAATGATCCAGGTTGAGACCTGATTTGTGACCTAGGATGTGATCTATTCTGGAGAATGTTCCATGGGCACTAGAGAAGAATGTGTATTCTGTTGCTTTGGGATGGAATGTTCTGAATATATCTGTGAAGTCCATTTGGTCCAGTATGTCATTTAAAGCCTTTATTTCCTTGTTGATCCTTTGCTTAGATGATCTGTCCATTTCAGTGAGGGGGGTGTTAAAATCCCCTACTATTATTGTATTGTTGTTGATGTGTTTCTTTGCTTTTGTTATTAATTGGCTTATATAATTGGCTGCTCCCATGTTAGGGGCATAGATATTTACAATCGTTAGATCTTCTTGTTGCATAGACCCTTTAAATATGATATAGTGTCCTTCCTCATCTCTTATTATAGTCTTTGGTTTCCAATCTAATTTGTCTGATAAAAGGATTGCCATCCCAACTTTCATTTGGTGTCCATTAGCATGGTAAATTGTTTTCCACCCCGTCACTTTCAATCTGGGGGTGTCTTTGCATCTAAAATGAGTCTCTTGCAGACAGCATATTGATGGGTCTTGTTTTTTTACCCGGTCTGATACCTTGTGTCTTTTGATTGGGGCATTTAGCCATTTACATTCAGGGTAACTATTGAAAGATATGAATTTAGTGCCATTGTATTGCCTGTAAGGTGACTGTTACTGTATATTGTCTGTGTTCCTTTCTGGTCTCTGTTACTTTTAGGCTCTCTCTTTGCTTAGAGGACCCCTTTCAATATTTCTTGTAGGGCTGGTTTCGTGTTTGCAAATTCCTTTAGTTTTTGTTTGTCGTGGAAGCTTTTTATCTCTCCTTCTCTTTTCAGTGACAGTCTAGCTGGATATAGTATTCTTGGCTTCTCGTTTAGTGCTCTGAATATATCATGCCAGTCCTTTCTGGCCTGCCAGGTCTCTGTGGATAGGTCTGTTGCCAATCTAATGTTTCTACCATTGTAGGGTACAGATCTCTTCTCCCGAGCTGCTTTCAGGATTTTCTCTTTGTCTCTGAGACTCTTAAGTTTTACTATTAGATGTCAGGGTGTTGACCTATTTTTATTGATTTTGAGGGGGGTTCTCTGTGCCTCCTGGATTTTGATGCCTGTTTCCTTCCCCAAATTAGGGAAGTTCTCTGCTATAATTTGCTCCAATATACCTTCTGACCCTCTCTCTCTTTCTTCTTCTTCTGGGATCCCAAATTTCTAATACTGTTTCGTCTTATGGTATCACTTATCTCTCGAAGTCTGCCCTCATGATCCAGTAGTTGTTTATCTCTCTTTTTCTCAGCTTCGTTATTCTCCATCATTTGGTCTTCTATATCTCTAATTCTTCTGCTTCATTTATCCTAGCAGCTAGAGCCTCCATTTTGGATTGCACCTCATTAATAGCCTTTTTGATTTTGACTTGGTTAGATTTTAGTTCCTTTATTTCTCCAGAAAGGCTTTCTCTAGTATCTTCCATGCTTTTTTCAAGCCCAACTAGTATCTTTGTAATCGTCATTCTGAACTCTAGTTCTGACATCTTACTAATGTCCGTATTGATTAGGTCCCTGGCAGTCAGTACTGCCTCTTGTTCTTTTTTTTGAGGTGAGTTTTTCCATCTTGTCATTTTGTCCAGAGGAGAATAGGTGAATGAGAGAACAAAATGCTAACAGGGTAACGACAACCCCAGAAAAATATACACTAAACAAATCAGAAGAGACCTAAAACTGGGGGAAAAGAAAGGGAAAGAAAGAAAAAAGAAAAAGAAAAAAGAATATGGTCAAATATGATCAGGTTGGTGAATAGATCAGTGCCACACACTAGATTTTGGGCATATTTTAGTCTGTTAGAAGAAAGTGCCTCCCAAAATTTTAAAGAAAGAAAACCTTATATATGTACAGAAATAAGGGTAAATATAATGAAGGGATGGAATATGACTGTAAAGATGAAAATTATAAAAGATTTTATAAAAGGAATTGATAAGATAAGAAGTTGGTTGAAAAAAGAAAGAAGAGAATTTTAAGAAAAAAAAAAGGGAGAGAATGTGATCAGGCAGGAGACTAGAACAAAGCCATACACTAGAGATTTAGGGTATATTTTGGTCTGTTAGAAGAAATTGTATCCCAAAATTTTAAAGCCAGAACAACATATATATATATACCAAAAATAAGGTTAACTACAATGAAGGGGTAGAATATGACTCTAAAAATGAAAAATAAAAAAGATTTTAAGAAAAGGGACTGATAAGATGTTGGCTGAAGAAGGGAAAAAGAAAAATTCAAAAAAAAATAGAAAAAGAAAAAAAAAAGAAAATTAAAAAAATTAACTTTGAAAGACTAAAGGATCAGGGGGAAAAAAGCCATGAATTCTATGTGCTGTATTCCCCTAGCGCTGGAGTTCTGCCGTTCTCATTAATCGGTAAACTTGGTCTTGGCTGGCTGTTCTCACTGATCTTCTGGGGGAGGGGCCTGTTGCCATGGTTCCCAAATGTCTTCGCAGGAGGTAGAATTGCCCCGCCCTTGCCCGTCCCGGCTAAGTAATCTGCCTGGGTTTGTTCTCGGGAGCTTTTCTTCCCTGCAAGCTTTCCGCCCAGCTTCGGAGGACGAGAGTGAAATGGCAGCCTCCCAATCTCTGCGCGGAGGAGCTGAGAACTCGGGGCCCCACTCCTCAGTGCGCCCCCAGAGAAAAGCAGTCAGTCATTCCTGTCTCCCCAGTCTCCAGCCGCACTCTGTGCTCACCCGGCCTGTGACCGAGCATTTCTATCTCTGGCACACAACCCCATGTGGAGTCTCCAAACCCAGCTTCTCCCGGGGGAGAAAGGGGAGTCTCCCCGGATCTGCCGCTTGTTGGGTCCCTGCTGGAGGAGCAGTGGCCCGACTGTGCCACGGATCACGGTTTATGGCAACCCCAAGCTGAGAGCCCACTCCTCAGCTCCGTCTCTGCAGCCGGCTTCCCCGCTCCGATACCTGGGACTCTGCCACACTCAGGCACCCCCGGTCTTTCTGTGACCCCGAGGGTCCTGAGACCACACTGTCCCAGCGAGGGTTTCGCCTCCCGCTTGGCCACTGGAGTGATGTCCCTTAGCGGAGCAGACTTCTACGAGTTCCGATTTTGTGCTCCGCGGCTCTATCACTTGCCGGTAGGGGCTGACGGAGGCTCCCTCCCCCTGCCGTCTATCCTCCTGAATATCACCTTGGATTCACTTCTCCGCACGTGCTCCCTTCCACAAGTTGCTGCTATTCTTTTCTTCAATCTCCTGTTGAGTTTGTAGGTGTTCAGAATGGTTTGATCCCTATCTAATTGATTTCCAGGGACCAGATGAAATTTAGGTCTCCTACTCCTCTGCCATCTTGCTCTTCCTCCAGGAAGGACACATTTCTAAGCACTCATTCTGTGCCGAGCACTGAGGATACAAAGGTAAGTATGCTTCTTCACCTGATCCCTTTAAGGGTCTCAGTTTTCAAATCACACATCATTACAGCCACCTAGTGAAACAGGCACTGAAAGAGTAAATTTTACAGGTGAGGACATTGAAGCTCAGATAAAAAAAGGAACTTGCCCAAAGATACAGAGCTGGTATATGAGCTTTTCCCTATACCCACCTACTCTTCCCAGTCATTAGTGACACTCATGTACCTGTAGCATACCGAGATGGTGAGCACCTTGTTAAAACACCATTCGTGAGGGTGTGCTTACCTGTCTCATTCACTCTGGGCAATTTTCAGGCGGGAACTGTTTGATTTAGGCATCTATGCCCTCTTGAATGTCATGCCAAAAGGAAGGTCTGCTCTGGGTACCCGTGCTTCACAGGGATGCTGACACTGAAGATGATATGAAGACTGGAAGTTATAATTCATGAAGTAGTTGAATGGGTCAAGGATATTTTAGCTTGAAGAATCATGGTGGGATAGATGAGCACTGTTGAACATTTGAATACAGGGAGAAGGAGAGAAGCTTCCTTTTGTAAAATTTTGGGGAATTGCTACCACACAGATCCCTGAGCAAAAGTGAAGAATGTGACTGGAGTTCTGTGAGACTGAAGTCCCCAGGGGTCCAGATCACAAGTGGTAAGGGCCTATCTGAGGGACCCACCATGCACATGGAGGGGGAGGGATGCTCTGCAGGGGATAAATACAACAGTGTTGCTGACCAATGTGGAAGACAGGGTGGGGAGAACTTCTTTTGTTTTTTAATTTAACCCAGTTGAATATGAATATTATCTATTCTAAATCTACCACTCTGGTGGTATTTTTGCCTTATCATCTTTATTTATAAGCCATTTGAAGATAGGAACTCTGCTTTTCTTCATCCTCATATTTCTATAGCTACTGGGCTGATTGTTAGTGAGTATTGATTTAGATGAGTCCTTTGTAAAACATTAATATAATGCATTACATAAAAATGCTAACCCTGGCAGCAGTAGTTTTTATTATTTTTGTCTTAGAGATTGTTGTCCTTCTACATGTTCCTTTTAGTACCATTTTTAATTGTTTTCAAATAGCCATTAGGTTTTCAAAAGTACAGGGGTTTTTTTTGTTTGTTTGTTGTTGTTTACAGTAGGGGTTTGAGAAGACAAAAAGAACTGCTTGGATTTTGGAAAATATTTATCTCCTTGGGGACAATTGTGGCCTCTTCTGACTTATCATGACAGAAGAGTTGTTCATGTCTGGAGGGCAAAAGCCCTTTATTATTTATTTATTTACTTAGTTATTTAGTTAGTTAGTTAGTTAAGATAGGGACAGAGAAAGAAAGAGGCGGGATGGCAGAAGGAGAGGGAGAGAGAGAATCCCCAGCACGCTCCACACCCAGCACAGAGGCTGACTCAGGGCTGGATCTCACAACCCTAAGATCATGACCTGAGCCGAAAGGTCAGAAGCTTAACCAACTGAGCTATCCAGGCACCCCAAGACTTTTATCCTTTTATTGCCCCAGTCATCAGGTTGAAGTTTCTCCCTAACTTAGTTGAATTTAACAAGTAATTACTGAGTATTCTATTTTCACAGTAAGTGTTCAAAAAAGTGCAGATTTATCATAGTTATCAAGTCGGGTTTTGAGGAACCTTTGAAATGGAGTCCACCATGGATGGGGAAAGACCCATCTCCCTGCACAGACAGGGTTGAAGAGGTGGGATGGGGTGCATCCATCGTTCAAAAGCACAGACAATTTGAATTAGAACCAGATTCTGCCGCTGACTAGCTGTATGACCTTGGGCAAACTATCTAAACTGAATCTCCGTTTCCTCACCTGTACAATGGAAATAGTAATAGAACCTACCTATATGGTTATGATGCTTGAGTGCATTATTACAAATGATACACACTTAAGAGTGGTGCCTGGGTGGTAAGTTCCATTTAAATGTTTATTACTGTTATTTGAATGACCTATCAGAGAAAGTTTCCTTGGGAAAATAACAGGGAATGGCTAATTACCCTCCTTCACCTCTTTGTTCCCTCTCCTGGTTTCACAGTGGAGTCATAGCTTGTTTCACTTGCAAAGAAGAAAGGCTAGATGAAAAGGGGAGGAAGAAAAGAAAGGAAGGCAAGAGATGACAGACATATTATGCTGCTTTTCATCTCTACCAGGAGATGAAGTCCACAGAGCATTGATAGACGATAACTCCCTGGAAAAACAAATTCCAGAATTTGTACAGCCATTGATTGGTTATTATAAATTTCACATGTGAAGCATTTGGCCAAGTATAGTGCTAACCTGGATGGCCCAGATAATCAGTAGTTTGATCTGGCAGAACAATTAAGTCAATGGATGGCTACTAAGCTACTCTCCGTGTATTGACTCTTGTTGATTTAAAGGCTAAGGGCCTTCTATCTGTCTCAGCTGCATTTTAGTTAATGACATTTAATGATATTTTCATGCTAATAACCTCAACTTGCTGACATCCTAAGTTGCATCTCTGGCTTCTATAACTTCTTTTGATTCCCAAGTTTTTGATAGTAAATTGTGTTAGTGAATAATTTGTATTAATAGAAACAATACTATAAATGTGTGGAAGAATCTTGTTGGGGATGAAGAATCTTTATGACATATGTTTTTAGTAATAGAGGTTGAATAAATAAATGAGTATGAGCATATTTCAGATTATATTTCAGTTTATATCAAACTTCTTAATTTAATAGGACAGGTATAAAATATATGATAGCCACTAATGACAAAGAAGTCAGAGGCACCTTAAACTGTATTCAAAGAAATATATTGACCCTGAAAATAAAAGGTGGAAAAAAGTTACAAAAGCATCTTGGCATGATGCTCATAACCATTTGCCATGATTAATGTAAGGGAAATTATAATCTCCAAATGTAGAAGAATGATTTTTCTATTATGTTACTAACTCTGTGTGTGTGTGTTTCTGGGTATATGTACATAAAAAGCAATTAAATTAGAGTTTTCTTAACATAAAACCTTATTGTCATCACTGTACCAATTGTTATTCAGGCTTCTGATAAATTTATTTTCTTTCCTCTTTCTTATTCCTGATCTGCTCATTGCACTTCATATTTCTCACTAGGCAAAAGCTGTTTCATTATATGGTATAAAATAAAATACATCAAGATTATTGGCACATAAGGGTGCTTTCCCATCGGAGAAGACTTACAATTTTGTATTTGTCTTAGTCAGTTTAAACTGCTGTAACAAAATACCACAGACTGGGTGGCTTATAAACAGCAGAAATTTATTTCTCACAGTTCTGGAGGCTGGGAAGTCCAAGATCAAGGTGCTGGCAGATTCAGTGTCTGGTGAGAAACAACTTCCTAGTTCGTAGACACCATCTTTTCTCTGTCCACACGTGGAGGGAAGGGGCAAGGGATCTTTCTGGGGTCTCATTTATAAGAACACTCATCTCATTCATGAAGGTTCCACCCTCATGACCTAATCACCTCCCAAAGGCCCCACCTCCTGATACCATCACCTTGGGGGTTTGGGTTTCAACATACAAATTTTGGGGGGACAGAAACAGTCCTTAGCAGTATTCAACAGAATTAATAGAAAACATAATCTCTACCTATTTAGACTTTGCATTTGAACATATAAAAGAGTAGGTTTTATCTTTTTTTTTTTTTCCCCTTGTCTCCTTACTAAAATGTAAGTGCCAAAAGGGTAGGGATTGCTTATATTTAGTTGGTACATTTCCTGTTGTATCCTCAGGACCTTGAGCAGTTTCTGGTATAAGTAGCCTCAACAGATACTTGCAGAATGAATGACTGATCAAGATTGACTAAGAGTTTATAACAGGTTCCAAAAGAATTATTGAAACCACCACAAAATGGTGTGGTTATTGATGGCTATAATTAATGCAATGCCAAAGGCTCACAACCCTCAAGGAGTTTGAAGAAAATCTTTGATTTTCAGGAATTTATATCCTGAAAGAGATGAGATTATTAACCCCATAAAGAAACTGATCAAACCAGATGCCACTAAACACATGACTAAGGCCTGGCCCTGTACTGGGTGCAAAATAATTAAGGTCCCTGCTGGGGCGAAGCTAACACTCTCTTTGCCAAGAACTTCCTTTTTTTGGTTTTATTTGGATTAAAGGATAATGCTTTTATGAATGGTCATTTTTTTTTTTTTCAAAAAAAGATCCAAGCTTACTTATAGTAAATATAAATACATATAGTAAATAGAAGAGGATGAGGAAATAATTTTATGAAAATCTGGTAATATAATAGTAATACATATTAATAGAAACCATTATTTCATATTAAACATCATTGATTTTTTGCTGTAGACTTATAACTTTACATCCTTCACTCTGTATTCTCAGTTTTTGATGTAACAGAATAAAATATATTTGTAGTGCAAGAAATTTTTTTTTTGTATTCCTTGTATTTCTGTGGATAAAAGCACCTTGTTCTTGAAGTCTAGATTTCAAATTTTGTCTGTGATGCCCTCCTTCTAGGAAGTGCATAATCCAGCTCATTACTTCTGACTTTTAAAATCAACTGGTGCCTTAATAAAAAACAAGAATGAGGTACCAAGCCTCAAATAATGTGGTCATGTTTCATTGTGATATTAGTTCAGAATCTTTTTAGGTATTTCTTTTAGCTCCTGAAGTTTAAGCCTAATAATATGAATTTTTATCCATGAATTATATACTTATGAAATTTTCAATATATTGCCATGATGGAAATTTTTGGAAAGCAGAAAGAAATGTTAATTATTCCATCGTCATTTGTAGTAATCTCTCTCAAACCCTTCTCTGGAATTGATAGAGATATTTTTCAAGCCTCACAAGTAATAATTACAGTATTGAAAAAAATGACAGCTTGTGTGTGCTAACTGTGAGCTGTGTACTTTTATTGGAAACATGCAAATTAGGGCTTATAGAGGGCTGCATAATAATAGCCTCTAATTATGTCATATTTCCCTGAAATCGTATCATATTTACATATACTGGCACTGAGGATGACACCATAGAGTGTCTTCTGGTGACACACTGGTGGGATCTGACCTCATGACAGGCTCAGTGAAGGCAGGAATGAACACAGGAAGTGATACCAGCAAAGAGACCTCCACACATATGCATTTCCCAAAAGAAATATGTGAAGAGGCATTTTGAAGCATGTTGGAATTTGTTTGGAATCCAGACTTCTGCTTTTAGAGCTACTTACTGTATACTTAAGGAGTGCTCAGACAGTTGGAAGCAATTTGTGGGTTACTGCATATATATACATATATATATATATTTTTTTTTTTTTTTGCCTTATTGCCCTATAGCAGTAAACTGTCAGAATATAACAGAATTGGAATGTGATGCTTGTTTCATTTGATTTTACAGCGAGTATGACCGGTTTAACTTTGAAAAAGAAACCTAGCAGTCAATGCATTTGCTCACAGATTAACACTGTTATCAGTCTGATTCTGACATTTAGAAAGTCATTGCTTCTTTCCTTTGCTGCAGCATGATTTAAACATGCATAGACAGGGAAGTGCTGTGTTCAAGGAAGGCAGGCCCTGGCCTGGAGTAGAGGAAATTTACCTCGACCTAGCACAGTGCTTATCACATCCTAAGTATACATTGAATGGGAAATCGACACGTGTGAACGCTCGCACGCGTACCCCTACCTATCTATAGTTATAGCTGCTTTCCTCTCAGGAGTACAACACTCTCAATATCCTCAATTCCCAATTCAAGTCTGGCTAATATTCTCAATTAGACTCTGGCTAAGGAGTGCAAAAACAATCTTTTGCATAAAAGCGTTATGTGGCCCCCATAGTCACTGGTACTCTAAATGGGATGTCTTATTTTTCCAAGTGGGGAAAATGCAGAAAATTGCTTCTCCAAGGTGGAATGAATTTTCTGCTAAACACATGAACGTCAAACCATGTCTTCTGAGTGCTGTTCAGCACTGTCACCCATCCATCACACAGGAGGTCTGTGTGGGTCGGTGGCATTTCAGCATGTGCTTTCCCATCCCTAATATCAATTCCACACAGTTCTGGACTTCGGGGATAGAACTTCACCAAGAGGAGTTTAAGATCATGGTGTTAGCAAACCTTACTGAATGTGGTATACACAGCACCCCATTTTTCCAGGGATTTTAGGGAGCTATAAAAAGAAATGCAGTGCTTCAGAGTTCATAATTAAACTGTAGAAATAGGGCTAATATAAATATATGTAACTAAAATATAAAATACTAGAAGTTCTAAAACCAACATTTTTTTTTTTTTTTGCCTTCCCCAATGAATGCTTCCCATTTCAAAGTAGTCTCCTTAAGCAGATAATACACATTTGTCTAATGGGGCTATTTCTCAAGAAAGTTTTGGAAACCTGTGTCCCATTTTTGAGCTTTCTCAAATGAGGATAATGTATGTCATTTACCGAAATTTTGGGAATAACCAAATATCATTTGGAGCCAAATCTGGTGAATAAGATTTACAATCAGAGAGGTTAATATCAAGTTTGGAGAAGATAAAAACCATTTTTTGAGCCAAAGAATTACTGTACTAAAGAAAGTAACCACTGGTCTTTGCCATGTATTTGTGTCATGAAGAATTCCTTAAAACACTACATCAAAAACTAATGATGTCATGTATGGTGACTAACATAACATAATAAAATTTAAAAAAAAAGAATTCCTTAAGTTTTGGGATAATTTTTTTTTTATATTTTGACATGTGAAAACTGATTTGGGCCGTGTGGTCCACTATATGGTATATGCAGAGATTGGGATTTGCTACTACAAGGAGACCAGATATCAAGAAAGAAATCTTGGTTTTCAGTTATAGTTTTGATATGTGAGCTTTTTGGATCCTGAGGATTTTGGAGTTTCCAATAAATACATTGAACATTTTATATCTAGGTTATATTTTTTTTAATATTTAAAAAAAATTTTAAAGTGGGTTTTCACCTACTCTTTCTGAAGATGAGAGGAAATGACCCATCTTAATTTTTTGTTGTCATCCAAATTACACAGCATAGTCTTTCCAGAAACTTTGCTCATGACATAGTTCCTTTCAGAGCAAGTCAAATTAGTTTTAATTCCAGCATTTAGGCATCATCTGATTTGGGTCTTTCTTATCTGTAAAAGGAGAAGGCTGCACTGAATGAACATTAATATCCTTTCCAGCCCTAATATTTTATCATTATCTCTTCTTTGCTTCAATATAGCCCTCTAGTTACCATTTATGTCTTAATTAAATTAAATGTTAAATTTTTAACATTTTTGTGAATGAGTCTCAGAGACTGACCAAATAATCATTTTGTGTGGCAACATAAACATCTTCCACGGCCTTTTAAAAAAGTTTGTTGGCACTAAAATTGGGACTGTCAATATTCTTTCATTCTCAAAAGCTTACTTTGGCATGTCAAGTGGGTATGTTGAAGATTTATCACACGGAACTCAACATTAGTTTTTTGCTTTAAGTGATCACCCATTTTTGTTCTGACATAAAGCAATATTCACTGCAGCTGTTAGCATATGACAGTTGACTGGCTGAGCTTGGAAATACTGCTGTGGCTCGTTGGAACATGTTGCCATATATTTTTGCTTCGGTGTGATTGCTCTCCTGCTTTCATAAGCTTTTCAAGAAGAAAATTAGTCTCATTTCTTTATGGAGACACTTTGCATAAACATGCAGTCATCATTTATCTACAAATCATATAAAGTGAAATGTAATCAATTACAGTTGTATATAAGTATTCAGGGTGCTAGTATAGGGGTGTTCTTGCTGCCAATGGCTGAGGGGGTTGATAGCATTATATCAGGGACCCTCATTCATTTGCAGCTGGGATTCCTTGATGTAAGAATATACTGACATGTTTTTATGGGTATAAATACTCACAGATGTCCCCATTTTCTCTGAATGGTTTTCATGCCATTTTGAGACTGGTTAAAACCCCTCCCCACCACTATTTGGTTAAGGGACAGAATTATGTTACGTATAAACCAACACTAATGCAATCCAAAAATCATTTATACATTTGGCATCAGTTCTGGCACTTGGGTTCTCTGCTGTTGTTTGTATCCTCACAGGAGATTTTGTTTAAGAGTCATCGATGTCTGTGGATGTGTCTTTTGGGAAGTGGTATTTGAATGCATTGAGAAGAATTGCCTCCACTTAGAGGAAATTAGCTGTCAGAATTGGACACTTTTGAGTCCTCAGAAATTTTGAAGAATTTTATTTCCCTACTTACAGATAGGGAAATCTGGGAAACTGTTTTTTTTGGTAAAATAAAGTGGGTCAATCGTCTTCCCCTCCCCGCCTCAAGCTCCAGTATTTTTCTACTTAGAGAATGACTTGTTTAACTTGGTGAATGCTAACCTTTAAAAAAAATTTTACTAAAACAAGCAGCATTGCAAGACCAGTGAGTTTTTCATTTGACTGAATGAAATCCTAACTAAATTATTGGTTTAGACAGTGTTTGGCTCTATGATTTGTTGTTTAGTTGAAGAGAAATCGTATGCACCACTGCACAGTGGCAGCCTGAATGTACGTACTTTGAGCGGCTTTGCTGGGTGACAGAATGGGGTAAGAGAGCTATAATTTATAGTCACTAATATGAAGATGTTATATCAATTACCTAAGAAAAATACCCTACTGGATTTATATCCTTTAGTTATTAAAAAGTGGCAGCTATCTTAAATTAGCTATAGAAAATAAAGAATTTAGCGACAGAAATTAATCACTGTCACGATCCATACACAGACGCTGAGTTGCAGTGTTCTGCAAAACATTTGTTTGGGAAAAGGAAATTTGCTATTATGGTCACCTTAATAGAAACAGACAATCAAACAAATCTTAATTTAAAAGATTTCATGCAGTCATAAATCATAATGGCAGTGAGATTTAAGGCACAAAAAGCAACTTCATAAAGAAGTGAGGCATGCCACCGGGAGCCAGGAACCAAGCCTGGTGCCCTGCTATTCCTCCATCCTATTAGCTAGGTTGCAATTGTTTTGATATTTGAGCCCCAAAGCAGATGGTTCATTTTGCAGTAAAATGCAGCCATCTTCTACTCTGGTTTCCCTTCCCCAGTCTCCTCCAATCCATTCTCCATCCAGCAAGGAGAAGGATAGCCTTAAAAGGTAAATGGAGTCTTGATCGCCTCCTCCATCAAAACCCAGCAGTGCCTTTCCAGTTGCAATTGGGATTATATCCAACCCCTTAAAATGGCTTGACCTCGCCTGCAATCTTCCTTCAGCATGTTGGACCACCTTTCGGTTCCTCAAGTATTCCTTCCCTCCTCCTACAGTACTCGGAGAGAGGAGGCCATACTAACGTTTGATCTGCATTTGGTTTAACTCGTTATTTCTAATACCTTTAATTCCACTTAACCTAAATCACATAGCCAGAACAAAGCAAAACAGTTAGCAACCACAAAAACCTTAAGAAAGAGGTAGGGGCTAAGGCAGTGAAATCAGAATCACTTATTTAATAATTGCTGTATAAAAGTTGTATTGCTAATCGTCATACCAGCTGAATGTTGTGTTCTGTTTACATATGGTGAAATTTGTGACTACCTTAACTGGCATTTTGTGGTTGAGCACAAATGTTTGCATGCCCGTGAGTGATAGATGTTCCATTATGGACTGCTATTTGGGAGTTGCAACATCCCCTTGGAAGGCAAAATAAGCATTACTATAAGTGAGATTTTCTTCATTATTGTATTGCTTTACCATCTGTCCACCTAGCTTTCTCAGGCTTCTATAAATAGGCTTCAGACTGGCCAGTGTCACCAAGCATCCAACTCCTACATATGGAGCCTAGCGTGGCCAACTGAATTGCAGCTGTGTCTTAGTGCAGGCCAGGACATACTCTTTTTGGCCAGTAATTCTTGTTTGGTTTTGACAGTGGTCTGATGGCATTAATATATCAAAAGAAGAAGCTGTTGTCTTTGTTGGCAGAGTGTGTGTGTGTATGTCTGTCTGGTTTTTAAATTTTTACCAAAGATGTAAACTGCCAACTTTCAGAATAAACAACTCTTTCTCAAAGTCTAGTTCCCAAGGCAGGAGTAATGGGGGAATTATCTATACTCAATGATGGGAAGTCAGCATTTGGCAGTATATTTTCAAAATGGAGTTATCAGTGTATTCTGTGTGGATAATTTCCAAGAATGATCTTTCTTTAGGACCAAAGCACAAATGGAGTTTGGAAAAACAAACTTAAGTGCAATTTCATTTTTATTTTTCAATACCATACAGAATATGTGTGTTCTCGAAGCGTCATTCTTCTTGAATGGAGTACAAACTCATGGAAAATCCATTTCTGTTCTCTTTCGTATGAATGTGTCAGATCAAATGTAGTTCAAAATTGGAGAAAAATAAATGAGCCTGTATCTAATCTATCTGCATGGCTCAATTACAAATGACATAGTCCAGCTTTTCAGGTAAATATACAGAATTAGAAAATGGAACTGTATATGTGGCTAAATAGATTAATGGATTGTTTTTCACATCCTAGGCCAGAAAGTAATGACTCAGATGTAGCTTAGCTTTGCTTGGTAACTAATGAGCATATTGATAAAAATGGTGACTCATTTAAATGACAGGTCTCCCTTCCATCACCATCTGGCTAGTAGTGGTGGACAGTTAAGATATAAGTTTGTGTGTTTCTTGTTAATAGCTTTATATGAAAGCACACTATGGCTAATACTGCCATAACAATCCAAAAGCCTATAGAATTTTTTTTAACTTTCTTGGAAAAAGACATATTTGGCAATGTAGTAACTTTAAAAAAAAAAAAAAAACAGGGCATGAAAGGGATTAACAAATTCAGTAAACCTACTGGAGACCAAGCCATTGGTTTTGGCTCTCTGGGGCAGGAAACTAGTGCCATTTTAAGTACCTTAAAGTTACTTAGTACAATGTGTCCCTCTTTAAGTCATTGCACTGAACTGTAGATAGGAACACACACAAAGAAAGGAGTTCATTTTAGCACTATTGAAAACACTGATGTTGAATTTAAGTGATTGTTTCTCACTATTTACAAAATCACGTCAATGTCAGTAAAAAAGGTAATATGTGTATATCAGTATCTAGAATGATTTGTGAATATTTGTCGTTGCCTAAAGTCCTGTGTTTGCTTTGCTGAACTTCTACATGAATCGGTATCCTGCAGAACTTCTATAGCCTTCTGTTGGCCACTGTTAAATCAGAATGAATGGGAAATTTTTTCTTTAAATAGGCAGAGACAGATTTACCTTTCTGTTTGCGGAAGGGAAGGGGAGGATTTGAAAAATTACTTTGGATTCAAATAAAGTAGAAAAATAATATTTACTCTGCCTGCAGGAAAAACGTAAAATACTTTTAGACTTTGGCAGTTTACATGAAACAATTCTAGTTATAAATAATTTCTTAATCGTGTAAATAAAGCCCTTTAGAACTTTTATTTTGTACCTTAGTGGGAAGTAAATTTCATTAAAAAATAATCTTTGACTCAAGTTTTTTTACTAAATTTCAACCTTCAACACAAAATACTCAAGTGATAATATATACCCTAGAAGGCTTAAAGCATACTATTGCATGTTAACTATTTTATTAACTTTTTTAAAAGATTTTATTTATTTATTTGACTGAGAGAGAGAGAGAGAGAGCGCACAAGGGGCAGGCAGAGGGAGAGGGAGAAGCAGGCTCTCTGCTGAGCAGGGAGACTGATGTGGGACTTGATCCCAGGACCCTGAGATCATGACCTGAGCTGAAGGGAGACGCTTAACCGACTGAGCCACCCAGGCGCCCCTATTTTATTAACTTTTTAAAATGCAATGAATGAACTTGCTTCTTAGAAATGGGTGGTAAGAGAGAGATTATTGTTTATTCTGTGAAATCTAGAAATGAGCATTTCATGGCCCAATTATAGCATGACTAGAAAAACTTAAACCTGAGTGGGTTTTTGTTTTGTTTTTTTGTTTTGTTGGTTTTTGTTTTGTTTTTTGTTTTTTGAGAAACCTGAGTGTTTAACACAAGGTATGTTTTTGATTGGATGAAGAAACACAATTGTAACATTTTACAATGCAGTATGGAATTCCCTCTAAAAATTTTCTATATTTAATTGTAATATAGTTATTATATGATAGTGGTTATATTATAAAACTTATAGGGTAGTTTTAGAACTTCAAGTACTTTTTCCATAGAATAATTGTTACAAATGTGTTCGATTCTGTAAGGCTATTTGTATCAGATCTATCACAACACTAAATGGCTTTTGTGGACTGCTTAGTAACAAAATAACCTTTTTCTACATTTTTAATAAGAAATTACATTTTCAGCATGAATTTGGGATGCCAAGTGTGTACTGTCCATTTCAACTGCTGGAGTTGGTGTTCCTATCTCTCAAGATCTCTGATTTGTAGCCACAAACCAATATTTGGCTTTTGCCCACTCAGAACTCATGGATTCTGTGATAATTTCTACCTTTTAATCCCATTTTTTTTATGCTTTCAAATAAATAATAGTGGGAAAACCAGTTCTTTCATTCTTTTATGTTATATGTTGTGTTTAATATGGTTTCCTTAATTAAATGTTCCTAACTGAAAAAAAAAATTAAAAATCACAAATCCGTAAGCTCTTCATATAGCAGGGCTTTGGAGGTAATGCGATTTAACCAAGTGAACAACTGAGATCCTCGAGTCCCAGTGAGATTAAAGGCTTTGCCCCAGATAGTGGCAGAACTAGAACTCAGGACTCTATCTCTGGCTTACTGATTTATCCCCTCTCCCATATCAGTCCAAGTATTTACTTAGTTCATGTAAAATATTGAACTTCTAGGTAATATTATAGGTACAGTAAAATAGAAATTATTTCCTCTGTTCAGGGAGTTTGGCCTATAATTTATGAGTTTACAAACTAGGCAAATAATAGTAATTATTGATAGGATTTAATTACTTTTATATCATACCAATATTAGTCATCACTGACTGCCTTTTTGTCCACTTTTGAATACACAACAAAAGAAAAGATACACAAACACACATCAGTACCATGCCAGGCTATGTTGGAGTTTGACACAAAAGTGGAAATGAGTGATACAGATTGTCTATTTAAAATTTTGATGTTTTTTTCACTATGGATTTTTTTTTATTAGCTAAATCCATACTTTATTCACATTTCTTTAGTTTTTACCTAAAGTCTTTCTTCTGTTCCAGGAACCCGTCTAGGATTCATTACCTTTAGTTGTTGTACCACATAGATTTTTTTGGCATTAATACTGATTTTTAAAGTAATGCACTAAAATCTTACTTACTCATGATTACTGAGATTTTGGGTATCCATTTAGATTTTCACCTGAAATGAGTGCTTTACTTACCTCCCCTTTGCATTGCTACACACACACACACACACACACACACACACACAGTCTTTACTTTGTTTTTGAGTGATGTTTGACTACTTTTGTCTAAAAGAAAGACCCCTAAGTCCCAGCTATGCAGATTGCTTAAGTGTGAGAAAATGTGATTCTTGTATACAGTGTAAACTGGGAGCATATGTCATAAATAACTCAGGTATGTTTACTGGTATTTATGGATGAAGCTGCAAATTTCTGATTGTAAATATCCCAAGTTCCATAGTATACATATTATCTGAGCTCTCAAATCAGGCTTCATACCAGGGTAATAAAATGAAGACATAAACCTGACAAGCCAGAAGCCAGAGATGGGTCTGCCCTTAATCACAGCACATGTAGTAACATTCCACTCTTACTTTTAAGATTATTCTTGAGTTCTTATAATAAATAAATATGAAGTTTGCATTTAATCTTCTCCAAAATATCTCATCAGTTTGCAACTTAAATGCAGGATAATTATTTACACCAGATGTTATTTACTGAAATAATTTCTAGACCAAACAATAACATTTAGCACTCAGTGTAATGTTTTGATGTTCTCTCATGCCCCAATGCATTTGGACTTATTACCAAATCATTACTACAAGGCTGGAAGTTTCAATAATTTATAGAAGTCATTACGCCTGGCAGAGCAGTAACTCTACCAGAAATGACTTAAATGTCCCACACACATCCCATATTCTTCGGCCTCTTTGTCTAAATTTCTCTCTCACCCATTTTTCTTATATATAAAATCACAGAGCAAATATTCTGAGCAGAATTTTAAAAGAAAGGCTCTATTTTATCACATGGCTTAATTTCTCATTTTCTGTTTACACATCTTGTACATGATACAATTTAATCATGTAACCATGTCCATTCAATTATTTGCTGATTGCCTTTGATGTCGAGATTGGACTTTTGCCTTCTCTTTGGATACATAATGGTTTGAAATCATCATTCTGGTTGCTGCTCCCAAGGTTGCACAGAATGATAACATTTCTGGTTTAGAATCTATATCTCTATAGATTTGCATGATAGAAACAATACATGTCAACGTTCCTTGTCTAAACTGAGGACTCAGTGTAAAATGTACAATGTATATTTTTGCCTACATATTTTACTTTACTATATGGCTTTGTAAAGAAAGGTATTTAAGAACACATTTTTAAAAAACTATATTGAGTTTTACAAAAAAGCTATGGCTCTATGCCTTTGAAAACTTGTTTCCCTTTTATTTCTGTCTAAAGGGCAAACCCGTTTGTTAACTTTGCATCTTGAGTGAACCATCTTCTTAAAGTTTATTGAAAGAAGACTCTTATGAAGAGGATACATTCTTTTGTTGAAACTACTCTTTATCATAAGCCATATGAAATGATAAAATATTAATTCACAAGAACAAAGAGTACCAGAGAGAAGGCAACACTGTACAAATATCTTAATGCTGTTGAAACAAAAAGGCAGATGGTAATTGACTTATCAGAGCAGAAGAAATTCCTACCTAGGCTGTATGGGACAGTGTCACCAAGAAATTAGTCATCATGCTACTTGGAACCCCATCAGGTACATCCACAGTACTGAAAAGAGTGAGGGAAGGGGCTGAAAAGAGCAGCGTTGGTGGAAAGGCTCATGCTCAGCAGGAGTACATCAGATCCTCTCCCCCACTTACCCTCCTCAGAGGACACTGGGGCTCTTTTCTCTAGAGAAGCTCAGGGACATACGTTGAAGGCTGAAGGAAGCCCCAAGGATGGATAAAAAGGCCTCAATGGTAAATATTTTTTAAAAAATCAAGGATCACCAATATTCTGGTAAACCCTGAAATAGAGAGAAAGATAAATAAAAATCTGGAAGAAGCAGAATTTTTCAAGGAGCTGAAGAAAATGTAAAGAAAAAACTCTTCCATAGATATTTTAAGACTATATCCATAAAATAGGAACAGGAAGCTCTGACAAAAATAAAGTATTAGAAAATTAAAAATATAGTAAACCAAAGAAAAAAACAGAGTGAAGGGATTGGAACATAAAGTAATGAATGAACTCTTCCAGAAAGTAGGAAAAAAGATCAGAAATAGAAAATAAAATTGTAAGATCAAAGAAGTCCACTATCCCCACTGTGAGAGATTCCTGAGAGGAGGAAGGAAACAAGAAAAAAAAATTGTCAAAGAAATAATAAAGAAAAAATTTTCCAAAAAGATAACAACCCAGATTAAACAGGCCCACCAAGCACCCAGCTGACTGGATTTTAAAAAGGCTAACCCTTTTTAAACCCTCATCAACACAACATTTCAGGACACCAGGAGTAAAAAATAATTTTCTTAAGCTTTGAGAGAAGATTAATCATTCATTGCTCAAGAAGAGATGACCAAAGTGGCTTTGGCTTTTCACTAACAACACTGGGTAAGGGAAAACCTGAAAATTCAGAGAAAACATGATTTTCAATTTTTTTTCAAAAAAAAATTTTATGCCTAGCCAAACTATCAAACACGTGTGAGTGAAGAATAACAAATGTGGATGTAGTCCCAAAACATACCTCCCATTCCATGCATGCTTCCTTAGAGAATAGACCAAAGCAAAACAAAAGAATAAACCAAGACAGATAACTATGTGGGATTTGCAGAATAGAAGGTCTGACACAGAAGAATATTAAAAGGAATTGTCAGGATGGCATCTTTCTAGAGCAATAAGTATATATTGGGGCAGGAAGATGGAGGGCTGCAGGAAAGAAGTATTCAAGGACAAAACAGAGCTGCTAGAATATTTTTATGTATAAGATTTCTTGAGAGGCATTTGACAGATCCCCTGACATATTTGGAGAAAGCAGAGAAAAGTTCATAGAAACTAAACAGATGGACAAACAATAGTTTTATTAATTCCAAGACAAAACACAATTTCTATGAGAAAGGAATGGTAATCATAGGATGCTATTTGGCTCAGCAGTGAACAATATTTCATTGTCATTGTGATGTAAACAGTGACAACTGATTGGTCCAAAAGTTGTGACATAACTATATTAGAGGATTAGAGGAAAGAAGTGTGTGCATATCTCCTCTGGGAGAGAATTAGGTTTAGATGAGAAAATGAAGATAGGGCCTTCATGATGGAGTTAATGCTCTTAGAGGAAGAAACACAATCGCTTGCTCTCTCCTCTCTCTTCACTCTCTCACTGATGCAGTGAGAAGGTGGCCATCTACAAGCCAGGAAGGGGGTTCTCGACAGGAACTGATTCTGCAGACACCTTGATCTTGGACTGTGAGAAATATGCGTATGTCATTTAAGCCACAAAGTCTATGATATTTATTACAATAGCCCAAGCTAAGACAGGAAGGGTCATGACCTTGGGCAAGGTGGCTCTTTACAACTGAGGGCTAGACTCAGCTGAGAGTCACCAGTCACCAGCATTCCCAGCAGCTGAGGGAGTAAGGGCCTCAGCCTTAAAGGGGAGCTGGGAGGTACACGTAGCATTCACTATCTAAAATCGGTAAACTAAAAATAGAAGTATAAGCATGTTATTTAGAAAAACAGAAGTAAATGGCACAGGAGACAGCTAAAACATTTAGAACTGGTAGAGAGAGATGGGTATAGTGGGGAAAAGTCAGGTTCTTTTGTTAGAAGACATTTAGCATGACTGATTTTAGCTGTGCAAACATGTAATATTGATACAATTAATTTAAAATTAAATTTTATGGAAGCAAAGTATTAAATATAATGCCATTTTTGTTGATGGTATATATCAGCTAAGTATCAACAACTTTAGTTTGTTCAACATTGATGGGTGTTCAAAGGACAGTGATAATAACAATAATAAATCTTACAGTGTGCCAAGTGCTGTGCTAAATGATTTTATTATATTACCTCAGTTCTCAGCCACATTAGCCCTGTGAAGTGGGTATTGTTATCTCCATTTTACGAAATTAGAAACTAGGACTCAGAGGAGTTAATTCTATTGCTCACAGTCAAACCTAGTAAGCAGTCATGGTCAAAGCTAGTGTTTGATTTCAGTTCCGACAACAGAGCTTAGGTTCTCATCCACTCTGCTTTCACTAAGTGTTCCCATCTCCAAATATTCACTGGCTTAAAACAAAATGCTGGTTATTATCCATGCCAATTATTTGATGATCCACATGGCCGTTCACCAGATCAGTCACTTTGTACTTGGTGCTAAACACAAGTGAGAAACAGTCATCTTCTATTCTGCTTTCTTACTTCATGGTTCTCTGCTCATGTGTTAGAGATTAATTGTGGTAAAAAGATCCTGTATCACACATGCACAGGAATGCCCCATTTTGTCTCAAATGAATCAGCTGACAAGGTGTCATCATTGGAAGTGAATGAGAGGCATGGAGCCAGACTGTGTTCTAATCCTGGTTCCACAGCTTTCTAGCTGGGTCATGTTGCGCAAGTCGCGCTATGCGTCTGAGCTCACCTTTGTCAAGTGGGTACGGTAGTACTACCTGCCTCACGGAGTCCTTGGGAGGGTGACATGACTTCAGACACAGGAGGCACAGAGAGTGTGTCTGGAGCTTTGTAAATGCTCGCAAAGTGTTAGCCATTATCAAATATTAGTCTGAATAAAAGTCAGGGTTGCAGTAGATCAAGTGCTCCCAGGCTGCTTCTAGAGAATGAAGCTTCATTATTTCATTTAAACATCATTAATTTTCTACATTTCAATTACTCATCTTCTTTTGGTCTTCCTCTTCCTTCTTAAATATAGACATATGTGTATAAAATTTAAACTTTTGGGGACACCTGGGTGGCTCAGTCGATTAAGCATCTGCCTTCGGCTCAGGTCATGATCCTGGGGTGCTGGGATTGAGCCCCACATCGGGCTCCCTGCTCAGCGGGGAGTCTGCTTCTCCCTCTCCCTCTGCCTGCTGTTCCCCCTGCTTGTGCTCTCTCTCTCTCTGACAAATAAATAAAATATTTTTTAAAATTTAAATTTTTATGAGGCATTATATTCAATTATTTGTTTTCCCTGTGCTTAGTTTCTCCTACCTTTCTCTCCCAACACGCCCGTGAAATAACTTTATTATTCAGTGCTAATGGAATCAGGTATAATGTCACTGTCCTCTGCTGTCTTACTTTTATTAACAAAATTAACAAAGAATTATAACTTATAAATGTTTATTTTCCTTTGTTAGAAGAAAGTGTCATCCTAACCCTTTAAGGTTTATGTGAGTAATGTGTTTCCAAGCTCTAAATGATAATGTTTACCCAGTCTGGTATATTAATAGGCTTTCACTTACCAATAAAAAAAGCCCTGTATTTTCTAAGGAGGCTATGGAGTTAGAATGTGTCACATTTGGCCAGAAATTAGGATCTAATTTTGCCATTAGCCAATAATGTCTAATTTCTGTTTCCTTGGTCTGTCTCATTATTTGGAAATGGAAATTATACTTTCCCTGCCTTCAGTCTACTTAAAATATCACAGAAGGATAAATTGTCCTGAGAGTTTGAAATGGAATAGAGTGTGGGTGAATCCTGTGGCACATGAGGACCAGACACCCTTATTGTAACTAACACCTGGTGTCATTGATCAGCATCCTTTGTTTTAACTGTAGGATGATACACTCTTTGGGAATAGGCAAAATGCTTACTGGCTTCACTTTACCTTCTTAGTTGGAACCAAGGGATGATTTTAAGATTGAAAAAAGAAATGCTTGGGTATGTAGCTGGGGATTGTGATCAGACCAGCTCCCGGTTTGTCCATTTTAAATCTCCATTTAGCCAAAGCTAAACACATTTTGGATTAGCTGCCTTTTGAGGTTATCTTAGTCCCTGCTGCCTTCCATTAGTATTGACTGTACTTTCTTTTTTCTTTCTTTCTTTCTTTCCTTTTTTTTTTTTTTAAAGATCTAGTCTTGGTTTAGATTGAAGTCTGTGCAGGAAAGGAGGATCTCCTTTCCCACATAGGGAAAGAGATTAAGGATCTGAGTCATAGAGGTACTCAAAGGGACAATTTCTGCCCGGAGCCCATGCTGATTTATGAACATCAGCATAATTTAAATGATGAGAGTGCAGAATCAGAAAATCTGAGTCTTTTGCCACTAACTGACTAATTGGGTTAACCATAAAACAGATGATTTTATGCACTATTCTTTGGGCAGTGTTAATCCTATATCTGATATGAAATGGGACTGCCGTGATTTTTTTTTTTTTGCCATGAATTTTTTTAAAAATTTAACTTATTGGGTGCTTTGAGGGTTTTGGGGTTTTGTTCATTGTTTTTATGAATGAAGTAGCTTCAAATGGAGTAGACTATAAGACATGTTAGGAGACTTTTCATGTTCTGTTGTTGTGATTTTTTAAATCACAATTATTATAGGCCTTTGAAAGTTTATTTTGCAATATGTCTTAAAAAGTGAACATCTTTTATAAATTAAATTTCAGACCTCAGAGGACTTAATGGGCTGGGAGGAGGTGTTCCTGCTTTAGGAGCTAGTGTGCATCCTAATGGAAGCAATGCCAACAATTCATTAGGGATTGCCACTGAATCTAAGGTCATTCAACAGAAATTATAAAAACATGGCTCACAAATCCTTAGACATTTGAAAGTCATCACAGACTTGTAGAATGGGGAGAGTAGCCTTTCTAAAATTTGAAAATTACTTAAAAATAGCAGCTCTTTCTTAGGGGGAAATGTTACTGTTTATTTCCAAGACCTTTTATCAGGTAAGTGGCTTGAGGATAAATCAGGGCTTCTGAATGGTGCCTACGGCCCTTAAAGGAGGGTGAAAAATGGTAAGTTGAGGCTTACAGGCTGCTCTTTGTGGCAACTCAGTGAAAAACATTCCCTAAATATGTGACTGTTGGCTTTCAAGATGCTGTTGGTGCTCTAAATGCTCTCTCTACAATTTTCTGACTTCAGGATAAGCAGTGGGTATGACACATCCTTCTGTTTGCTACAACCCCCTGTGGTTGTAATTGTGGTTCCTACCCTCCTTTTACTCACTCCCATTCCTCTTCCCAACATGCCGGTGTTCTAAACCTGGTTGTAGAAAGAGATGAAGGTTCTGGTAATCATAGCTTGTGAATCATGATACTTTCTTCCTCTCTCTTCCTTTTTCCCTATTCCAACTGAATGGGATTTGTCCCTATCAAACAAGTGGATTTGTGTAGAGGGAATATCGTTCAGATTCTACGTGTCTTAGTAGTAGGGTGAGGGTTAGCCCTCATTGTATCTCCAGGGTAATATGGGCCAGGCCTCCATGGAACATTCTGATTTATTTGTTCAGACAGGGTTGAGTCAAAGTGTGAAGTTTCTCATCACCAAATATTAAGTGGAAAACGAAGTCTGACACAAACCCTGAACAGCACTGCCATCCGCACATTGGTCCCATACCCACCTCCACCTCACCTCTGCATTGCTGGTGCTCTCCTCCTCACCCTCGCGTTCATCAGAAAGGAAAGATGTGATGGAGTCTCTACCACAAACATTACTTGATTTAAAAAAACAGATGCACACAATATTTTGTTTCTAATTAAAATGACTTCAAGGTCAACTCACATTTTCCCAATCCCAGGGCCCAGTGTCACAACAGCCACATTAAAATATTATATACCTGCCCCTACCACATATTAAATGCTTGATAAACTCTAGTTGAAAGGAACTAAATTTGATTTAGATGCTTCACAGTTTTGTTCTGAAAAGGTGAATCTACATACTCTGCTATTAACAACAACAAAAGAAATATATGGAGTTGAGTCCAATCTTATTTCATAATGAGTCTCAAGCAGGTCTCTTTCCTTCTTCGCAAGACAGTAATTGAGTTCCAGATGTGAGATCAGCTACTAAATATTCACTTGCAATTTGCATTGAAATGTCAAATACATTTTACAAATATTCTTTGAGAATACTCTGGATAACTTAGGAAGGGATTTAATTTAAAATCTTCCTGAGGGGAAAAGTGAGTCTACATCAAATGAAACACGAGGCACCCCTAGAAGTTTTAGAAGTCAGATGGACAAATGGGATGCTCGTAACTTCAAAAAAGGATGAGAAAGAATCTCCATCCTTGATGGTGACATAGCAAAGTATTTTAAAATATTTCACACTTAAATGTTTAAGCTCTGGATCAATATTAAATGTTTAAGCTCTGGATCAAACTTTAGGACTGTGAAATTTGGTGTCTATATTTGTTTGCTGGTGTTGCCATAACAAAATATCCAGACTGGGTGACTTAAACAACAGAAATTTATTTTCTCACAATTCTGAATGCTGGGAAACCCAAGGTCAAGGTGTCATCAAGTGTGGTTTCTCCTGAGGCCTCTCTCTTTGGCTTGCAAATGGTTACCTTCTTGCTGTGTCCTTATATGTCCTTTCTTCTGTGTGTGCACATTGCTGGTGTCTCTCTATGTGTCCAAATATCCTACATTTATGAGGACACTGGTCAGATTGGATTAGAACCCACTCCGATGGCCTTACTAGAACTCACCTCTTTAAACACCCTGTCTCCAAGTAGAATTACATTTTGAGCTACTGGGGGCTTCAACATATGCATTTGAGGAGGACACAATTCAGCCTGTGATGGTGTCTAAGCTAAAAGTTGTCTTGGAAACATGGGACTCGGTAAGAAATATTGAGTGTTCACTATGCAGTATTTGGACTCATGGGTATGGAAGGACATTCACATATGGTGTGACTCTCACAAGGAGAGCCACCAAGTGATGTGGCAGTTCTCTTGAGGTGAAGTGGACTGGGATAGTCACAAACCAAGGACTGTCCTCTGCTGCCCATCCTCCATCATCACCACAGGCTTCTCTGCTCACATAGCTTTTCAGGATTCCTCAGTTGCTGTGGTAGGGTACAGTGGTAAGTATTACAGACTCTAGAGTCAGATGACCTGCATTCAAATCCTGCCCCTGCACCTTTCTGGCTCTGAGACATTGGCAAGTTAATTAACCTCTATAGGCTTCAGCATTCTCATCTGTGAGATGAGAATACAAGTATTCTCTACCCCCAAAAAGTTGTCATGGAAATTACCTGCAACAAACTACATGAGTATAAACTTTATATGGTGCCAGGCTAAGCTTATTAAAGTAAGGTCTTAATAAATCAGTGTTAACTATTATTTTCATAGCTGGAGTTTGAACTGAAGTTGTCAGTAGTCCTTTTCTCACTTTCTCTTTTCCTGGCTCCTCTCCTGTCTCCTCAACTTAGTTTACCTCTACCCAACAACTGTAGCAAATAAATATACATGAATTTAGTAGAAATTGATTCAATGTACTGAAATGGTCTAGAAATGCTTCTGTACTCTTTTCTTCCCTTTGTGTAGTGGTGATGAGATATCTAACAAGTATCAGGGGTCAGTTGGGAAATGGAAGAAGGAAGACAGGATTATGATAGAAGGGCCACCGGGTTTGGGTGTTGGGGACTTTGGGAAAGAGAGACACAGTGTGTCCTGACAAGGATACCTGCTCTGGAGATAAACTGAGGATAAATCTCAGCTCTGTGAAGGTCCCCAGTTGTGTGAGCTAGGTCATTGACCTACCCTCTCTCTGCTTTGTTTCCCTCATCTGTAAATTGAGGATGGCGATAAAAATGTTCAGTGGGGTTATCACGAGAATTCAATGAGTTAATATTTAGAACACATAATAAGCATAATATAAGTGTTATATTTTTAATTTTTAAATTTTTTAAAGATTTTATTTTTAAGTAATCTCTACAGTCAGTTCAAGCCTGCAGGGCTTGAACTTACAACCCTGAGATCAAAGGTTGCGCCCTGAACCAACTCAGCCAGCCAGGTACCCTGTGTTGATTTTTTTTTTTTTTTTGAAAGCTAAAATAGGTGCTAGAAATAGAGTGTAGACAAGATAATTTCCTCCCTGATTTCCATTAGGATAGTGGTTAAAGGCTGTGTGACAAGCTGTGGGGCCCAATGGCCTAGGTTTCAGACATGGATTCTTCCATTTACCAGCTAGGTAACACTGGGGAAGTTATTTAATGTCTCTGTGCCTAAGTATTCTTCATCTGTGAAATGGGGATAATAATAGTAATACCCAGATCATAGTATGACAGTGAAGATTAAACAAGTCATACGTGTTCTTAAAATACTTGGACATAGCAGGTGTGTGTGTGTGTGTGTGTGTGTGTGTGTGTGTGTGTGTGTGTATTATTACTATTAAATGGTATCTGCAAAGCTAGGGTAAAAGTAACTATAGAGTAGAAACAGAGAAGACTTGACTTCTCTTTGTCCTTAATCAAGTGATGTTACCTCTCCTGACCTTGGGGATGGCAGGTTCTGTCTAGCTTTTACATTCTCTGACCCTTGTCTTGGTAGTGATCAGGATTATGCCTGCCTCCGTAAATATGGGTTATTTATTGCTTTGGAAAGTGTAATGGGAAAGTAGAATTTCAGTTTTATAAGTATAATCCATAAGAACTGTTTCAGCCTCTGAGGCAATCTGCTGGCTGCTTCCAGATTGAGCCTCATAACTGGGCCAGTATTTTAATCACATTAATTCTGTTAACATTTTCTTTATTTTTTTCCCTTGTACTCTTACCAAGAGAAAGTACAAGACTTATGAGCCCCTTCATACTTGAAACTGATTTGGAGATACTTGGAAGTCCTCAAACTCTGAAAATACTGAAGTTAAAACATAGTTTCAAAACTGGGACCACCGAAAAACCTTAACTGCGTTTTGACGCCCTTTCTCTCTTCTGTAGGTTGCTGTCTACAGTAGGATAAACTCAGAAAGACCTTCAAGAGGTGGTCTTTGTAGCTTTTCTTCCCCTATTATCTTAATGAAACTGTTATTTTCAAAAGTATAGCCCTGTTAGCATAGTTCCATGACCTTACACTAAAGGAACGTCTAATATATTGTTTTTAAATGTGATGACAAGGGATAGAGAACAAATAGTTGTTCAAAGGGATTTTCCTGGAAAAACCAAACTGACTGGGGTTCATGTCCAGGGGTAATGGACTCTCCCAGAGGGTCATTCATCCCCAGGAATTGGCCTGTGCTTCAATTGCTATTGCTTAAGTAAACAATAAATAACATCGCACGGATATGTAATGAACTATAAAACGACCACTTCTCAACCTGCATTGTAGATATGCCTGCAGCACATACAAGACTGCCCTCTATTAATCACCTCCCAACTTGATTGATTAGTTTCAATCAGCACCCTGTCCCCTATTTTCTTTTAAGATAGATTAATTTCATACTTTCGAGGTCAGGGAATGAAGGCATGAATGTTAGGCCCAGTAAAAATGGTATCTGTGCTACAGTATTTTTGACTGTTTTTGTCTGTCTGTCTGATCTCTCTTACACTTTCTGTTACTCTGCAGCCATGAGTTATAACTCACACTGTGCCCTAATAATGCCAAGATTGGTGCTGATACCATTAGTTAGTGGAAATTGAATGAAACTTCCAAGGACAATGACTATTTTAATTAGGCTAATATCACAGACTATCATGCCCAGTCCATCCACTTCTACCATCATTTCTCAGCCATCCTGCTCAACCTCCCCAGCCTCTAACCCTTATGATCATTTCCATCTTTGTGAAATCCTTCCTCTGGCCTCCACTTTCTTGGTTCTCTTCCTACCTCAGTAGCCATTCCTCAGTTTCTTTTATTGTTCTTTCTTTTTAATTTTTTTATTGTGAAATACGCATAACATCAAGTTTACCATGTTAACCCTTTTCAGGCATTCAGTTCAGCGGTATCGTGTATATTCACACTGCTGTGTAACCGTCACCACTATATACTTCCAACCATTTTATCGCCCAAAATGGAAACTCTGTCACCATTAAGCCATAAACCTCCATTTCCCCCTCCTCTATTCTACTTTCTGTCTCTATGAATTTGCTTATTCTAGATACCTCATATAAGTGGAATCATACAATAGTTGTCCTTTTGATTCTGGGTTATTTCACTTAGCATAGTGTTTTTAAGATTCATCCATGTTGTAGCATGTGCCAGAACTTAATTCCTTTTTATAACTGAATAACATCCCATTGTATGTAGATAGTATATTTTGTTTATTCATTCATCTGTTGGTGGATGCTGAATTATTTCTCCCTTTTGGTGATGGTGAATAATGCTGCTATAAACATGGGTGTACAAGTATCTGTTTGATTCCGTTATCGATTCTTTTGGGGTGTATACCCCAAGGAGGAATTGCAGGATCATATATAGTAATGCTATGTTAACTTTTTGACACCAAAACTTTCCATAGTGGTTGCCGCACCATTTTACATTCCCACCAGCACAAGGGGCCTGGATTTCTCCATATTCTCACTAGCTCATTATTTTCCTTTTTTACAAAATAATAACCAACTTCATGGGTGTGAAGTGGGATCTAACTATTGGTTCGCTGTTGTCTTCCGAATTTGCTTGTCATCCCTGGTCGACCTAAGGACTTATCTTTGGGTCTCTTCTCTTTCCCATTTGCTTCTACCTCTTGGGCGATTTCCTCCAACCTTCTGCCTAAATAGGATGGACATGCTGATGTGTATTGCCAGCCCCAATGTCCCACTAAACATTAGGTTCATATACGCCATTGCACAGTAAGTATTTTTACTTGGATGTTCCATAGGCATCTCAACAATAAAATATTCAAAATCGAAGTCATGTTCCAAGCTCCCCATCCCCTACTAACCATGACCCTACTCCTCAAACAGACTTCCCATTTCTGTCAATGGTGTCTCCATTCTACCAGTTTCAAGGCTTGGATTCATCCTTTTCTGTTTTCCTTGCTCCCCACCTCCACATTCCACCAGCAAATTCTGTTGGCTCTACTTTCAAAATACACCAGAAGTTTGTTCTGATCTCTGTTGAAATGCTATCTGCACGGAGATTTCTCTGTATAAAATAGCCCTTGCCCTAACATTGTCAATCCCCTTCTCCTGCTCTGTTTTTCGTAGCACCTGACATCATCTATATTTGCATAAGTGGCATCCCCTGCATCACAGTGTGAGGGCAGAGGCTTGTCTGGTTTGCTTACGGCTGGTTGTTCAGAGCCTAGACTAGTACTTATTCAGTAAATGCTTATTGAATGGATGATTGGAGAATAAGTGGAAGATACGGTATCTGCCCCTGAGGAAGCAATAAAATGAAGATTCTGTATATGAAAGAACTAAAAATAGTAAAACTTCTGGATTTTTTTCAGGGGAAATGGATTTTTCAAATAAATCCCACCCTATCATGTGACCAAAATGTGTCAATTTGAGCTGAAAGTGGTTTTGCCTTGCTAGACACTTTCCTTCTAAAGGAGAAGGTATTGAACAACCTGATCCCTGATCCGTTAGTGTTGCTGTAACAAATATGCAATATTTGGCTATAGTTAGTTTTATAGAATTATCCTTTGTCAAAGACAAAGCCCTCCTCACACACTGTCATTTTTCTTTTAAACCGATGTTAGTTCATTAAGAACTTTTTCTTGAGTAGGAGAGAGGAAAATGCCTCTATTATAATCTGAAATTCATTAAGATGATTTTTAAAACATTGATGGCATATGAATAATAAATAATTACACTATTACAGAATTTTTAAAATGTTCTTAGAGATTCTGTTAAATTTTAAGCTCCTTGAAGGCAGAACAATGTCTCGAGTTCTTCATTCTCCTCCATGTGTGAAGTCAGGCTTTTTATTTAATAGATATCCATTAAATAATTGCTGAATGGAGGTATCAGATATTTTCTGCCAAGGAACATTATATCTTTTCTCGGTTCCTTCTGGAGAGATAGCACTATATGGTTGACAAGATACTTGTGGGTCCAGGGTCTGGCAACTGCCTGCTTGATGGGGAATGATTTCCTTGGGGAGACACTGTGAAGTACTTCCCTGTTAGCAGCAAGAGGGATGTAGGGACCTCTGCTCTGTCTCCTTGGAGGATTCCTATAATAATATGTAAGTAAATTATAATACAGATATTTGTTATTATTATTAGTCTTTATTCTTGCAGTGTTTTATTTTCATAGAATAAAAGAATAATAGAAAAGGTAAACACATAGGGCACTTGGGTGGTGCAGTCTGTTGAGCCCCCAACTCTTGGTCTCAGCTGAGGTTGTGATCTTAGGGATGGGAGATTGAGCCCCACGTCAGGCTCCATGATCAGTGCAGAGTCTGCTTAGAATTCTCTCTCCCTCTTCCTCTCCCCTCCTTATGTGCACACATGCTCGCTCTCTCTCCCTAAATTAAATAAATAAATCTTAAAAAAAAAAAAAAGGTAAACACGTAGTTTAAGCCTTATTCAGGTCAAACTAACTAATCTTTTGAGCTTCTGCTAGCCCAGCCAACTGAACTGGACGTGGAGCCAGGCATTTTTGCATGTTTTGTCTCATTCAATTTTATTTTTCTTAAATCACACATATCTTCATCTATACATTCTCTCAGAATTTCCATCAACTTATAATTTTTAATTCTTGAATTATGTTTTTAAAGTTTAAAAACCCTTAAATATTCTCTAAGTCAAATGATCAATTTCTCAAAAAGAAAACATTGCAAATAATTTTTGAGGAATTATTGAGTTCTATAAATTAAAGAAATGGAAAATATTTTATCCAGGTGGATTTTAATTTCTTCTTCCCTAGAATGAAATATTTTCTGCTAAAATTTAAAAATACTTAACTTCTTCATATAATTTCCTTTAAAAGAATAGAAAGCTATTCAGGGAAAAATGTGAATTTGTATTTTGAACTTTTCAAAACTTGATGACTTGTTTTATTAAAACTTGAGACCTTGCTCAGTCTGATATGCTAACCCTTTGACCTACTCAAATAGCTTTTGAATACTTCATTATTTCTCATGAAATATTTTTAACTTTTATTAAATATAACACAAGTCATTATTCAAATTCAGTAAAAAAAAATACATAACTTAAATGTTTCTGGGCAGTCAACAGGAAAGGAGGCACACACAATGTATAAATTAATGTTTTAAAAAGTTTTTAATTGTCCTAATTTAGGCAATGAAAATTAATTTTTTTCATGTGCCTTAAATTTGTTGTTGCCTCTGACCTCTTAAGAGCAAACTTCCTTCTTTTATTTAAATCTGTGCACATCATAATTGAAATCCATCTGAAAGCTTCTAATGACATATTTAGATTAATCTAAATAAACTTAAGTCAGGTCAATAATAGGACTGTCACAGAATTGTTGTTAGAATTAAATGATTTATATGTTTATATTATATTTCTATAAATATTAATTTATTATAGTATATCTATTATATAATTTACATATAACATATATCACTTATATATATACATTATATATAACTTGTGTATGCACACACACCCTCTCACACACACATACACAGCTCAGGACCAGAGCCTGCCAGTTAATATGTGCTCTATAAGTAATAGCTATGATATTGCTTGTGGTCGTGGTGGTGATGATAATTAGCCTACCATCATATCAAAAAGGACCCAAAGAAATCTTTTGTCATTATTTTTTTATCTTTCCTAATGGGTAAAGGGATCATATGAAATGGAAGACAATATGCAGTAGAACAGGGTTTTAATTTTATTGCTCAGGTATATGTATCTATATATTTTTAAATGGCTCCAAGAGCTGTTGATGCAGTGCATTCAAGTCCAATAATTCTATTTTATAAAATCCTAGGGAGCTCTTTCAGATGGGCGGGGGGAAATCAACTAAAAGGGATAAATGGCCAGAAGTCGCACATTGAGAGAGGTCAAAGAAAATAAATATGTTCAGCACTGGGCCTAAAGTTTGAAAGAGATTAATCTAAATGGTTCCACTTAGAGAATATGACAAAGTTCCAACCGTTTATGGCAGGCACAGTGTTTCATGCTTAAAAGTTGTACTCAGATACACTCTCTCTTCATTCTCCTACAGTCCGTATAAATGGGCGCCAGGTCTCTGCACACAAGTGCAGCCTGAGAAGGAAGAGATGAGTATATGAACAAGCCATCCAAGTTAATGATGCCATGGATTATAATGCAATAAAATAATAATCCATCTCTGCTCCGAGTGCAGTGCTTTTTAATTCAGCCATGCCATCCGATATGGAGATGTTTATCCTGCACTTTTCCCTGGTTGTGAAAATTATTTCCCTGCAATCCACAGGGGACGATCTGATGTTTCACCAATAGGGTCCATCAGCCCTGGCGATTAAAAGGATTACTTATTTGCTTACTCAGAAAGGATTAATGACAGAGAGCAAAGGCTTTGTTTAAAAATCATGTGCCATGACTTCCTGGAGCTTAGGAAGGAGAGTCTAAAAGGTATCAGACCATTTTATGAAGAAGCTTTTTATTAGAAAATGAAAATCTTGAATCCAGCAAATGGTCCCTTTGTGATGAATTCTGAGCTTGCATTAAGTAAACAATCATTTTCGAGTGATATGCTGTCATAGTATTTGGCATGCCTTTAACCCAGAATGTGCTAGAACTCATACTCTAGCTATTAGGGAAGGTAGTTTTTTTCTATATAAATGAAGACTAAAATAGGGAGTGTTTTATTCCTAATTGTGCACTAAAACAACATTAAAAATATAATTAAAAAAATAAAACAACGATATTAAAGAGCACTTAGTTCTTGCAATGCTGTAGACTTTTCCTTTTACAGTGTATCTATGATATTCCAGTTTATACATAATACAGATTTTCATATTATTTTTGGTTTTTTTGTTTGGGCCAATAAATGTAATGGCAATTACAGTGTTCTGTTTGACCCAAACATTACTTGACAGCAGTTATTAAATCTTATACTCTATATGTGAAATTCGAAAATTGGAAAATTCTTGGGATCTGGCTGTGATATCTGCTGCTGATTTTTAAAAGTATCATCATTAATAATATCAAAGAACATCAACAAAAGCAGCAATGAACATCAAAATACATTAGGTGTTATTTATAAAATCTACTCCCTTGTGAAATTTTCAATTTTAAAAATAATTACTGTTGCTTTTCATTTCACTTTCTGGTTAGCTTATAATGAGATTTAATTATGGGGCATTTGTTTTTACTGAGATATATTTTTTCTTCATGTTCTCCCTAGGAAAAAAAACTAGGAAGTGCCAAATTTTTCTCTATTGAGACACTGGATAAATGTGAAGAGATCGAATCTGAAATAAAATTCAGGTTTGTATCTGCCTCCACTGTGCCTGTCTTTGGAGTGACCAGAGTAGGGAAGGGTCCATCATGGAAGTTCCCAGTTTCAGGAAAAGGACATTGTATGGGCCCAATGGCATGGATGAGAATGGCACTCATTTCTAACCTAATGCTCTCAATATTTCTCTCCTTGACCTTCCCTGGGTACTTTAAGAGCCATCACCCACCCCTGCCTATGTGGTGCTGGATGAGGAAAACGATTTTGAAGGTAGTTCCATGTGAAGCACAATTAACTTTCTTAAATTGGGAGGAAATTTTTTGAAACTAAAAAAAAAAAAAGTTTAATTTCTTTTCTTGCCCATAAGAGGTACAGATGGCTGGTATCTTCTTATGTAATAATAAAGTGTGGTTAGTTATATGATATAAGAAGAGTTGGACATTCTGTTAATATTCTCTCTCTGCTTTCATGATCATTTTCTAAAACACATGTGAAGGGTGGTTCAGATCCACTTGTGGCTTTGCTGGGTTATCGGCCCAAACAACGCAGTCTTATGATTTATTTATTTTGTTTCCCGTATAAACTGAACGTTTTCTTGTTAACCCCAGTGACATCTGAATAGATGTTTGTTTACTGCCAGACTCTACTAACTTTATTGATATATTTTACATTAAGCTGCCTGGTAAATTTGCAAATGCAGCAATTATTGCCATAAATTGAATTTCAGAGGTAATGCCCTAGATTTTTCTTCAAGACAATACAAATGATGCTGTCTAATGCCAATGATAACTAGCCACAAGCCAAGTTCTTTCCAATAAATACAATGTTTGTAATGAGACAGTGGCTTTCTTTTTACAAAGCAAAGGAAATTGGTAATGAAAATCAAGATTTTTTTCCTGAACTTTATTAAGTCAAATGAATCACAGTCTGATATTTAAAGCCCATAGCTCTAGCTAAAACAAACTGTATTATATGTGTAATTACATACCTCTTCTAAAATTAAAGTAATAAAGATAGTGAAAGTTTCCTTTTGAACTAGTTGATTTCACTGAAAAGATTTGAAGTTTTAAGTCAGCATTATTTTTGCTATTTTCAATGAATTGCTAATGTGGGTTTTAATTATTGCCCCCAATTACTTGAAAATTAAGGACCCTGTATTGCAGCCATAGGCTGTGGTAATTTCTACCTATTTCTTAAAAAGAAATGTGAACACATTGACTGTCATTCCTCCCACAAAAGTATCCCTAAATATTGAAAACTCTCCACCATGCTCCCACTCTCCAGTTCTGGAATCATGCTGGCTTCCGGTTAGAGAATCGAAGGCACCTGTTGGGCTCCCGTGTGCCAGAGTACCTGCCCTTACCTGCTTCACTTCCTCCCAGAAATGGAATCCTGTCCTAGAACTCCTTCTCACTGTGACAAGTTCATTGTCCCAGACACTATGCTTCCCCCACCTCTGGGATGGACTCCCCTCCTCCCAGCCCCCAACCAGGTCTCCCTGGCCTAGATCACCTTTGGTAGGGGCCCCCTCTTACTAGGTTGTTGACATTAACCTGATTTCCTTGCTAGATCCTCACAAGCCTATCTAATCTCCAGGTCCTGTCCAACCCAGCCAAATCTCTCAGCCTTGATTTTGACATTGCCCAGGTGTGAACCCTCTTGGTCAACACCGAGGCCCACACTTCCTTTTGATATTGAGAATTTAATGGGAAATATGATTTTAGAAGTGGGCACAGTTTTACAGCTCTGTCCATACTCTTATATAAAGTTGAATGTATAAATAGTGTGGTGACATCGGAGTGAATGCTTAATGAGTAGATGAATAAAAAGTATAAATGCTAGGGTTTAAAGTACTTCTTGGGATACTAAGGCAAAATGAAGGGGAAAAAAAAGGCACTTGATATTAAGTGTTATTTTAGGAAGTTCTCAAGAGATTGTTATTTCTATTCCTGCCAGATAATGACTTCTGATAAATTCCTAATCTCTAAGTTAAGAATTAAATCTAAAAATTGCTTCTTGAATTAGCCACACAGTGGTGGTCTCTACACTATGCTGAATTCTCCTGGCAGTTCTGGATGTGAACATGTGTATTCTGGCTGCTTTTCACCTCTGGTTCATTCTTCCTCCAGTTGACTAAATTGCCTCTATAATTTTAGCAGGAAAGTATGCTCACCTCTTCACATTTTCTGTTTACTTTAAAGTTTCAGTTCTAGCAAACTAAAACATTTGGGTCCTGGGAAATATCTCCTAAACTTACTCATCTCTAGCTTCCATGTTTGTAACATATCACCTAGGTGTCTGCCTATTGTTTTAGCAGATTTAGATAGCTTTATAACATTTATATCAACTAACGTTTGAAATACCTGGTTTTCGTTTACTATTATTGCCTATGCTTTTATTTAATTGTAAGCATTCCATAATTACGTATTATCCTTGAAAACCACTGAACATTTTTTTAATTGGAAACTTGTATTATAGTTATTTCCATATGGATGAATAGTGATCTGCAATCTAATTTATTCATCTGGAAGCCAAAACTTCATTTCGAGGTGAATGTAAGCTCATAGACTCCCTTGTGGTAAATTTAGATGAATATTCTCATTGCTTCAGAATATATCATGCATACCTAGTTAAGAGACCTTGCAGCAAAACTGTCATTTCTGAAATTCATCAGGCAAAGTGTATGTATTTGCCTTGGCTTTAAACTTGCTGAAGGAGAGACATTGATGTGGAAAATTTTCTCAGGTGCAGAGACTGGCAGAATATTCACATATGGTTGACATGGTTTCATTTGCTTCTCCTAATTTACACGAACTGGACTCATTTTGATGCTATCCATATTGCTGCCAATGTTTTTCTAATTTATTTTGAAGCCATTGACTCTTTTTTTAAGCTACTCTAAAGCAGGAGGTAGGAGTGAGGGAGTCTTGCCTTTGGCATCATCTGGACTGGAATATTCTGGTATGTTTGATTTGATTGTTGAAGTAGGACAAATGACAGACCACACTTCAGAGTCATACTGGCTTTTTCTTAACTTTTGAGTTCCCAAAATTTAAAACATTTGCAAGGATATTTGCCTTTAGTCTTGGTTAAATACCCTGTATATAGAATTAAGTGATTTCATTAAAGTGCATTAGAGGAGAAAAATAATTTACGACAGGAAGTCTACAAGTATAAAGAATTTAGCCAGAAATTGTGATGTAATGTTAAGCAAATAGCCTTCAAAAATTATGCTGATAGATTTATTTGTACTTCCACAGAAAGTACCTACCATTTGTGGTGTGGGCTCTAATCATAGAGTTTTGTTACAAAGCTCTCAAAGAAGTGGTTAATTTATTCTTACCAATTGCCCTTGGAAACTGAATTAAGCCTCATTAACTTCAAATAGAATAGATGTCCTCCATGATGGAGGAGGACGGTGCCTCTGAAATAGACAGGTACAGAGACTTCTAAGTGTATTTCTCTTACCTGGAGTGGTCAAAGGGATTTCTAAGAATTATTTTATAAATCTTACTTTTTGATGATTTCTGAAATTGAACTCAGTTAAGCTAAAGCCTTTACTGCATTGAATTTTCATGCATGTCAAGGACCAGTGGACATGAGTAAGAATTAAAGAGATCCACAAAGAGAGCCCTAAAAAAATCTACTTATACCTCACTTGGATACCACAGTTGGACTGAGTCCTGAATTGTCATTGACAGGTTTCTCAATCTTGTCAGTAATGATGGCGTCCCATAGTGCCAGCAAACAAAGAGCAATTTTCTGCCATAGCTGTTGTGACCAGTTTGTATTAAGATGAAATGTCATGAGATAAATATATGAAAGCCTCATATTTGTTTCTGTCTAATGCAATACATTTCTTTTCTCTGCTCAAACACGGAGTACCTCCACCAAAAAGAGATTTGGAAAGGATACATTGACAGTTTGGATGCAGTGTTCATTGTCCTTATTGAATGCAAGATTTTTATTGTAAAAGCAAAATGAGTTAAGTGCACGTTCACTAGTAACATACTATTAAGCTTCATTTGACCATTTACAGGTATATTTTGTGCTTTATCAGCAATCAAAGAGCAAATTCGGTTTACATCAAGGGTTACAGAAAGATTGGATGTATGGTTAATAAGGTTTTTCTTATAATATGGGATAGTAATTTGCAAAAGTGTGCTTGGATGTCAACCCAAACAGCTGAGTTTGTCGTGTGGGTGGGTTTATTGGAAATGACAGACACTAAACTAGCATATGTCTGCCCTGAAGGTTTATAATTCTTAATCTTTCGTTTCCAAAATATTTAGGGTAAAATGTTTACATTGAAACAGAATCCTATGGATTGTTAAGTATATTGCCCTTATAATTTTGGAAAGCTGGTGACAACTGGAGATAGTTGCCAGCGTCAATCAAATGCTAAAAGAGAACTTAATGAAGAGTTTGGCGTATTTCTTTCTTGAGTAAAACATCATATACATGTACCTTGAATGGTATATTAGGAGACAAATGGAAGTTGGCTGTACAATTAATAAAGTGTTTGGAATTTTTATTCCTTGAAGACTCTAGATGTTTTAAAATGTGGCTTTCAATACAAAGACTTTTTTTGACATATGGAAATACACCAGTGCTTAGACCTAGAGGGGTCTAGCCTTTTTGGGATAAGAGTCTACGTGTATACTTTCAAAATGAGATTTTCCCATTCAGTGTAGTCACTTTCAAGAGATGGCTTATGTAGTGGCACCTGGATGGCTCAGTCGGGTAAGCGTCCAACTCTTGATTTCGGCACAGGTCATGATCTTAGGGTCATGATCTCAGGGTTGTGAGATCCAGCCCCATGCTAGACTTCGTGCTGGCATGGAGCCTGCTGAAGATTCTCTCTCTCCCTCTCCTTCTGCCCCTCTCCACTTCTCTCTCCCCCTCTCTTAAGAAAAGGGGGGGGTGGTGAGAGAGAGATGGTATATATAGCATAGGGATTAAGAATGCGTGTGAAGTTTTTGGAACAGTTCTAGCAGATGTTAAGTACGACATGAGTACTAGTCCTTGACTAATGGAGGGGTAATAATGCTGCCATCAAGTTGCAATTTCTTTGATAAATTTTGACTCAGGAAGAATTAAAAACCACCATCATGGACACAGACGAGCATGCTTCTTATTTATGTTTTTCTTCCAGATATTGTATTTTTTATTTTTGAGAGTTGATTTTTAGGGAGATAATTTTTTAAATAAATATTTTATTTTAGAATATCGTTAGATTTACTAAAAATAGAAATGTTCCATATGTCCCCCACCCATTTCCTTTCTTACTAACATCTTATTATTACAATTAATGAACAAATGTTGATACTTATCATTAACATTAAAGGCCCACACTTTATTTAGTTTTGGTTTTGGTTTTTGGTTTTTGGGTTTTTTGTTTTTTGTTTTTTTGACGTAATGTCCTATTTCCATTCCAGGATTCCATCCAGGATACCACATTATATTTAGCCACCATATCTCTTTAGGCTCCTCTTGGCTATGATATTCTCAGACTCACCTTGTTTTTGATGACCTTAAGTTTTGAGGGGTACTGGTCAGGTATTTTGTGAAATATCTTTCCGTTGTGATTTATTTAATATCTTTCCCATGAGTCAACTGGGGTTATGGGTTTTTGGAACTAAAACCACAGAGGTGTTCATTTTCATCAAATTCTGTCAAAGGTACATTTTATCAACAGGACTCATCATTGTTGATGTTGACCTTGATCACGTGGCTGAGGCAGTCTGATCAGGTTTCTCCATTGTAAAGTTCCTCTTTACCCCCTTCCCATACTGCAGTCTTTGGATGGAAGTCACTATGCACAGCCCACACTTCAGCAGAGGGAGATATGCTCTTCCTCTTTGTGGGTAGATTTTCTACATAAATTATTTGAAATTCTTTGCATGGGAGATTTGTCTATCCTCCCCTCATTTATTTATTTAATCATTCGTTTATATCAGTATGGACTCATAGATATTATTTTAAGCTTTAAGTTACAATCCAATACTACTTTCTTTTCTTACTCAAATTATTCCAGCTTTGGCCATCAGGAATGCTTTTATTTGACTCTTATGTCCCTTTGATGTGCCCCTATGATTGTTGTTGTTTTCCAGTACTTTCTTGCTTCCTGACAAAATAAGAGGCTCTAGGCTTATCTTGTGTATTTTCTGCCCTAGTCCTAGAATCATCCATTTCTCTAGGGAACCCTGTTCCTTCGATTAGAGAATGGCATTAGAAAACAAGATCTGGCACTAGGTATGTTTGTTGCTATTGTGGGTGTTGTTTCTAGGCCTTCCGCTAATACTGACAAAGCAAAAAATAGTATACATGTGTATAGGAATCTGTATTTATACATATAAGTATAAAAATTTCTATATAGGTATCCATATGTATATGAGGCTCACACAGGTTCATAAGTGACCTCTGCTACTCTAACCTATTGCCATATGGATCATTCTAGCCTTCTCTTCTTGCTTATTTGTACACTTCCAACCCATTACATTTACATTGGAATCCTGGAATAGAAAATGGACATTAGGTCAAAATCAAGGAAATCTGAATAAAGTATGGACGTTAGTTAAAATAAATGTATATACACACAGATAGATATACATGTATAGCCAATCTTCACACCAGTGTTTATAGATCTCTTTTTTAATATCTGGATTTTAAGGATGAAAAATAGTGGAACATGTAAAGAAACAAGTATTTAGGTATTACTGTTTGGGTTGTTTCCATTTTATTTTTTACCCTTTTTGAAAATGTTGAATACTTATATTTTGTACGCCCCCCAAAAAAAACCCCAAAACATCGACTCTATTTATGTAGGTTTTGGAGCTCTCCATTCTGTATCATTGTCTCTTCTTTCTCCAATACCGCATTGTCTTGGTTGCTGTAACTTTACAGGAAATCTTGGATAGTGGGAGTTCTCCAACTTTGTTCTTCTTCAGTATTGTGTTGGTTATTCTAGTTCCTTTGCCTCTCCATGTAAATTTTAGTCAGTTCGTTGATATCTACAGAATAGCTTACTGGTCATGATCCTTTCCTCAGTTATTTACTCGGCTCTCAGTAGTTGTTTACCATTTCAAAAATTCAAATTCATTCTTAAAAATTTGCCTCTTCTGTGAAGATATTTGCCCTCAGAATATTTGAACAATTACAACACTATTGGAAAAAATGTATTTGTGCTTCCCAGGTGTTTTGTTTAATGGATAACGCTTATTTGAATGCATAAATTTGAATATTTAAATATTTTAATACTCTTATTTTTCTTTGATAAACATCTCACTCTACAATGTTATAATATCTACACCCAGGATTGTTGGGAGAGTTAAATAAAGAATTAAATATGCTTAGAGCTTAAAAAGTATTCAATAAATGCTACTCATTCTTATAGTTAACTGATTTTCTCATTTGGGGAAAAAGAAAAAACGTTGTCACACTTTAACCTCACATAATAGTCTGGTGCAAGATTTATTGTTTAAGTATTGTTTAACATTATACACTTTTAATGCATAATACTGCATTGTATAAAAAGCCCTACTGCCATATAAGTGCATTTAATTTCACCCTAGGATACATTAAACATCTGTGATGTTAAAGTTAATGGATTTTGAGAAAGTATTAAATTTTCATTAAAAGCACAACTTTGTGACTATATAAATGCATACTTTTAAATATCATAAAGTTTGAAAACAATATTGAGAACTTTTATAGATTTTTCTATTGAGTGTTTGACAATCAAGTTTGTGTGATATGTTTAAGCAGGATAAGACATAGCATAAAAATCAAATGTCCACAAGCCACAGAATAACCTAGAAAGAACACATATGCAAGATTTCTTCCAGTATCCTTAGGTATTATAGCCTGCAAAGAGCCACCTTTTCCATAAGTCATTCTTGGGCTTACTTGGGACTTGGCTCTCATGCTGACACTAACGCTAAGAACAGCCAAGTCAGTGAAGTCAGGAGGATGTTCTGTTACAGTTCCTTTCTGGAAGGTTAAGACCCTACACTGAGTGGTACCATTGGATAATTAATATACTCTATATAATAAATAAGTGTTTTCACCAGAAAACTATTGTAACACGACTCATTATAAAATGAATTAACACATACTATGTATCACATGTTTTTATTTTTAAGAGCTCTAAAAAGATTTTTGTCAGATATTGTGAAATAACACTGTTATTGGTTTAATGTTTAGTTTGAAAAGCCTAATGAGATGTTAGTGTTTTAAAAATAGCATTAATAATAATGATAGTCCTCACAATTTATCAAATGCATAAATAATGTTTACAACCTATTAATGGGGGATTATAAGTAAAATATATACATTTTTGTAATAGCTACCTTTCTTTACTTTTTTTAAGATTTTATTTATTTATTTGAGAGAGAGAGAGCATGAGAGGGAGGAGGGTCAGAGGGAGAAGCAGGCTCCCCACTGAGCCGGGAGCCGAATGCGGGACTCAGTCCTGGGACTCCAGGATCATGACCTGAGCTGAAGGCAATTGTTTAACCAACTGAGCCACCCAGGCACCCAGCTACCTTTATTTTCATAAAAAAAAAGAAACTATTCTTTTATCCAAGTTTTTATCTGATTGAATTAAAATTTATCAATAGGGAAATGTAAAAATGCTTATAAGTAAACTTATTTAATTATTTGATTTTAATACTGTATTTCTTTGGCATCCAGCATGTTTCACTATACATATATACATATGTATATATAACTGAGATTAAAGAATGACAATGTTCTTAACATAATTTTTAGAAAAAAAAACTTGTTCCCCCACATATGGCACTCCTTTAAATTACATTAAAATTGAATCTGGATGCAGTACAAGTGTTAATATTGTTCATGTATCCTACCATGATTAAAAATTCTGACAAAACAGACAGTGCACAGCAAAGAAATGTCTTTATTTTTATGGAACCCTAATTGTCTCACTATTAAATCATTTCAGTGACTTTACTCATTTAACAGCTACATTTTGAGTGCCTTCTAGAACCTGGGCCCTACAGTCCGACAGGTACTGGGCCTACAAGGGACAAACACTTCAAGGAGTTCATATTCAGGGGTAGGAAAAAAAATAAAAAGAGATTAAATGTATTATTAGTGGTGACAGAGGTAAGAACTGGAACCAGCTCGGGAACCCCTGAAAAGGAACCACAGCCCCCAGTGGGATAGGTGTTAGTCAGTGCTGGTGTGGATGGAGGGAAAATAAAGAAGCTTCCCAAAAGTGGTGGGGCTGATCTTTGGGAGGAGTAGCCTTGGCCCAGCATGGCCAGTGCTGGGAATCCCATATGAAGCAACTGTTTTTAGACTTTGGACAGTGGGTAGCACAGGAGCCACTGAAACTCTCATAAATTACCCACAGTAACGTAAACAGATTCAGCCAATTTGGAAAGCAGTTTGGCAGTTTCTTATAAAATTAAAGATGCATTAATCTAATCTATGACTCACCAAGTCCACATCTAGGTATTCACCAAAAAGAAAAAGGAGAACATATGTCCACAACAGACTTGTATAAACACATTGGAATTGAAAGATAAGGCTTTAGTATAGAGGAGGATACCAGAGGCAGGGACATTGGGTAGGAGACCAATGTCATGTCCAGGTGAGAGGTGATGATGGTTGAACATAGTAAGTACAGAAGTGAAGAGATGAACTGGGGACATGTTTTGAAAGTGGAATGATCAGGATCTTTTAAATGATTGATTTTGGTAGAAGAAAGTCAATGATGTGTGAGCACCACAATCTATATGACAATTCGTGCTGTAGCTTATGTAGGTGTGTATATATATCACAGACAGAAAGGAGAATCAAATATTAGATTGTATAGAGAAAAGAAGTATTCAGAATATATTCATGTGTTAACATTTACTGACTTATTTATTGAAGTATAATTTACGTATGGTGAAATGCACAAATCTTGCATTTTATATAGTTTGATGAGTTTTAGCACGTGCTTACATTTATTATTAAAAATCTTCATCAGCCCCCACTGTCCACATGCCTGTGCCTCAAGGCATATAACATTTAAAAGAAGATAATCCTCAAGTGTGCTAGACTGCATGTTTTATGTTTATAATCCCGTGCAATCTTTGTCACAACCCCGTGGAGTGAGTGCATTACTCACCTCCACTCTGTGGATGAGATAGCTGATAGATTTGTGAAGCAGTGTGCCCAAAGACACAGAGCCAGCAAGTAACCAAGTCGGGTAATCAATCTGTGTTGTCTGACTCTGGAGCCCAAATACAAGTCCACTATACACACTGCCTCTCTTTACGACCTGCCTCTAGCCTTTGTTACCCAAGCTAGCCTTCTACCTCAGTCCCGGGCACCCACCCTCCTTCCACACCCAGCTTCCTGCGTCCTTTTACACCTCCACCCTTTCGTTCCTGTGGCTCCTGAAGCTCTCACTCCTTCTGACTTGCGGACTTTTTCCTTCAGGTTCCCACTCAAGTGTCACTTCCCTAGGCAAGCATTTCCTGAGTCCTAGGTGGAGCGGCACCCATGACTCTGTTCAGCCTCAGCCCATCGGTCATGGGTCCACTCTCATATTCGCCATTTTTTATTTTAAAGACGTTTGTGTATTTCTGTCTCCTCATGGGAGCTCCTCCAGAATGGACTGGCTTCCTCATCTTTGTTTTTTTCCCAGAACTTAACTATACAAAGAAGAAGGTTCATAACAATTGTTTGTTGAGTAAACCAATGTTTTACTGTCAGACAATCTAATATCAAAGTTGCATTTGCGTAATCCTGATCTCCCACAGCCAATGATCTGTCAGACAGTAATAAAATGGTTTGAAGCTCTGCTGAAAAACTCAAAAATCAAAAAAGAGAGAAAAAAGTGGTGGGGGGAGAGTGTCCTGTTTCCTGGGCTGAGGAGCATTATATTACTCTTTAACAGCATGGTGGAAGGTGGAATTTTCTGAGAGCTTAAAATGATTGGCTGAGATATTAAGCTGCTTTGCCGGCTGTTCAGAAACTGGATTGCTCCCAGCATATAAATAAATACTCTTATGTCCCTACAAAATCCTAGACCTTGAATGGCATATTTGATTAGAGCCAAATGAAAAAGAAAGAATTGTTATAAACAGATGCTGAGATTAAAAACGTGCATTCAGTAACTACCTATGGTGAGTTCAAATAATCTTTCCAAGAATACACATAGAAAATTAAATAAAATGCTTGCAATCTTAAAGGAACTAAAACCTAGACCTCAGTGGAGTTTAATCCTACTCTTCAGTCTTTCCCTTTTACCCTTTAAGGTGAAGCTTATTGCAAAGAAGGGTCAATCGCTTGTCATTTTAGCAATTTCTATGCCAATTATATCAATGTAACATCTTTAGTACTTACTTGTGTGATATTTGTTAAAAGAGATGTTCACTAATGTGTGTGCTTCCGGTAATTTTTTTGGGAAGCAAATGAAAATTAACTAGCAACCTATTGTAATAGTAATAGTGAGTCAGAAATATTTGGATTTAAATTTAGTACTGCTACTTTTCAGCCACATTACACTGGGTCACTTATTCAGACTTTCTTAGTACAATTTCAATATCTGTAAAAGAAAAATTGTTCCACTCCTTTCAAACTCTTCATGTGAGGATTAAATAAGATCAGGAATATAAAGTACATATCATGATACTGGATATTTAACACAAGTCCTCAAATACATTAGTTACTTTTTATTAATGGCAAAAAGCTATGGGTTTTGTGTACCTTTAATTTCGTAAATGCACCTGATTTCTCCTCATTCAAGATATCATTCAACAAAAATTTTTAAGCATTTATTTTTTGTATCTAGCCATACAAGAGAGAAATTGAAGTAAAGGTGTTTGTTCTCACCTCAATCTACTTTATAAGGTAGCTATGGTTTCTGTTGAAATTTAATGTTTCATATTTATTTTTTTATTTTATGATTTTTTAAATTTATAATTGACACACAATGTTATATTAGTTTCAGGTGTACAATACAGTGATTCTACAATTCTATACATTACTCAGTGCTCATGAGGATAAGTGTACGCTTAATTCTCTTTATCTACTTCATCCATCCCCCCTCCATCTTCCCTCTGGCAGCCACAATTCTGTGAATTTAAGAGTCTGTTTTTTTCGGGCGCCTGGGTGACTCAGTCGTTAAGCGTCTGCCTTCGGCTCGGGTCATGATCCCAGGGTCCTGTGATCGAGCCCCACATCGGGCTCTCTGCTCAGCAGGAAGCCTGCTTCTCCCTCTCCCACTCCCCCTGCTTGTGTTCCCTCTCTCGCTGTGTCTCTCTCTGTCAAATAAATGAATAAAATCTTAAAAAAAAAAAAAGTCTGTTTTTTTGTTTGTCTTTTTTTCTTTATTTATTCATCTGTTTTCTTAAATTCCACATGAGTGCAATCATATGGTATATGTTTTTGTCTGACTTATTTCGCTTAGCATCATACTCTCTAGGTCCATCCATGTTGTTGCAAATGGCAAGATTGCATCCCTTTTTATGGCTGCATAATACTCCCCTGCATATGTGTGTGTGCGCAAGCACACATGTGTGTCTACCACTTCTTCTTTATCCATTCATCTATAGATGGACACTTGGTTTGCTTCCATATCTTGGCTGTTGTAAATAATGCTGCAATAAACATAGGGGTGATGTATCTTTTCAAATTAGTGTTTTCATTTTTGTTTTCTTTGGGCAAATACCCAGTAGTAGAATTACTGGATCATATGGTAATTCTATTTTTTAATTTTTTGAGGAACCTCCATGCTGTTTTCCACAGAGGCTGCACCAATTTGCATTCCCACCAACAGTGCACAAGGTTTTCTTTTTCTCCACATCCTCGCCAATACTTGCTATTTCTTGTCTTTTTGATTTTAGCCATTCTGACAAGTGTGAAGTAATATCTCATTGTGATCTTGATTTGCATTTTCCTGATGATTAGCGATGTTGAGCCTCTTTTCATGTGGCTGTTGGCCACCTATATATCTTTTTTGGAAAAATGTCTATTCAGGTTCTCTGCCCATTTTTTAGTTGGATTAACTGGGGTTTTTTTTGGTGTTGACTTGTACAAGTTCTTCATGTATTTTGGATAGTAACCCCCTATCAGATATATCATTTGCAAATATCTTCTCCCATTCAGTCAGTTGCCTTGTTATTTTGTTGATAGTTTCCTTCACTGTGCCAAAGCTTTTTATTTTGGCATAGTCCCCATAGTTTAATTTTGCTTTTGTTTCCATTGCCTGAGGAGGAATTTTCATTTATATTTGTACTTCTGGTAATATTCATTACTGGCCAGATTCATGAAGTATGAACAGTAGCCACTTGTAAATACCCATGTGCAGGCATAAGATCTTCCATTTCCATTATGAGTATCAACAGTGGATGTCTTTGTCAATGTCAACTATTGCCCTACCTGATCTTAGCTATTCTTACATAAAACTCATGTTGCTAAGTTTTATTTATTATATTAACTTATGGGAATGAAAGTCAAACTTCCTTTATTTGAAATGATAATAATTAATGAACTTGAACAGACCCAGTATAGGGAAAGTTGGATGATAATAATGCATATGGTGAGGAGAAAAAAAGAAGAGAAAAAAAATCTCAAAATCGATGTATTATTTCAAGCCGGTAAGCATCTATTGAACATTGAACTTGTGTGCCAGCTCTGTATTAGATCCTAAAGACACACACAGATGCACAGATGAAATGTGGGAGCCTCCTTTCACTGTACAAGCAGTGAGACAGCAGAAACTAAGGAAGGGTATTGACTGGGACCTAAAAATTTCTAGAATTTCTTGCCAGGAATCGTGCAAATAGGTCAAAATTAAAAATACCAGAGGAGTTCTTCCAGTTCTCTGGCCTCAGGTGGAGGAGCACCATCAATGGGAGGAGATAAAAGATAAAAGGTAACAAATCTATGTAAAGTTCTGGAATTCACCAGGGAAGAATGGACCTGCAGTACTATTGGGTAGCATACTGCACAGCCTCAGATTCTTCCTTATGATCAGCTGGATCAGGGCAACCGCAGCATTCATCTGGGGACCACAGCAAGCAAGACAGTATCTGCGTCATAGGGACATGATAGCAGCCAAGGGAACAAACCAGGAAGAGTCATAATTGTGCCTGGAATGGAGCCCCATCCACAAGGAAGACAGTACAGAAATGGTACCTACACACTAGTCCTTCCAGACTGTTCAGTCTGCTGGTGGGTGTGTCAGTGGGGTATGCTTATACCAGTAAGACCTCCGTGGGCAAGATGATAACTGAAGCTCTAGTGACAGTTAGGAACACCAAGAGGAAGCCACTCCAATGTAAGGGTAGACACCGGGGCTTGGGTCGACTGTTTCTTATTCATTAATGAGAAAACATATAAAATGAGCCTCCCTCCCTAGCCCCACCACCACATTCATGGTGAGTAATTTGCTACCACTTCTAGTCACAAAGAACCCCCATCACTGGTGCCTGTCAGAGTGAAAGTAAAATTGGAGTTTTGAGTTGCCTGGGTTGTGACCTGTTGGTGTCCCATGTGCCTGTTTGACTCATGGCCCCAACTCCAGGGACTACTCTCTCCCAACCCACCCCCCCCCCCCCCCCCGTCTGCTGGGACTCTGCTGCCCTGTTGTTCTCTGACCTCTAGTCGTGCGTGCTTCATCGTTTCTAAACTTCTGCCTAACTTGTACCTTTTAATTAGATCCTTCTAGATGATTGTTGGCTTCTGGCCCACATTTCCTTTTCCCTGTTGCTTTACTTGTTGGGTTTTTTTTGCAACCCACCCCCAACTTGCCCAGCTTTTGAGACCCTTCCCAGCCAAGCACTGTGTCATCCTCTCAGCTACTCTGAAAATGCTATGTGCTGAACTCTGTCCCCTCCCTACAAATTCTTATGTGGAAGCCCTAACCCCTGCCTGGTGCTATGGGATTTGGAGCTGGAGCCTTTGGGAGGTACTCAGATTTCAGTGAGGTTGAGCATGGGGCCCTGCACCCTCAGAGAGGACACAGAGAGAAGGTGCCTTCTGTAAGCAGGAAGAGAGCCTTCACCAGGAATGTAATCCGTGACACCTCACTTTAGGATTTCCCAGTCTCCAGAACCATGAGAAATACATTTCCATTGTTTAAGCCACCCAGTCTATAGTATTTTATTATAAGAACCCTAGCTGCTTAATATAGAGAAGAACTTAAAGATGAAGAAAACAAGACTCCGAGAACATAAGCACTTTGTTTCAGAATTTAGTTTGGTTAGTATTCTGACTAAAAAGAAAAAAAAAATCCTTACTCTTTTCACCACACAGTACTGCACAAAAAATTGGACAATTTGCCCCATCCTCATATTGCCATTACTGGAATGAAGATAAGGGTTAAATGATTCATCTTCCTTGTGGTTAAGACATTGAGGACTACAACCTTAGACATCCTGTAGTTAAGTGTGTTTTTGTATTTTACTTGCATCTCTATCTAGGACTTATCCTTCCTTTCCATTATACATGCATAAAGGTATGTATATCCAAGCTACTTCTAAATCACTGGACTGTAGGACTTAGCCTACTGACTTTCCATTCCTTAGCACTTAGCTACCACACCAGACAAGAGTGGTATCACTTAGATAATATTTTATTGTGAGAATTTTATGTCCTATTTTGGTCACATTTTGGTGAAATAGAAAATGCAAGCAGGAAAATAGAAATAAAGATTTGATTCTCAATTTTCCCTCAGCAACCTTGAATATTTTCTGAAAGAAGAGGCTTTTTTCTTGAGAGACCAAAATGAGAAGCCAGCCAAGCAGTTAGCATCATCCCTTGGGGAACCATGGGGAAGACTAGGCCAGGTTCCACGAAAGGCAGAAGGCCTCTATCTATTGGGGGCCAGCCATGCAGCAACTGCGGTCATTAATACAGTCCTATATTTTGTACGGCCTCTAGGTGACTGAGTCTTAGCTTGTCATGTCACTAAGAGGGTATTCTAGTTCTAAGGAATTATCAGAATTAACTTCTGATCTCTGGGGTTGTGCCCGTTAGGAAAATGGCTTGTTTAAAATTTGGTTTTAAGCCAGACTTCAAGGAATTTATTTTCCCAGTTTAAAAAAAACTTAAGTGCATGGGTAATAAAATAGTTAATGTTATTTAATCAGCTATATATAAAATCCAAGTCCTCTCTTGGTTTGACGTGGTTTTGCTTAAGTCAGCAGTTTGAAAATAGAGCTACAGATTTCTAAGCCTACCCATGGCAGTGGTGACAAAATGATCCTCTCCCTTTTAGAAGGCATGTGGCCGAGACCAAAGCCCAGCTGACTAATGCTGAGTAGTCCTTTTAAAAGATGAGAATTCTATTGAATAATTTTGTTATTTATTTATAAATGGCAGAAGCAAAGTTTATGATGGTAGGATTTAATTGTGTCTTGGATTGCATGTAGAGCGAGTTATGGCAAAAAATAGAATCTTGTAGTAAAACAGGCATTTATCACCAGTATCACTGATCAGTCCTAAGGACCTGTGCTTACCTTCTTTTTTTCCTCTTGCCTTTTGTCAAAATGGGGATTCTCTTTTTATTTCTCTGTCTTCAGTATTTTCTTCATGGTTATTGCTCTGTAGGTAGATGGTGTTTGCAGATTCTAAAAATTCTCAGCTCCTTTCTTTCACGTGGAAATGTCGATCTCATCCAGAAAGTTAGGTCTGGGACACATTATGGAGATTCAGCTGCTGTAGGCTGAGTGTGGTGACCCCATCCCCATCCCTGCTGAGTGGAGGAGAGCACCTCAACAGAGGAACCACTCTTGTGGAGAATGTGCCACATTCTCTGCCCTGGGGTCATGGGTGACCAGTAAGACCAGGTTTCCAAAGCTGATGTCACCTGGGGGTAAGGGAAACTCAGATAATATTGAGTTTCATATGATTTTCTTTTTAAAGAATAAATATAATTGGGGACGCCTGGGTGGCTCAGTCCGTGAAGCATCTGCCTTTGGCTCAGGTCATGATCCCAGCGTCCTGGGATCGAGCCCCGCATCGGGCTCCCTGCTCAGCGGGGAGCCTGATTCTCTCACTGGCTCCCTCTCTCTCAAATAAATAAATAAAAATCTTAAAGAATAAATATAATTAATGCAAATATGGAGGTAATAGATTCAGAGAATTTATCAATTATTGGGGTGAAAAAATTAAATAGGGAATAATGTCCTTCATTTCGTGTATTGCATATGGCTGTGCAGGTGTTGATTTCACTTCCTTCTTGGATTCAGGTTATTGGGAGTATGTTTTTAACTCTAAGTCTATATCAGGATTTCTCAACCTTGCACCATTGACATTTGAGGCTAGCTCATTCTTTGGTGTGGAGGACTGTCCTGTGCATTGTAGGATGTTTCACAGCATCTCTGGCCTTCACTAAACTAGATGCCAATAGGACCCACCCCCTTTCCCCATCCAGCCATGACAGCTAGAAATGTCTCCAGACATTGCCAAATGTCCTCTAAGGGTGAAATCACCCCCTACTGAGAAACACTGGTTCTATTTTTTGAGTGTACAGACTTTTAATTTTTCATCTGTGTATTCCAGGTCCCTAGCAGTGGCTACCTCTAGCATTTACTTGGCAAATGTCCATTGAATGATTAAATGGAAAGTTGAAACTAATATATTTATGTATGTAACCATTTTTTGTGCCTGAATATATTAATATTTTTTTTAAAAGAGAAGTCTTATGATACCTATTTTTTCTAGAAAGTTTTGACCAGGATAATAATTTTAATGTAATTAATTTCTATTTATTACTTATAATTACATAATTATATAATAAATTTGTATTGTATCGATAGATTCCTATGAATTTCACAGACACTTGTGTCAACATATTTATCATTCCTTCTGAGGATAACATGCATCTGGTCCTATTAAAGTGATATTCTGTGTCTTCCAGAAAGGTAGGTGAAAGTGTCCTAGTCCTACCTGACCCTCAGGGACCTGTGACCTGGAAGCATCTGAGGTGTGGTGCTGGCTTGCCCCCCTCCATGGGGGCAGCATGACAGTGAGATGGAGGTTGCTCTGACTACTTCCTGGGGAATATTATGATTCTGAGTGACCTGCAGAAGAAATTGAGGCAGTAAATAAAGATGGGAAAAAAGCTTTTAGGGTTAGCACCTTCATCACAGCCATTTAGCAGACACAAACAGGCAACCATCAGCACGCCAGCTATAACATAACCAACATGTGGGGAGGGCATACTATGTGCCAGGCACCGTTCTAGGAACTGTCCTTGATTTACACATTTAGTCCTCACAACAAAGGCACAGGGAAGGTACTTGTATTATCCCCATTTTACAGAAAAGAAAACTGTAGCATAGAGAAGTTAGTTAATATCATTCATTAATTCGGTAGATATTATTGGCCGTACATACCACCTGCCAGGCGTTGTGGATATAATACAATGCATTCATATTGGATACTTTTTTTTAATTAATATATAATATATTATTTGCTTCAGGGGTATACTTGTTTCTCAAATTCCTCATATCAGTGAGATCATATGATACTTGTCTTTCTCTGATTGACTTATTTCGCTTAGCATGATACCCTCTAGATCCATCCATGTCATTGCAAATGGCAAGATTTCAATTTTTTGATGGCTGCATAATATTCCATTGTATATATATACCACATCTTCTTTATCTATTCATCTGTTGATGGACATCTAGGCCCTTTCCATACTTTGGCTATTGTAGACATTGCTGCTATAAACATTGGAGTACATGTGCCCATTCGGATCACTACATTTCTATCTTTGGGGTAAATACCCAGTAGTGCAATTGCTGGGTCATAGGGTAGCTCTATTTTCAAATTTTTGAGGAAACTCCATACTGTTTTCCAGAGTGGCTGCACCAGCTTGCATTCCCACCAACAGTGTAGAAGCGTTCCCCTTTCTCTGCATCAGATACTTTTCTTGACCTCAGAACTTGTATCTGTCTGGTACAGGAGATTTTTATCTTTATTTTTGTTTTTATTATTCTTTTATTTATTTAGAGAGCGTGTGAGTGGGAGGAGGAGGCAGGAGGTATGGGGCTGAGGGAGAGGGAAAGAGAATCTTAAGCAGGCTCCATGCTGCATGGGGCTCAATCTCACAACCCTGAGATCGTGACCTGAGCCAAAATCAAGAGTCAGCCACTTAACCGACTGAGCCACCCAGGAGCCTCCTGGTAGAGGAGATAATTGAATATACAAAGTACCAAGTCAAACATGTTAAATGCTATAAAAGAGGAAATAATAAGGTGTTATGTTGCTTGCTGTACAATCTTGGGCAAGTTATGTAACTTCTCTAAACCTGTTTTGTCATCTCTAATACCTTATTAGAGGTATTACCTCTAATATTACCTTATGGGGTTGTTAGAAGTACAATGTCTGGCATATATAGTAAGAACTTAATAAATGTTATATAGTAGTAGAGTAATAATAGGGGAGATTATTTGTATTTGGGTGTACCAGAGCTTTCTGGAAGATACTATCTTAACTGAAACTTGGAGGATTGGCCACAGGTAACCATCTGCTAACAGAGAAAAATCCATTCTTACTAAAGGACATAATACAAACTAAAGAAGAGTGCAGGAAAACTCAGAAAACAAGAAAAGCCTAAGGTTTGGTTTCCTTGTGGTATGAAAGAATATAGGAAAAGAGGAGGCAAAAGGTAGGTTGAGGCCATAGCATTATGTTAACCTCAGGCTAAGGAATTTGGAACTTTTCATTGGGCAGTGTGGAGCAGAATAGAAGAGGAAGAGTGCATTAGGAATATTTGTAAGCTGTTGACATGCAGGATAGAACTGAGTGAAGGGGAGCGGCGTCTGGGGCACAGTCAGAAAGAAGCCACCACACTGGAGTATCCAGAAGGGGCTGTGAAGCCTCGTCTCTGCTAATGGCCCAGAGAGTGGCAGGAGAGGGAGACAGGGTCATTCGGTTGCTAGAATTGACTGGATCTGCTGGAGTTGGAGGAAGGAGTTGTCACAAGACAAAAAGATCAACAGAGACCTTTAGATACTGAGAAATGAATAACTGGAAGGATTGTATAGTGATAATGAAGATCCAGAAAACTCCAATATAATGTGTAGGGGTTGGGTTGCCAATGAGATTACCTTTTGACATCTTGAGTTCCAGGTACCATCTGTTTGGGGACATGCAACAAACAGATACCCTTTCCAAAATGAAAACCATAGCTGGAGACAGAGATCTAGAAGTTGTTTAGGCTGATGTAGTGGTTGGAACTGGAGAAAGGATACAGGATGTCATTCCATGGAGGGTGTGGAGTCGAGCAACCAGTAGTGGTGCCTGAAGAGAACACAGAGGTCAGAAGGGTGATGAGAAGAGACCCAGGGGAGAGGAGGCCGTGAAGCCCAGGGTGGAGAGTGAGTCCGGAAAGTGGGGTTGGAAATTGAGGCAGATATTTCAGAGAGGCTGAGGTGGAGGAGAAGGACCAATTGGGCTGGACATGGGATTGGGCAGCTAGGATTAAATTTACCTTGAGAGCAAATTCTTCTGTTCTGTGACTGAGGCAGAAATGCTGTGGCAAGTAAGGAAGGGGTGTTGGGGGAGAAGGCTACAGTGGTTCTGTGGGATAGGGTGGAGATCCTGGGAAACTTCCAGTCTTGGAGTGTCAGTCTTTGAAAAGAGGGTGTGCAGGAATATATGAGTGTGTGTGCAGAGAAGAATACGGTGCGTGGAAGCACCCATGACCTATTTCAGCAGTCTTCACTCATTGCCATATGGAAATGTGAGTCCAGTGTTGCCAGCAGTGTGGATTTTTCAAAAGAAACAGACAATCTAGCTTTTTTTCTTCTTTTTTGATGGGAAATTTGCACATTTTAAAATGTTGGCTCAAATTTTTAAAAACCCTGTCTAACCCAAACTATACATGTCCATGGGTGGGATATGGCTCATAAAGCTGTCTTCTCTGGTAGAGATCATGAGCTCATGAAAGTTCTCTGTGAAGAAGAAAAGAGAGAATGGCTTATCACAAGCACTGGATAAATATTTGCTGGATTAGAAACAAGGTTCTGAGTTGATGATTTTTAAATAGGAGGAAATGTAGGGCTCTGCTTTAATGTAGCTGTGATAATCTATGTCTTAGATATGTATGATAGCTAAAAGAATGCTGGAAAATTAAACTATAAGACATTTCTAGTCAAAAATTTATTATTTCGCTGTCAATATTGATTTCTCATTACCTATGAATATGATTGTCTTCACCCCACTGGTAATTGGCGGTGACAGTAGAACATAGATAAGTCTGCATTATCACTGTATTAGCACCATTGAAGGCTAGTAATTATTAGAACTTTGAGAATCACACCATTCAATCAGTAGGTAGGCACACCTTATCTGTTCTTTGTAATATATTTGGAAATAGTCAAATTTTTCTGAGTTAAAGTGTTAAAGTATGGACCTTATATGAGGCACAGGTAGATGGGAAGGTCAAGGTCATAAACATGAACAGATGCGTATAAAGTGTTTCTGTTCAGGGTAATTTCTTTAACTTTAGGCAAACCGTTCACTTATCAGTCTTTGTCTTCCCCTAAGTACATTATTCTGCTCAAATTCAAGTAGAATTGAAATTATAAATAGTGTACAGTCCAGGCATAGAGACTGGTCAATTACTGAAAGTATTTTGTGACTACAATTTGGGAAATTGTAGTAATCCTTGTCTATGGACTTGCCTGTGTGTTTTTCCCCCGAAGATGCAAGATCTAGATCAGAATATATGTCTTCTGGGTAAGTATTGTCACCCTTTGACAGGGGAGAAAACTGAGGCTCAGCAAGGTCAGGTCCCCTGCCTAAGGGTCGCACCAGAAGTTATGGAGCTGGGATGTAACAGGCTGATTTCAAGGCCTGTATTGTGAGATGCTTTAACCAAATTAACCTCTGAGCAACTTGCTCCATTGAGTTTTGCAAATAAAACTCACTTTCTTCTTTAAAAAACCAGTAGTTCTTCTGCTCTAGCCTTTGGGAATGGGTCTACTTTTCATTTTCCTAAAAGAAACTGCAGAAGTTACTCTTTGAACTCAGTACCAGTCATTTCCAAGGGGAAGTTTTTGGTTGTACGGCCAGGCCTAAGTTTTCATTGTAAAGCTTATGGGACTTTTAATTTATTATCTCTTTTTTTTTTTTTTTTTTTCCCTGAAGCATTTTGTTCAATTACCATTTTGTTGCTGGGGTTGTCCATGTGTGAAATCCTAGAAGGAGAAGTGTCTTTGCCCCACCATTTTTCTGTCTGTATTCTTTGCCCTGTTATTTCTCTCCTTACAGTCAAAGTTCTTACACAGGTCCTATTTTTCAGGATATATGCAGCTTGGAAGGGGATTTTTAAGACCATAAATAATTAACCTATTCTTTTATGAAGCTTCAGAAAAATGCCTACAATTGTATCAGGCAGGGGGCCCAATGGAAAGCATGAGTATGCTTTATTTTTTTTCTCCAGAAGCTCAAATGTATCTCTGCTCTTTGTCATGGATGAAAAGGAGCATCTAGGGTTTTGTCTTTTAGCTAAATGTGTGTGTGTATTTGAATGCAAAGACATAAATATTTAAATATGTAATATGTAAGTATATGCACATATATCCAATTGTAGCCTATGTATCCCTTTAGACAGATGTTAATGAGATGATAAATATTAATACTTTCCAGGTATATAACTTCGTAGGACTCGACTTTTTTTAGGCAAAAATATGTTTCTCTGAAACCACACCACACAGACTAAACATCTGTTTTAAAGTGTGTTAAAATCCAGCAACTCAATGTCAATTGGATCTGGCTTTACGGTATTGCTTGCTTGATTATGGCTCTCACTGGGGGAGGAGAGCTTTCAGATATCATCCAAACCTCCAGAGTACCATTCAAAGCAGCTGGTATTCTATATATTACATAATTATGAAGCACACAGTGTAGTTTAGAATACTTAAGAGGCACTAGGGGCCCACTTCTCAAAATATTTACAGCCTTTTATTCTTCTAAAAACAATAATTTGCATGCCTAAAATGATACGTGTACCTTTGCCATGCAAATTTTCTTTGGCTTCTTTCTTCTGGTGAAACTTGCTCTGAAAATATCCATGTTTAGCAATGAATAGGCCAGAGGGAGATGTCATTGGCGAGAAAGGAGGTCTTTTAACATTTTCCCCAAATTGTGAGAATTCAGGGGGAAATGACGAAGGGAAATGAGTGAAGGACCCCCTGTGAGAAGAGGTATGAACTCTGAGGAGAGGTTCTGAAAGCAGGTGTCAGCCTTTGCATGAAAGGGGTGATTGGGGCTAAGTGCCGATCCAGTAGGCCAGCTCTGGCCATTACCCAGATTTAGAAGAACATTAAGAAAATTGTTGCTTTTGTGTAGATCCCACAGTGAGGTATTAAGGCAAGTCCTCACGCCTAGGACTGTTTAAGTGACCATTGTTAGGGCTCAGCAAAACTACACATGCAGTGGGCTCCTTGTGTCCCCTTCTGCCTCTCCAACTCTCTTCTACCTTTTAGGACCTCATGCGGTCAGCTACTCACTCAACAGACTTGAATCACACCTACTATGTGCCAGGTGCTGTGCCGGACAATGGGAATATAAAAATAAACGTGATAATGTCGTCCTTCCAAGACATGAGTGTTGAAGAGTCGGAGGAAGACATAAATCATGTGTCCAGGTGTCCATGCCATGGCAGTGAAAAGCACATATAGAAGTAGTAAGGGCACTGGGGGGTGTGTTCACCTCTAACTTAGGTAGCAATCATGATGAGGAAGGGCTTTGCGAAAGAGGTGATGCCTGAGGGAGGCACAGCAAGGAAATTGTTCTAGAAAGAGGTGGAGGCGTGGAAACCATGGGAGGGTTTGGGGACAGAAGGGAATGACATGTTCTAATATATTTTTTTTTAATAACACTGTCTTTTAACAAAGCACTTTGGAGCTCTCCTAAGCTACCTTATTTCTCCTGAGTGGTCTCTGTGTGTTAGGGATCAGGGGCTTGGTCTTTATTGAAAACGTCCCAGAGGGTAGTACTACCATCTTGGTGGAATAGAGCCTCTCCCAAAGGTCGGGTGGGGGCTGAATATCTTGGGTCAGTAATGCACCGTTTATCCCCAAAATAAAACTGGTAGTAGCGTATTTAATCTGGCCTTGATTCTATTCTGAAAGAGATGATTAAAAATAGGCAAACTTCCACAGTGGATTAAAAGTACCCAGGCTCCTTTTGGAACTCAAGCTTAGTCTGGTCCTCTTGTTTATGGAACTGTGCTAATAAAAATACATTATAAAGAGACATAAGTAACTGGGTCAAAGTATTGATTAATTATACATATATACATATATGTGGTCTTAAAATATTGAATGTGTACATAATATATACCAAATATAAAATATTAAATATATACAAAGTACTTAGGGAATATTATCACATATAAAAGGCAAGAAATGGGCCAGAATCTTAATGATGGTTATCTTTGAGCACAGTATTACTAAAGACATTTATTTTCTGTGATTTTCTGTGTCTTGGTGAAATTCTATACAATGAAACTACATTGATTTCATAAACAGAAAAAAATGTTTTTTCCTATAGGGAGTAAATTGTGAAAGTAGTAAATTAAAGTTTCCCTTCAGGAAAGGAGAGTTCCTAGAAGGCAATCTTCTGTGACCAGCCTGGCCTGAAAGTCATGCCCCAAAGATGATATCGTTTCTACTCTATCCTGTTGACTCATTCAGCAAGAGAGCCTACTGCATTCTGATACCAAGATCCAAAAGATAATTTGAGCCCCTCTCGTCTAGTTCAGGAAAGAGACAGGGAGACAAAAACATGCAAAGATACCTAACAGGCCTAATAAAGAATGATCAAGTGACAAAGAGAAAGTGCTTAATTAAAATGGAAACCTTGCCAAGTTCATCCCTAATTTCCTTGGATCTGAAAGGCTTTTCCAGACTTCCTGCCAGACTTCACTTCTTTCATCATCATCATAGTTAAATGTTCTCTTGAGTGCCATATACCTTCCTGCCATGATGGAAACGCCCCAAGAGCCGCATTATGTCCTATTCATATTTATATGCCCCACAATGCCTTGAACACAGTAGAAATTCAATACATATTTATGGAACAAGTGAATGGTCCAGTATTGTGTGAGACTAACACATATAGCAGTAAGAGAAAATATTTCATTTCAGGCTCAAGCAAACTGTTTATGTAGTATTGAAAGAAAGTGGCTATTTCTGATCTCAGCAAGGATTGATGGATTGATTGATTGATGCCTCTTCTCCTGTCGTGTGGCAAGGGAAGAGGTTTTTTCATAAAGTTAGTGGCCTCTGCATGCACCACCATGGCTTCTTTCTCATTAAATAGTCTGTTCTACCAGCTAAGATCACGTGACCTGTTGTGCAGGGAAAACAAAGTCACTCTTGGAAATATGGCAAGACAGAAATTTCTCTTTACTAAACCATAGTTATAGGGTTTATAGAAAGATGCTACCCAGAAAACAACTGTTTGTGAAGGGCTTGGAGAGAATCATTATAACCTCTGTGGGAGGCTGGTTTTCTGTGTGGTGCCCAGAACTGCGTGGACGATGAATCTGTGTACCAGCTCACAGAGCCCGACACCCCTGTCATGAGTGTTATCATTCAATTTTCACACAGCAAGAGTGACAGGAGCTAATTGTTTGGCCCCTGTTTGTGTCCTGCCAATCCCATGAAGTTGACTATTTTGCATAATAACCTGACTGGCTGGGTGAAGCTCCAATAATCCAGTTCCTAAGCCTGTAACTAGGATGTGCCAGAAAGGTTGGTTCCATATGGTGAAAAGAAAAGACATTTCAGGAAGAAGAAATCTTTCCAAAATTTTCTGTAAAAAAATGCAGCTTATTTTTTGGAAGAAACTCTACTTCTAGTGCATATCACATGAAGGTAATAATATTGTGAAGGTGTGTGCATATGTATGTGGATACACACATGTGCACATGCACACTCATGCATGCACATCTCTTCAGTGAAATAAGCCAAATCATTTTGAGCATTGAATAGGTAAGAACTTGAGTTCTAGAGATCTTCCAATGAAAGGTGATGTTATATGGAATTGAACTGATTCTGTGGTCCATTTTGGAGAATGAAATTGATAGGGTTTGGTTTTTTTTTCATTAAAATAATGCTTGATATTTTAGTGTGCTGGACAAAGGAGCATGAAGAAAATATTTTGGGGTTGATGCATACGTTCGCTGTCTTGATTGGGGTGATGGTTTAACAGTCTCATACATATAGTCAAAACTTAGCAAATTGTATACTTTAAATATGTGCAGTTATTGTATGTTAATTATACTTCAGTAATAAAAACACAACTTCAGTGTGCTGGGCTGGAAGGTTCCTGTACACATCTCTCAGGAAGTGTTGCATAAGACCACCGGTGTAAATGCCAATGGGCTTAATCTGGCAATTGCCTACATATATCATTCCTCCAACCATCCATAATTCCTTCTAGAATCTGGGAAAATGAAAAATAGTGGGTGAATTTTGTGATAAACAAACGTGTGCCCATTCAGTATTCAGGACAGATCATCAGTTGCCTAGACAGAGGGAGCAGGATGTCCCATCACTGACAGAGTTAGGAATGTGGTTATAATCCAGAATCTGGATTGAGGACTGTGACACCAGCAAGTTAGTTATCCCTTGTGACCCTTCCATCCTACATCATCCATTTGATGTCTTAATACACTTGAATGTCAGATTTCCCCTACTTTCATCTGGCTTCTCAATACATTCTTTTCTTGCTACTCACAACAAGCGATTCAGGCAAGACTGTAGGAATAGGGCAAAAGAGAGTTTACAAATTTCAAGTGAATTTTAACAAAGGATAACCACTTTGTATGTAAAGAAGCCTCCTAATAGGGGCACCTGGGTGGCTCCTTTGGTTAAGCGTCTGCCTTTGGTTCATGTCATGACCTCTGGGTCCTAAGATTCAGCCCCGTGTCAAGCTTCCTGCTCAGCAGGGAGTTTGCTTCTCCCTTTCCCTCTGCTCCTCCCCCACACTCGTGCTCTCTCTCTCTCAAATAAATAAATAAAATCTTAAAAAAAAAAAAAAAGAAGCCTCCTAATAGTAAAGAAAGACGATTTATATTTGTGAATCCCAGGCCCACTCTTCCCAGCCTGGGGAGCTGGAACACAAGACCAGCTGGTGCCTGGACCTTGAAGAGGGGCTTCTTGGATCTGTACTTGTTGGGCCCAAGCCTGCGGGCTGAGGCAGGGATTGGAGTTTAAGGAGATTGGAATATAAATTACTGGACTTGAGGGCAGTGTGGGGGTGGGGAGGGCCTGTGCCACAGAGGGAGCTAAAAAGAGGTAGGATGTCAGGTGGTATGTCCCTAATCATGATTCCCATGGTCATGGCGGAGACTGCCTCTTCCCTGCTTACTGCCATATATTCCGAAGCAGATGCACACTGACGCAGGGTTGAGGAGGAGTAACAGGAAAGCGGAGGGGACCAGGACCATGGGGCTTGCATGGGGTGGACAGAAGAGGCCTGGGGAATCAGCAGCATCTCTGTATCTGTGGGAAGTGGGGTGTGGAACATTAGGGTGGCCTCTGGACCCACTGAGGGTGGGTAAGAATCTCTTCAGTGCTTTCTGTTGGAGAAATTAAGTACACATATAGAGTTTCTAGATCCCTTCCTTTATCTCTATTATTTCTTATTCTCTTGCCTAAAAGGTTCTCATTTCAAATTAGAATTAAGTTCAGGCTTATTTTTTTTAGAAATGGATGTTTGACAAACTAGAATCCCAGCACTTACATGTTAGAAAGAACTTTAAAATTAAACAAGGATCATATCTCCTTTTTTTTAATATCTAAAAAACAAAGCACAGTTATTCCTTATAGGTTGGAATATCCTATTACAATTAACATTAATCCATACGAAATGGGCTTTAAGAAAACAGGTTTTCCTCACCTCTGTTCAGTTTCATTTTTCAGCTTTAATGATTTGAGGTAGCCCCTGCTCATCTTTGTTAGCCATGCACGAATGTAAATGGTAATGAGGCTTTTGTGTATGCCTGTGAAATTCAAAATCCATCCCTAGTCTATTAACTCTGTAAAGAAACTTACACTGTAGGAGGCCATAGTAGTCGGAACAAAAAGGCTTCTATTGTACAAAACCAATTTCCATGTAATCAAGTTGGGCAATAGAGTGTTTTCTCTTGAATGATATTTGTGCAGCGTCGGAGAGGTCTGACCTGTGCACTGTGCGGAGGAGTTCTATCACTTAGCAGGTGCAAAGGTCAGAGGAAAGAAATGTTTCTTGAATGACTCGGCTGAAATTGCAATGCTTCAGAATAGCACTGTTTCGTGGCCACTTCCCTCGATTACTATTTTTGTCAGACTAAAATCTGGTGAAGCTGTGCATCACTGAGCTAATTTATTTAGGAAACAGCTAGAGATCATTGTTAAATAAAAAAGCACCTCATTTTGGTGTTAAGATATTCCTTTTCCTTAATGTACTAAGTTTTTTAAGTTTAAATTATCATCTAATGCCATGTCGTGTGGCTAACTACAGCGCCTGGCACGTAGTAGGAACTCAGTCAATAGGTATTAAGGAATGAATGAACCAAATTTCTCTTAAGCAGCAGACGCAAAACAGTATGACTTAAGCAAACCATACCACTCTGGAAAGCTTTTTTCACTGTGATCTAAAATGTTAATTTCCTATCATTTTCTTGTAACACAGAAATTAACCCACCATCTTATAAAATCTTTTCGTTTCAGTAGATGTCTGCAAGGTTAGGAATAGCATTTTGTAATCTAAGCAGTCATTAGCTGATTTGTGTACCCCTGACTGCTTTTCAGCTCAGTCAGGACTCCCAGCTCCTACAAGTGCCGCTCCCAACCCACCCAGATGCTTCGGCAGAAACCTCCTTAGGGTTCAAACAGCGACCTGACTGTCATCAAGGCGACACACAAAAGCTCTCACAGGATTGTCGCAGGGATCAAATAAAAGAGGCCTAGTGCCACGCTTAGGAGATGGCGTCACACTGACGTGCTGCAGGCCTCTGCCTTATAAACTGATGCTGATACAATTCGACAAGTCTGTAAGCAGTTTGAGATCATGCTCCAGTATGTTCTACAGCAGACAGATTGCAATTCTCACTTTAGTTTTCTAGTAAAACATGATAATTGGGGAAGTTCCCTGCAGTATACTTTTTCATAAGCTAAAAAAAGGTAATGCATTTTGTTCATTTAGTTGCCCCCAAATTGATAGAGTTGAGTCTCTCGCTCTTCCAGACTCCTACTTTTTCACACACATCGTATTTTATGTGGATGTGTTTAAAGATGTGACAGACTTCCCTCCTCCACCTCCAGACAATACATTCCTCTAGAGGAAGTCCTCTCCAGATGTTTCGCATCTCCGTATCCTTGGGGCCTGGAGCAACATCTAGAAATTTTTCAGAATGAAGTAATAGAAATGCACGTTTTAAAGTTAAAAAAAAATTGAGTCTTCGGTATTGACTCAAAACCACATTTTCTGATACTTATACTTGCATGCACAAACCTGAAACTAAGTAAACTCCTATATATGAAGCTCTTACACAGAAAACCCAATGTACACAGCAGAGGCCAACTATTTATGTAATCAATCCAACTGGTACCAACAACATTAAGTGAACATGACAGGTGATACTGTTTTCTTAGCTTATTTAATATTTAGGGGCATTGAATAAAATAATAATAACAGTAACACCATGTATTTAGAGGTAAAAAAAAAGAATCCCCTGATGTGCTTTAACACACATCAGCTCATTTGACAGTCACAAACTCCTTCTACATTGAGAGTTGTTTTGTTTCCATTTTAAATTATAACCGGTTAGGCTTAAGGAGGGCTGTGACTCACCCAAGGCCTCTCTGCTGAGCAGGGACTCTTGGACAAGGCTGTATGTAGCCCCTGGTCACAGCTGATGGGTTTCCACATTGCTCTGAGCCTGGCCATCTTTGACACATTAGCAACTTGAAGTTCTGGGATGTCTCAGAGAGGTCTTCTAGTTTTTAAAGTCTGTGTTTTTATGTTGTGTTGACCTATGCTTTGAAAAGTTATGATACACTGATCTCTTTTTTTTTTTTTTAAGATTTTATTTATTTATTTGACAGGGAGAGAGACAGAGAGGGAACACAAGCAGGGGGAGTGGGAGAGGGAGAAGCAGGCTTCCCGCTGAGCAGGGAGCCCGATGCGGGCCTCGACCTCAGGACCACTGAGCCACCCAGGCACGCCACACTGATCTCTCTTAAGAACATATCTCCAATACATGAAATTTTGGAAATAAGTTTGCTAACTGTGGCTGCATTCTAAGACTTTAAATTCTTAGCATCTTTAGGGAGCAATGGGAAATTCTATGAAATTTGGCTTAAAAATTTGTTTAGAAGACCAGAGTTTACTATACAAGTGTTAACAGATGTGTCACTCTAAACAACAGGACCTAATATAGGAAAAAAGAACTTGCAAAACAGGTAAACTAGGAATTGGTTCATTGCATTTTAAAGAATGAATGCCTTATTTTGTAAAAAGGTCCCCACGGTTCCTTTATGTGCTTAGGTCTCCTGATGCATTTATATGTTTGATTATAGATCACCAACCATTTGATAAAATGGTTAGGGGGAAAAAAGAGGTGGAAACATTGGTAAAGGTTTGGGAGCCAATACTAATTACAAAGCACTCAAAAAGGATGATAATGCATTTCTAAATTTAAAATGTGAACTGATGGAGGGGCGCCTGGGTGGCTCAGTCGTTAAGCGTCTGCCTTCGGCTCAGGTCATGATCCCAGGGTTCTGGGATCGAGCCCCACATCAGGTTCCCTGCTTGGCGGGAAGCCTGCTTCTCCCTCTCCCACTCCCCCTGCTTGTGTTCCTCTCTCGCTGTGTCTCTATCAAATAAATAAATAAAATCTTTAAAAAATAAAAATAAATAAAAAAAAATAAGATGTGAACTGATGGAAAAATTTCATTTGAATCGCCTGATTTTTATTAATAGGATTTTTGTGAAAGACTCCATTGACAACTTATGATGCTTTGTTACCTGAATTCAGAATGTGTTTCATTCATTCATTCAACACGTAGCTATTGGATGTTTAATATGTTCCAGGCACTGTGCAGAGCGATGATGAGCAAAACCAAATACAGTTTCTAACCTCCTAGAGTGTGCACTACGGTGTTTATCAACTTGATTTTGAAGTTTTACGGGGCTAGACAATGTGAAATGATAATGAAGAATAAGTTCTTCTTTTAAGAACTCAAGCATCTCCATGTGATCATTTCTTTGCCTTTCATAGTGTATCTTCTTTATATATTTTCTGAAATATAATGAATGATTATTACTTTCTGGATTATTTGTAAAAAATAAAAAGCTTTTCTTAATTTGGTTCTTGGCATATTTATATGAATGTTTTGAGGCTCCAGAAATGGCAATTATCATAAATATCCCAACTGACACATTTTATTAGCATGAGCTCACATAATACAGATGAATCAACCTGACGTTTCTTTCCTTTAGCTGTTTGGCCACCATAATAATTGGTTCTATTACAGGTGGATAGTATGATCTTAACTTCCTTTGGTAAGCTTGAGCGATTTAATCTCATCAGTGAATTGTGAGTTGAAGATATATTTCAAATTTTTAAATCCCATCACTTTAGTGAAGATTTCCCAGCCTTATGGACTTAATGAAAGAAAGTTACCTATTAATACTTCACATACATTTACTTATTCATGTGGAAGTAGTGTTACAACTCCGAACTGTTTATGTAAGACATCCATAGGAGCTGGTTCTAATTCATTTATTTTTACCATGATTACAACTTTTAGTTGAGCAAATATTGAACTTTATTAATCCCACCTGTGTATCCTGCTGGGTAATAAAATGTATTGGCACATGTATTTAAGATTCTTCAGGCTTTGAACAAAAATGTTGCCATGGGAACCTGATTTCATAGCCCATAGTCCTTTGCACAACTACACCTGCCTTATGGTAGAGGTTTCCATGGCAACATTTTTGTTCAGGGAACATAGAACTTGAACAGAATATGCCATGAGTCTCTTCAATGTGCACATTGATAGTTGTGGTATTACTATGGTTAATGTGTATATTAGAAATACCAGTGACTCCGTGGTGGGCCACAGTGTTGTTCTTGCTTCCGCTGAATAGATTCCTATCGCGTTTCATAGTCGAGGCATCGGATTAGGAAATTAGAGCAATTTCTAGTCTCTTTTCCCTGTCTCTCCACCCTCCACTCATTCAACCTTCCCGCTAGAGTATGGCAAAGTAATCCTCCATGGCTAGCATGACCAGAATGATCATTTGTGATAACGCGGAGCCGTAGGGAAAAGATGTGTAACTAATGTCTGGCCAAGCTCCGCAGGCTTTTTTAAAGGGCAGCATCAATCTTGGGAGCTTCTACTGCTACAGAATATTCTACTAATGGTTCTTCAACTTCCTCACACATACTTTTACTCCAAAGAAGGTCATGAGCTTCAATAACAAAGTATCACGAGGATGGGGTAAGGATTAGTTTTCCTATTTTTGATCTAATGTCTTCTCTCTTTATCTCTTATATTTACTTTCAGCATAAAAAAAGTTGACAACTCCTAAATTAAAGGACTGAAGTTCTTTCTTTGCTAGCCATTCATTTGTATTGTATCACGGCGATAACTAAGGCCATGTGGGAAGAGGGTGCTACGGCCTCGTGACGGATAATCTGGGGTTATCCCTGTTGTGTTATTATGGTTCTCTCAGCTGTTCGGTGCACACTCATCCATCAGGACCAGGCTGTCATTGCTGCCAGGTCTGCTGGCATGTTGCTGTTTCTTGGCAGGTCTCAAAACATGCAGCAGTGGATTTTGAAGCAGCCTCAGCTGCTGCTTGTGGTATACAAAGGAGCTGAATGGGGGATATTATTAATGCCAATCATCCTCTACCCACAAGGGTATCAAAGGGACTTTTAGAGACCACAGGGCTGCTTTCAGCAGAAACCCTAATCAGATCATCTTCCTTGATCAGGGGAAGGAATGTAGGAAAATGAAGTGGGTTAAAGGAATTAGAACAAGTAAATGCGTTCTGAATACATTCCGGACAAATTAGCCCGGAGTGCAAATAGACATTGATTTGTCTGATTGAGTGGAAGCATAACTTAGAAGCCCGAGGTCAGCCTTCTGCCAACTTAAGGCCTTGGGAAGTTAAATAAATACAGGGGAGTGTGAAAAACACATTTATTTATAAAGCTGTGGGGGGGGAGGGGTGGAGAGGGGGCAGGGACAGGGAATGCAGGCAGAGTGAAATGACACTGGGGGAGTCGGTCTAGAGGAATGCTATTACAAGGCAGGGGCAGAAAAATTGTAGGTGAGTTTCATCTAGAGGAAAATACAAGAAATGTAGGGGAATGGGTACTAAATCAGGAGTCAGACAATCTTGCTCTTCCAACTTACCTATAATCGTGGATTTGTCACCTCAGTTGTCTTTCTGGATAATAAACAATGAGGCCTAAAGGATGAGGCCTGAGCTAAGGATTTAAAGCTCTGTGTTCTGTGACTTTGTGTGTGTAAATACAGTGGAGAAGGCTCACGGGAAACATTTTTGTCTCCTGAACAACTACTTCAACTAGACCAACTTTCATTTGCTGAGCACTGTAATGAAATTTCACTTGAAGAAAATGCTGCCTGGACTCTAAAAAGTTTTAAAACTATTGGGACTGCTGATTTCCTAAATCCTGCCCAGCACTAATATTCCACTCTATGCCCCAATCTCTACTAAGCTAATACAATGATGGATTTTAACCACTGTTTAATATAGTTATGAGAGCTTTGAGCTCATGGCCATTGCACAATCAATATTTCTTGACTTGAGCTGAATTAAATTTCATCCGTTCTGGAAATGGACCATGCAGATCCTTTTCCTAAAATGCCAAAGAAATTATTTTAATCAGCGAAAGGCCCATAACACAAAACAAATCACAGCCCTGTCCTTGCAAAAAACAAACAAAAAACTACCACCAACAAAAAAACAGGGTTTGGCCACACCTGGGAGATTTTGTGCATTGGTCACTGGACTTTAAAGTCAACGGAAGCTGAAGAAAGAAAGCTATCCTAACCATAGCAAGAATGCACAAAAGAATAGGGGCCTGCCAGGTACACCAGAGGAGCAGAGATGAAACCATGGAGTCTTTAGCCCTTTTTATTTATTCATTTTTTTAAAGATTTTTTTTTTTTTGACAGAGAGAGACACACAGCAAGAGAGGGAACACAAGCAGGGGGAGTGGGAGAGGAGGGAGAAGCAGGCTTCCCACCGAACAGGGAGCCCGATGTGGGGCTCGATCCCAGGACCCTGGGATCATGACCTGAGCCGAAGGCAGACGCTTAACGACTGAGCCACCCAGGTGCCCCTCTTTAGCCCTTTTTAAACATGAAGATGGAAGCAGCTGTGGTCAAGGTCTGACACCTGTGAAGAATATGAATATCACAAACACAAATTTGTTGATCCAATCCTGGACGATTATTACAAGGGAACCAAATTTCTTTACAACTTTAGAGAGGTGAGTTTAGGCCAAAAGGAAGTACTGCTTCGAATAGAAAGTGGTTTACTACTGGGATTCATTACCTTCAGAGTTCAAATAAACTGGTCGTGTAAAACTTAACCCCAATGGGGTGAAGATAGTAGATTGATTCCCTGGGCCCCTGCCTGCAGCAGTTTCCTGTGTGTGGTCTGGAGAGTGTGCCTGGGAAGGGAAGCAGAAATGTGTGGCTCTCAGGTTCTACGCTCTGGACAGATTGTTATGCTACTAAGATAGACCAGCGGTGGTCATCTCCTTCTCAAGGAATGGACTTAATGCATGGCATAGTCTTAGTTTCTTTACCTGACCTCAAAATTATACATAAGAAGGAAAGAAGCAAATTCTCCCATAACATTTTTTTCTGAAATTTTTGCTTATTTTTGGTAAAATCCAGTAAATGATAATTTGCCTCCAAAGTATATGGGTGCACACCTACACATATATACATGAATGTGTATGTTCATGTAACATGTGTGTACATAAAGACCATTAGGGCAACATTTTCTAGTGGTCCACCAAGACTCCTGTGATTTTCAAATGTTTCCAGGTGGATGGGGATAGAGATGGGAACACCTCAGGTAAAGGCAACCTTACGTATGAATGTTCAGAGGCGTGAAACTACCTTAGAGTTTCTCTCTCTTTTTTTTTTTTTTTTTTTTAATTTGACAGAGAGAGAACACAGCGAGAGGGGGAACACAAGCAGGGGGAGTAGGAGAGGGAGAAGCAGGCTTCCCACTGAGCAGGGAGCCCGATGCAGGGCTCGATCCCAGGACCCTGGGATCATGACCTGAGCCGAAGGCAGACGCTTAACGACTGAGCCACCCAGGTGCCCCTGGAGTTTCTCATTCTAAGGACCATATAGTTCTCTCTGGAGCAGGCTAGAACTCTGAGTGAGATGAGCTGTGCCAAAAAAGAGAGATGAAGCCAAATAAGGTTCGTGATTTACACAGATGCCGGATGACGGGGAGCCTTGTTTGCTCTGATATAGTTGGGTTCATCATTTCACAGGTACTAGGACACCACTGAAGAGGTTTGAACATGACATAAATGAAATTTGCATCTGAGAAGGTTGATTCTGGAAGGTGGGTGGCTTGCAAGAGTGAAATAAAAAAGATCTGTTGGTTTACATGAGAGACGATGGACTCTGAAAAACAAACTGAGGGTTCTGGGGGGGGGTGGGAGGATGGGTTAGCCTGGTGATGGGTATTGAGGAGGGCATGTTCTGCATGGAGCACTGGGTGTTATGCACAGACAATGAATCATGGAACACTATATCTAAAACTAATGATGTAATGTATGCGGATTAACATAACAATAAAAAAATTTAAAAAAAAAAGATCTGTTGGTTTAGAAGGTGATTTATTCAGACAGGAGAGTAAAATAAAACAAAACAAAAAGCCACAGCCCCCCAGGGCCTGAATTTACAGCACTAGCAAGGGGGATGGAGATAAAGGACACAAAAAAGTGTGTAGAATCTCTTTGTATTCTACTCAGCCTCAGTCAGCTCTTTCCATTTACACTTCAGTTTCATTAGGCAGAGGAGGATGTTAAGAAAGACGGGCAGCTAGGTGTGTTCTGTTGACTTATTCACCCCCTGCTTTCATTTGTTGCCCTTTTACTACTGGTTACACTTCATTCCAGTCTTCTAAATAAGTGAAAAGAAAGAAAGGAACAACATTCTAGTTCCTTAAAAGCAAAGTAACTAATAGGTTATGAATGAGCTGAATTTATTATTTTTTCAGTAAGCCAGGCTTTTCTGTAATGAATTTTGTCAGGGAGATCTAATTAAACCATCAGAGCAGTCTCAGAATAGTAACAGGAAGCATGTTCAGTAGGTTCTTGCTAGGCAGGATATTTTTCTCCTATTCTTACCTGTCCTAACCTTCATAATGCACTTTTCTCAGAGGAGTCTACAATCTACCTACCAGAGACTTATCCTGTTGCAAACTTATACACATCTTACCGGTACGAAAGCTTGACCCTGTGGCGCATGTAAGGAGAATAGGGGTTCCTGTAGAAATGTAGTAAATTCCCTTTTTGTTCTGGTGGGAGGATAAAGTTAAAATATCTAGGTCCGACTAAACTTCATCATCTTTCAATAAACAACCGTAAGTCGCAAAAGAAGTTGAGGTTGAACACAAACTCTTTTGATCTTAGTAAAATATTTAATATGGAATAATACATCCAGACCTCCCAATCTGGGGAAAAGGTAGGGCAAATCATCAAGCTTTAAATTCTCCCCCCATGGATGCAACTACCACACGCATTAATTTTAGAGTTTTAGTGGTAAATTTGGGCACGCATGAACGGTGAGGAGCAAGAAAAGCGACTTTTCACCCCAAACCTGCTCAGGCTATTAGCATTCGCTTTGCTCTTGTTCTCCTCTTTTCCTTCCGACATAACATCTTACAGCTTAAGATGAAAAGACTTATTGGATTCTCTGTTGTCAATTGGACAAGCCCTCTCTGGGGTCCTTTCTGTCAAGATGCTCAGATTCCATTTGAATTTAAAACAGACCTGTAGGCTTAGGAAACGTGGCAGCCGTGTGTTCAGGGAAACCGAGAAGAGAGTTATTTTTAAAATATTTTCTAAGGTCTTCATTCCCAAAGCTGGTTGAGGGGAAACTTGGCGGAGGGTTCAGAGTGTTTGTAAGCAGCTGACTGCATATGAGTGATCTGGACAGGAATGATAATCACTTCTGACAGCAATTATTGAATGCACACACTGAAAATTTTCAGCCAAAAATTTTTTTTTAATTTAATGGACCAAGACATTTAAGGAATCAGTGATATTTGGGCTGTTGGAGCAAGACTCCTTTCTTTTGGTAGAACATTTGGTAGAACATACTTCTTCCTTTATATCAAAGAACCATGATTTTAATTTCTTATTTTACTAAAATCTAAATTACCTCATGCCACATTTGTTTTCAAGAAGTTACATTTGCTCCATCTTTTTTTTCTCTTTTTAGTGGAATCTTAATTGTCTAATGAGTGTCCTACTATCAGAATATTTTAAGTTGAATTGTGTGATATGATAGAAAACTCAAGGAGAAAGAAAAGAGTCATGTCAAGAAGAGAAGAATGTAATAACATAGAATAGAAGCTATAATTGCGATAAATGCCTGTGGAACTTGGCATTTACTTTTATCATAACATTTCTCTCCCTTTCTTAAGAGCATTAATTTTTTTAAAATTTAATGCTTACCAGATTGTCTTTTAAGATATTATGGATAGGAGTGAGTGTTCATATTTAATTTTACTTGTATTATTATCTAAGCTGATATTTGTCTCCATTGACGGAACCATAAAAAAGACGGGAATTTCCTTGTCTTTTTATGTGTACTTAACTCCAATTGATTTTTTTTTTAATTTTTTTATTGTTATGTTAATCCCCATACATTACATCATTAGTTTTAGATATAGTGTTCCATGATTCATTGTTTGTGCATAACACCCAGTGCTCCATGCAGAACGTGCCCTCCTCAATACCCATCACCAGGCTAACCCATCCTCCCAACCCCCTCCCCTCTAGAACCCTCAGTTTGTTTTTCAGAGTCCATTGTCTCTCATGGTTCTTCTCCCCCTCCGATTTCCCCCCCTTCATTCTTCCCCTCCTGCTACATTCTTCTTCTTCTTTTTTTCTTTCTTAACATATATTGCATTATTTGTTTCAGAGGTACAGATCTGAGATTCAACAGTCTTGCACAATTCACAGCACTTACCAGAACACATACCCTCCCCAGTGTCCATCACCCAGTCACCCCGTTCCTCCCACCCCACCCCCCACTCCAGCAACCCTCACTTTGTTTCCTGAGATTAAGAATTCCTCATATCAGTGAGGTCATATGATACATGTCTTTCTCTGTTTGACTTATTTCGCTCAGCATAATACCCTCCAGTTCCATCCATGTCGTTGCAAATGGCAAGATCTTATTCTTTTTGATGGCTGCATAATATTCCATTGTGTATATATACCACATCTTCTTTATCCATTCATCTGTTGATGGACATATTGGCTCTTTCCACAGTTTGGCTATTATGGACATTGCTGCTATAAACATCGGGGTGCACGTAGCCATTCGGGTCCCTACTTTTGTATCTTTGGGGTAAATACCCAGTAGTGCAATTGCTGGATCATATGGTAGCTCTATTTTCAACTTTTTGAGGAACCTCCATACTGTTTTCCAGAGTGGCTGCACCAGCTTGCATTCCCACCAACAGTGTAGGAGGGTTCCCCTTTCTCCGCATCCCCGCCAACATCTGTCATTTCCTGACTTGTTAATTTTAGCCATTCTGACTGGTGTGAGGTGGTATCTCATTGAGGTTTTAATTTGGATTTCCCTGATGCCGAGCGATATTGAACACTTTTTCATGTGTCTGTTGGCCATTTGGATGTCTTCTTTGGAAAAATGTCTGTTCATGTCTTCTGCCCATTTCTTGATTGGATTCTTTGTTCTTTGGGTGTTGAGTTTGATGAGTTCTTTATAGATTTTGGATACTAGCCCTTTATCTGATATGTCATTTGCAAATATCTTCTCCCATTCTGTCAGTTGTCTTTTGGTTTTGTTGACTGTTTCCTTTGCTTTGCAAAAGCTTTTTATCTTGATGAAGTCCCAATAGTTCATTTTTGCCCTTGCTTCCCTTGCCTTTGGCGATGTTTCTAGGAAGAAGTTGCTGCGGCTGAGGTCGAAGAGGTTGCTGCCTGTGTTCTCCTTTAGGATTTTGATGGACTCCTGTCTCACATTGAGGTCTTTCAACCATTTTGAGTCTATTTTTGTGTGTGGTGTAAGGAAATGGTCCAGTTTCATTCTGCTGCATGTGGCTGTCCAATTTTCCCAACACCATTTGTTGAAGAGACTGTCTTTTTTCCATTGGACATTCTTTCCTGCTTTGTCAAAGATTAGTTGACCATAGAGTTGAGGGTCCATTTCTGGGCTCTCTATTCTGTTCCATTGATCTATGTGCCTGTTTTTGTGCCAGTACCATACTGTCTTGATGATGACAGCTTTGTAGTAGAGCTGGAAGTCTGGAATTGTGATGCCGCCAGCTTTGCTTTTCTTTTTCAACATTCCTCTGGCTATGCGGGGTCTTTTCTGGTTCCATACAAATTTTAGGATTATTTGTTCCATTTCTTTGAAGAAAGTAGATGGTATTTTGATGGGGATTGCATTGAATGTGTAGATTGCTCTAGGTAGGATTGACATCTTCACAATATTTGTTCTTCCAATCCATGAGCATGGAACATTTTTCCATTTCTTTGTGTCTTCCTCAATTTCTTTCATGAGTATTTTATAGTTTTCTGAGTACAGATCCTTTGCCTCTTTGGTTAGATTTATTCCTAGGTATCTTATGGTTTTGGGTGCAATTGTAAATGGGATCGACTCCTTAATTTCTCTTTCTTCTGACTTGTTGGTGTATAGGAATGCCACTGACTTCTGTGCATTGATTTTATATCCTGCCACTTGACTGAATTCCTGTATGAGTTCTAGCAGTTTTGGGGTGGAGTCTTTGGGATTTTCCACATAAAGTATCATATCATCTGCAAAGAGTGAGAGTTTGACTTCTTCTTTGCCAATTTGGATGCCTTTGATTTCTTTTTGTTGTCTGATTGCTGTGGCTAGGACTTCCAATACTATGTTGAATAGCAGTGGTGATAGTGGACATCCCTGCCGCGTTCCTGACCTTAGGGGGAAAGCTCTCAGTTTTTCCCCATTGAGAATGATATTCGCTGTAGGTTTTTCATAGATGGCTTTTATGATATTGAGGTATGTACCCTCTATGCCTATACTCTGAAGAGTTTTGATCAAGAAAGGATGCTGTACTTTGTCAAATGCTTTTTCTGCATCTATTGAGAGGATCATATGATTCTTCTTCTTTCTTTTGTTAATGTATTGTATCACGTTGATTGATTTGCGGATGTTGAACCAACCTTGCAGCCCAGGGATAAATCCGACTTGGTCGTGGTGAATAATCCTTTTAATGTACTGTTGGATCCTATTGGCTAGTATTTTGGTGAGAATTTTTGCATCCATGTTCATCAGGGATATTGGTCTGTAATTCTCCTTTTTGATGGGGTCTTTGTCTGGTTTTGGGATCAAGGTAATGCTGGCCTCATAAAATGAGTTTGGAAGTTTTCCTTCCATTTCTATTTTTTGGAACAGTTTCAGAAGGATAGGTATTAATTCTTCTTGAAATGTTTGGTAGAATTCCCCTGGGAAGCCATCTGGCCCTGGGCTTTTGTGTTTTGGGAGATTTTTGATGACTGCTTCTATTTCCGTAGTGGTTATAGGTCTGTTCAGGTTTTCTATTTCTTCCTGGTTCAGTTTTGGTAGTTGATACATCTCTAGGAATGCATCCATTACTTCCAGGTTATCTAATTTGCTGGCATAGAGTTGCTCATAATATGTTCTTATAATTGTTTGTATTTCTTTGGTGTTGGTTGTGATTTCTCCTCTTTCATTCATGATTTTGTTGATTTGGGTCATTTCTCTTTTCTTTTTGATAAGTCTGGCCAGGGGCTTATCAATCTTGTTAATTCTTTCAAAGAACCAGCTTCTAGTTTCGTTGATCTGTTCTACTGTTCTTTTGGTTTCTATTTCATTGATTTCTGCTCTGATCTTTATTATTTCTCTTCTCCTGCTGGGTTTAGGCTTTATTTGCTGTTCTTTCTCCAGCTCCTTTAGGTGTAGGGTTAGGTTGTGTACTTGAGACCTTTCTTGTTTCTTGAGAAAGGCTTGTATTGCTATATACTTTCCTCTTAGGACTGCCTTTGCTGTATCCCAAAGATTTTGAATAGTTGTGTTTTCATTTTCATTGGTTTCCATGAATTTTTTTAATTCTTCTTTAATTTCCTGGTTGACCCATTCATTCTTCAGTAGGATGCTCTTTAGCCTCCATGTATTGGAGTTCTTTCCGACTTTCCTCTTGTGATTGAGTTCTAGTTTCAAAGCATTGTGGTCTGAAAATAGGCAGGGGATGATCCCAATCTTCTGGTACCGGTTGAGACCTGATTTATGACCTAGGATGTGATCTATTCTGGAGAATGTTCCATGGGCACTAGAGAAGAATGTGTATTCCGTTGCTTTGGGATGGAATGTTCTCAATATATCCATGAAGTCCATTTGGTCCAGTGTGTCATTTAAAGTCTTTATTTCCTTGTTGATCTTTTGCTTAGACGATCTGTCCATTTCAGTGAGGGGGGTGTTAAAGTCCCCCACTATTATTGTATTGTTGTCGATGTGTTTCTTTGCTTTTGTTATTAATTGGCTTATATAATTGGCTGCTCCCATGTTAGGGGCATAGATATTTACAATTGTTAGATCTTCTTGTCGGATAGACCCTTTAAGTATGATATAGTGTCCTTCCTCATCTCTTATTACAGTCCTTGGTTTAAAATCTAATTTGTCTGAAAAAAAAAAAATCTAATTTGTCTGATATAAGGATTGCCACCCCAGCTTTCTTTTGGTGTCCATTAGCATGGTAAATGGTTTTCCACCCCCTCACTTTCAATCTGGGGGTGTCTTTGGGTCTAAAATGAGTCTCTTGCAGACAGCATATCGATGGGTCTTGTTTTTTAATCCAATCTGATAGCCTGTGTCTTTTGATTGGGGCATTTAGCCCATTTACATTCAGGGTAACTATTGAAAGATAGGAATTCAGTGCCATTGTATTGCCTGTAAAGTGACTGTTACTGTATATTGTTTGTGTTCCTTTCTGGACTATGTTGCTTTTAGGCTCTCTCTTTGCTTAGAGGACCCCTTTCAATATTTGTTGTAGGGCTGGTTTCGTGTTTGCAAATTCCTTTAGTTTTTGTTTGTCCTGGAAGCTTTTTATCTCTCCTTCAATTTTCAATGACAGCCTAGCTGGATATAGTATTCTTGGCTGCATATTTTTCTCATTTAGTGCTCTGAATATGTCCTGCCAGTCCTTTCTGGCCTGCCAGGTCTCTGTGGATAAGTCTGTTGCCAATCTAATGTTTCTACCATTGTAGGTTACATATCTCTTCTCCCGAGCTGCTTTCAGGATTTTCTCTTTGTCTCTGAGACTCGTAAGTTTTACTATTAGATGTCGGGGTGTTGACCTATTTTTATTGATTTTGAGAGGGGTTCTCTGTGCTTCCTGGATTTTGATGCCTGTTTCCTTCCCCAAATTAGGGAAGTTCTCTGCTATAATTTGCTCCATTATACCTTCTGCCCCTCTCTCTCTTTCTTCTTCTTCTGGGATCCCAATTATTCTAATGTTGTTTCGTCTTATGGTATCGTTTATCTCTCGAATTCTGCCCTCGTGATCCAGTAGTTGTTTATCTCTCTTTTTCTCAGCTTCTTTATTTTCCATCATTTGGTCTTCTATCTCACTGATTCTTTCTTCTGCCTCATTTATCCTAGCAGTTAGCGCCCCCATATTTGATTGCACCTCATTGATAGCCTTTTTGATTTCTACTTGGTTAGATTTTAGTTCTTTTACTTCTCCAGAAAGGGTTTCTCTAATAACTTCCATGTTTTTTTCAAGCCCAGCTAGTATCTTTAAAGTGATGATTCTGAACTCTAGATCTGACATCGTACTAATGTCCGTATTGAGTAGGTCCCTGGCAGTCGGTACTACCTCTTGTTCTTTTTGTTGAGGTGATTTTTTCCGTCTTGTCATTTTGTGCAGAGGAGAATAGATTAATGAGAGAACAAAATGCTAACAGGGTAACAACGTCCCCAGAAAATATACTCTAAACAAATCAGAAAAGACCTGAAGCAGTGGGAAAAGAAAGGGAAAGAGAGAAAAAAGAAAATGAAAGAAAAAAAGAAAAAAGAAAAAGATAAAGATAAAAACAAACAAAAGCAGAACAAAACAAAACAAAAAAAAAACAGAATGTGATCAAATATGATCAGGCTGGATTATAGATCAGTGCCACACACTAGATTTTGGGTGTATTTTGGTCTGTTAAAAGAAAGTCCCTCCCAAAATTTTAAAGAAAGAAAAATTTATATATGTACAAAAATAAGGGTTGATATGATGAAGGGATGGAATATGATTGTAAAGATGGAAATTATAAAAAATTTTAAAAAAGGATTTGATAAGTTGTTTGAAAAAAGAAAGAAGAGGATTAAAAAAAAAAAAAAAAAGAAAGAAAAAAGGGAGAGAATGTGATCAGGCAGGGGAGTAGAAAAAAACCATACACTAGAGATTTAGAGTATATTTTGATCTGTTAGAAGAAACTATCTCAAGATTTTAAAGAGAGAACAACTTATATATATATGCCAAAAATACGGGTAACTACTATGAAGGGATAGAATATGACTTTAAAAATGAAAAATAAAAATGTTTTTTAAAAAAGGGATTGATAAGATGTTGGTTGAAAAAGGGAAAAAGAAAAATTCAAAAAAAAAAGAAAAAAGGAAAAAAGAAAAAAAGACAGTTAAAAAAAATAATTAACTTTGGAAGACTAAAGAATCATGGTAAAAAAGCCATGGATTCTATGTGCAGTATTCCCCTAGCGCTGGAGTTCTGCCGTTCTCATTGATCAGTAAACTTGGTCTTGGCTGGCGGTTCTCGCTGATCTTCTGGGGGAGGGGCCTGTTGCCGTGGTTCCCAAATGTCTTTGCCGGAGGCAAAATTGCCCCGCCCTTGCCGGTCCGGGCTAAGTAATCTGCTCGGGTTTGCTCTCCGGAGCTTTTGTTCCCTGCAAGCCTTCCGTACAGCTTTGGAGGCGGAGAGTGAAAATGGCGGCCTCCCAGTCTCTGCCCCGGCGGAGCCGAGAACTCGGGGTCCTGCTCCTCAGCGAGCCCCCAGAGAAAAGCAGTCAGTCACTCCCGTCTCCCCGGTCTCCGGCCACACTCCGCGCTCACCCGGCCTGTGACCGCGCCTTTCTATCTGGCACCCGACCCGGGTGGAGTCTCCAAACCCAGCAGATCCCCGCGGTGCGCTCCCGCGCCTCTCCTCCCGGGGGAAGAAGGTGAGTCTCCCCGGATCTGCCGCTTGTTGGGTCCCTGCTGGAGGAGCAGTGGCCTGACTGTGCCGCGGATCACGGTCTATGGCAACCCCGAGCTGAGAGCCCGCGCCTGGGCTCCGTCTCTGCAGCCGGCTTCCCTGCTCCGATACCTGGGAGCTCTGCCGCACTCAGGCACCCCCGGTCTTTCTGTGACCCCGAGGGTCCTGAGACCACACTGTCCCGCGAGGGTTCCACCCCCCACTTCGCCACCAGAGTGACGTCCCTCAGCGGAGCAGACTTCTAAAAGTTCCGATTTTGTGCTCCGTGGCTCTATCACTTGCCAGAAGCGGCCGACGGAGGCCCCTCCCCCGCCGTCTATCCTCCCGAATAACGCCTCGGATTTACTTCTCCGCACGTCCTACCTTCCAGAAAGTGGTCGCTTTTCTGTTCAGAGAGTTGTTGCTATTCTTTTCTTCGATCTCCTGTTGAGTTTGTAGGTGTTCAGAATGGTTTGATCCCTATCCAGCTGAATTACTGAGAGGAGACGAAATCCAGGTCTCCTACTCCTCCGCCATCTTGCTCCGCCCCCAACTCCAATTGATTTTTACTGACAAGAGTGCATTTAGGAGAATTCCCCCAATATTCCACAACATAAAACTGTCCCCACAATCTGTCTCGTCTCATGATCGCCAATCCCATTCATCTCTCACCTTTCCATTCTGCCATCGGCTAAGAGACTCCCTTAGGCTTCAGTGTCCCTTCCCTCTTGGTCTGGAGCAAAGTCACAGCCCATCCCAGACCAAAATCACTCTACTCCCTGGTCCCTTGAATTACCGTTCTTTTGTGTTTAGTCAGCTGCATAATGAAAACTTTTCACTACCTAATGACTTTATCACATCAATAACTGTTGCTTCTTTACCTGGGCTAAGCTCCTGTGGCCAGGAATACTGTCTTGTATCCCTTTTATGTTCCAGTGTACCCTTAGCCCTTAGAATTAACCAAATCTTCCAAATCCTAGTCTGTGAAAGACTTTTCCCCAAAAGGAAAAATGGTAGTAATGTAGTGAGTCTCTAATTTCAATTTATTTGATCATTTTTATTCTCAGATAACGTTCTCTAGAATTTTTGTGTGAAAATGTCCTTTTTAGAAATAAAGTATTAATGGGGTGGCTCAGTCGTTTACATGTCCACCTTCAGCTCAGGTCAAGATCCCAGGGTCCTGGGATCCAGCCCCGCCTTGGGCTCCCTGCTCAGTGAGGAACCTGCTTCTCCCTCTCCCTCTGCCCCTCCCCCTGGCTTGTGCACTCCCTCTCTCTCTCAAATGAATAAATAAAATCTTTTAAAAAATTGTTTAAAAAAGAAAGTATTAATGATTTTAAATAGCTGGGTTGTCATTTTTAATATTAAAAAAAAAATACTAACTCAGGGGGCACCTGGGTGGCTCAGTTGGTTAAGCTTTGGACTTTTGATTTTGGCTCAGGTCATGGTTTCAGGGTGGTGGGATCAAGCCCCACCCTGGGCTCCACTCTTAGCAGGGAGTCTGCTTCTCTCCCTCTCCTTCTGCGCCGCCCCCCCCCCCCGCCTTGTGTGCATGTGCATAGGCAGGAACAGTCTCCCTCTCAAATAAATAGATCTTTAAAAAGCTTCATTACCTTTAAAAAAAATACCAACTCAGTGCCAGTCCTCCATATCCTTTAAAAGTGAAATCCTTAAATGGGCGATGGGATTAAGGAGGGCACATGATGTGATGAGCACTGGTTGTTGTATGTAAGTGATGAATCACTAAATTCTACTCCTGAAACTAATCTTATACTGTGTGTTAACTAACTAGAATTTAAATAAATTATATTTAATTATATATACTATATTAATTATATTTAATTATATATATATATA